>NC_046194.1:305530-608560 GCF_011004875.1 Balearica regulorum gibbericeps | reverse complement strand
CAACGCTCACGCTGCTTTTACCCAAGAATGCCCAAACCTCACACGCTCCTGGGAGAGGATTTGCCTGGCTCCTCGCCACTGCCTTCAGTGAGTTTTCATCAAGCTTAGGGCAGGGATTAGTGAGAGGATCCTGCTCTGTCCATCAGTCACCCTGCATGCCCTGTCCCGGCGCGGGGGCAGGGGGGGAATTGATTGAGCATCATTACCTCTCAAGAAGAAAGCACTTAGGAGAGGAGGAGTTTGATCAATTCCAGGCATGCGGCAGGATCCACCGGCCGGTCCCTGCCCAGAAGCAGCAACAGGCCAGCGCCAGGTTGCTCAGCAACCAGCAGCATCCTTGCACAGAGAGCGGCAGACCTGCACGGTGGCTTTCAAATGCCTTTGTTCATACGTTTTGAAACAAATCTTACTTTAAAAACAGGACTAAGCAGATGTCTTAGGTAGTATTTCTGGAACAGTAACAATCACCTGAAATGTTATTCTTCTCTTTGCCCAAATTCATCCCTGTCACCTCCAAAGAATCACTAACATACTTTCCTTCTCTTACAAATTGGAGACAGATTTTCAGAACTGCCTGTTCATGCACCTTAATGAAATGACTGAAGTGCTTGGTCCATTTGATCAATGGCAATCATTATGGTGCCAAGAACTTTAAGAAACTTCATTCCTAATGAAACACACATTTGTACCATTCATCGTGTCTTACACAACTGCATTTTGGGTAGAGTTTGAAGTCACAACATGGGGTTGTGTCTTCTAAGTTCCTGTATGAAGTTCCTGGTCCAAGGCAGCGATGCTGACAGGTCCATTTTCCCAGCATACAGCTGGGAGAAGCCTGGGATAAGGCCACGTCCATTGCCAGACAGGGAAGACCACCTAAGGTGAGATACCAGAGGCTGATGGAGATTCATTGACTCCACCAAAGTCCATGGGGGCTCTGCTGCTGCCTTCAGCAGGAGAGCGTCTCATCCAGGCTTAAATACATAGTTGATGTTAGGTTGTTGCTGCACGTTTGAATAGTCTGAGGATCTCAAGGAAGCATTAGAACATTTTCCTTTATCTGAAGTTTCTAACGTTGCCGGTCTTTGTCCCATCTTAGCAGGCACAGCTGTTCCTCAGTACATCTCAGAGGTTGTAACATAGCTAAAGAATATCATAGAGGAGGGATGTGTCATGGCTAAGCTGAGTGTGATTGAGGGGATTAGGTTGTGCTGATCATAGTATGAGCTGCCGTGGGAAGGAAATTCCCCACTGGACAGTTCAGTAAAACTACACATCTGTATGACGTTGTTACAGTACAGGTCACAAAAACTCTGATACAATGTCCTAGAGGTGTAAGACTTTGCACAATTTACTTCCCAAGCACATTGTCACTGGTAATTGGACACTGAGGAGTCCATTCTTCCATCAGATAAGTATATTGTGTGACTGAGGAAGTAGTTTAACGCCTCCTAGATCTTTATTAAAAATTGAGGCAGCGTGGTACACTTACTCCTGCACTAATGCATTTTGCCTTTCCTGAAACTCTGAATAGCAGCGCACGCAGACTGGGGCACTGGAAGCAAAACCCTGCTCAGGACGGAGCTGATCGCTGCTCCAGGCAGCTGGAATGTGCTAAGGAGGAGTGGAGAGGACACCTGTACAGATCCACTGTCACAGAGCTGGCTGATAACACAACCGTTAGCCAGCAAGAGACTGTAAATGTCCCAAACGCTATGACAATGTGCCTAAGCTGCATGAGAGGAGAACAGATTTTTCTGATTTTTTTTTTCCCTTTAGTCCTCTTATCCATCCTTCTAAAAATCTTTGCCCGGGCCATTTGTGATCCAGACATCAGTAAGCCAGCAATCAAATGTGCAAAAGCAAACTGCCCGGTTGTTTAATCTACCTGTGCACACTGCACCGAGATAACCTGCATCGCTCCCATGCCAGTTTTAAGTCATTCCTCTGGAGTTCTCCGTACAGTCTCTCCATCTACTGTCTTTTCTGAGCTCCTTGCTCAAAGCTCTCTGCTTCCCTTACCCGAGCACCGAGCTCTTCCTGCAGAGCACTGAATGGGCCGGTATGAAAAGCACTCTTTGTCCCTTACAAAGCAAGGCAAGCTTCTGAAGCGGATAGTTTCTGTCCTGTTCTTCTCCATATGTTCTTCTCCTTTGCTAACACACACCCTGGGGCACCGACCCGGAGGCAGCTGCAAGGTGGCTGGAGGAGCTGCGCGGCTGCAGCAGTATTCCACGCCGCAGACCACGCAGCATCCTGGAATGAGAGGTACGGTGGATCAGATGTGTCCTTGGGCTTGCCCCGGTCAGGTAAATCCAGGCCTGGCTGGTGTGACTGCTCATGTGCACTTTCTGAGGAACTGCCTTGACTCTCAGGAATAAGGAAGAAGCATGCTCGTGTAATAAATTAAAAGGAAAACTAGGATAGTGCATCCCCAAGGGAGACAGTAGAGATGAAAGGTATCTGGCAAGGGAAACCTCACTTAGATGACCTGGAAAAGAAAGCCATAAATAGCAAAATGGTTGTAACACACAGGTGTGGAGAGCTGTCTCCTCCTCCCCCCCTTTTGTCTTTTTACACCTACTAAGCACAATGATGGGGGACATGCCAGCTAGTCTGCAGGAGAGCTATTTACACACAGCACTGACACATCTGGCAACAGCTACGTCAACTGATTCTCACCCTACTCTATGTATTCTGCAAGGACAACCCACTGAGGGTGACGTGACAGCGAAGGCCACCACAGCTGGTCCGAACCCAGCTTCTCTGTGTGGGAAGTTAAAATGACAGTGGCTGTTGATAAGACCCACTTGTGACAATGGGTTTTGGGGGGGGATGTGTTCACCAGAAGCAGTGCTGGCAGTTGTCTGTCTCCACTGCCCAGGACCGGACGCTCAGTATCCCAGAGGATACCACAGGCCTCACCTGCAGATTTGACCCAAAAAAAGCACGTCACATGCTCATGTACAAAAGGGAGCTGTCTCTGGTTCACCCACTGCACTGATGCTGTAGCAATCACTTGCTGTAGATAACCTCCTTGAAGTTCCTATTGGCCTCAAGTCCTATTTTTTTTTTTTATTATTTTCTGTAGCATAAGAAATAGCAGAATGCAGCAGGGAATCACAGATTGAGGATCCACATCTTAAATTGAACTCTTCTCGTGCTGCCCAGCAAATTGCGCAATCTACAGCATAGGTGGTACTGCATAGAAAGAATCAAGAACTTTAAGGATGGCAAAGATCAGTGAGTTCAGGTGCAGGTATAGATTGTCATAAAAAGATGTAATAGATTTTGTCCTGCTAATTGACTTAAAATCACTGCATGAGTAGTATAGTGTCTCCAAAGTGTCTCCAGTGAATCAAAATAAAGAAATTTTTCTATGCAGGAATCTGAACTGACCAGGACAAATGCAATACAGTATCTTACCCTTAACAGAGGTGAGGATAATCTAAAGAAAACTCTGAGAGGCTGGATGGGTTTACATTCACCAAGTGTTCTTCTGCTGTACAAAAGTAACCTGCTGGTGAAACACCTTTTCAGTGATTTGCCTTCTACTGCCCTTCAATTAGTATTGAGAAGTTTTAGCTTATAGTACAAAAAATTGTTAGTGACATCATTACAGGGCTGTAAATCTTGGCATAAGGAGGCAACAGAGACTTCTAGCCTTTCTGCATCCTGAGCAGTATTTCTAGAATACTGCTCCCATGGGGAGAGATATATTGTCTTTATTTCTTAGGCTTTATCTTTGCTGCCCTGATTCCAGCCTTAACATAGGCACACAGAGAGACACAGAGGCACAGACACAGACACGCTGCAGTTCTTTCAGCCTCTGCGAATGACAAGAACCCAGGAAATGAAGGAGGTGTATGCACGCATATGCATTACAGGAGGTAGCCGGATCAGACAAAACACTTTGTTTCCAGGTTTCTGTTTTTCAGTAGATATCATACTGCCTGTAGGAATGTCTAAATCTGGGGACTCCAGTAGCACTTTCCATCTCTCAGGTCTGGCTGCCCAGTTTAGCAATGCCTTAAGCTGAGAGCAGAACAAGGCTGGGGCATGCAACGCTCTTCTGCCAGCATCCTTTTCCCCTGGAAAGGCAGCGTGGGTGCAGGAGCCAGGCGGGAGCCCTGTCACATTTCAGACAGGTTCCTGCTCTGAAGAACAAGAAAACTGCAATGCCAGGCACGGCAGGGCACACCCGCTGTGTGTGCACAGAGCAACGGACATAGCAGGACCCATACGATTAGCAGGACTGTGCAATCAATACTTGCTCTGATAAATGGTTGAGAAATATCTTACTAGGCTTTAAAATGTTGTGAAATCTCAGGAAAGGCTTTAACAGACAAAAGCAACCTTCTCAAATTCAAGTCTTCAGTGCTAGGTTTGCATTTGAATGGCCACAGTCCTGTCCCGTACTGGGAATGGAGATAAGGAAAGCTGTTAATGGCTACAACCCTTCTCTTACCCTTCGGTGGACTGAACAGAGAACAGAAATGCTACGGAGTGGAGTGTTGGTCTGTGCCTTGCTCAACCAACAACTGATGTTTATTGGCTTTAAAATTTTACATAACCGTAACTGGAACCGTATTGTCCAAAGCTTTCTTTTGCGAGCTGATTATTGTCCATCATGTGATGTTCTGGGTACTTTCATAAACTGTTGTTGCAAGTTCATTTGGGGAGTCTTTTTGTGCTTGTAAATTATCGGCAGATGTCTCATTTTTCTGAAACATCAAGAAACTGGCAGCTTTACCAATAAAAAAAAAAAGAAAGAACACTGTTGTTGTTGTTACTGTAGCTCCCGATTAAACAAGAAAAGTCTTCAGTACTTGCATATATTTGTATTCTGTTGTTTTTCAGTTTTTCCCCCTAAGGAATCTGGTCGTTTCATATCAAGCCCTGTTTTGAGAGCAGAGACTAGAAATGCCATCTCTGTCCAGTCAGGTTTTGAAATCCTGACCTACCCTCGCCATGGAGAGACTTCACTAGCCCAGTGTCCACCCCTCCCCAGAAAGCCTTGCTCATTATCAGGTTTATTCTCCAATTGCCATCCTTGTGACCAGCCAGCCACTGGTTTGCAGTCCCCCTCCCCTGTAGAAGCAGCATGCTGCTGTCTTTGTTCTGACTGAAGGGAAGCCTGATGGTGGTGTTCCTTGTTCCTCTGCATCAAGCACTGCGTGTCATTCCTGGTGCCTGGTCTCCTCTCCTTCCCCTGAACCTGGGACCCTTTTGGCTGTAGTTGGCTGGAAGGGGTGCTGTTGGGGAAGCCACGTCTTTCTCTGTAGCTCTGCTAGCTCCTTGTTTTGATGAGTTGTGTTTCATGTTTTTAATTCCACCAGATACAGTTGTAACCCATCAAAAATAAACCAATGCAGTGTCATGTTCTCACCTACACAGAGTCAGCCTGAAATACTAACTTTCTGGTCTTGTTTGCACCAACAGGCAACTGTCACTGCACCACAGAGAATATAAAACTGTTACATGATTTTCCTTGCAGCAGTTCGGCCCAGGCATATAACAAAGCTGATCCAGCATATCAACACACACTCGACATTTCTTTCAAGCTGGTACATTCTGTGATCCCCTGAAGCACATACTCTACAGTGTCCATCAGTCTGGCTGAAAGCAGAACCTTTTGGACGTGTAGAAATGTGAAGCCAGCTACATGGATTTAGAAGAGCTGCCTTGCTGGAGGATGAATATCGTGTTTGTAAATCTGCAACAGAAAGCTAGGCAAAACATCCATGTTACAGAAAACACAGCTTAGCAGGAAAATGGAATTCCCTTGTGTCGGAATCTCTGTCAGTTGTCTGATAACCTTGTTTATACTATTTTCTGGGAAGCCAAGAGTTTCAAGCAATTATTTAATGCTTCCTTCCTCTCTACTAGTGCTGCTCACACCGGCTCATCAGGGGCATCTGTTTTTCTGCTCCATTAGACAAAATCCTGTCTGGCGTTAACAAAATACAGTGGAAACAAACAAGATGAGTAGTCTATTTCAAATTGATTGCCACTATTCAACTGATCCTTGAGTACCTTAAATCTGTACTGTCTGTTGAACATGACCTGCACTGAGGTGGTCCTCACCTGGTAGGAAACAAAACAAAACAGAACAGAACAAAACAAAACCAAACCAAAACCAAACCAAAACAAACACAAACAAAACCAAACCAAACCAAACAAACCAAAACAAAAACCTTTTCAGCCTTTTCAGCCTGGGAGAAGTAAGTTTAGAAGAAATGCAAAAAGTGGATGTCCCACAGCCCACAGTGTCCTGGTTTTGGCTGGGATAGAGTTAGTTCTCTTCCTAGCAGCAGGTACAGTGCTGTGTTTTGGATTTAGGATGAGAATGGTGTTGATAACACACTGATGTTTTGGTTGTTGCTGGCGATGTTTACACCAAGTGAAGGACTTTTCAGCTTCTTGCCCTGCCCTGCCCCGCCAGCCGGGAGGCTGGGGGTGCACAAGAAGCCGGGAGGGGACACAGCCAGGAGAGGTGACCCCGACTGGCCAAAGGGATATTCCATACCATATGACGTCATGGTCTGTATAGAACTGGGGGGAAGCCGGCCGCAGCGCAACCGCGGCTCAGGAACTAGCTGGGCATTGGTGGTCTGTGGGTGGTGAGTAATGTGCTGTGCGTCACTTGTGTTCTGTAATAGTCTATTACTGTTGTTGTTTTTATTATTGCTATTACTATTTTTGTCCTATTAAACTGTCTTTACCTCAACCCACGAGTTTTACATATTTTTTTTTTGTGATTCTCTCCCCCATCCCACTGTGGGGGAGTGAGCAAACAGCTGTGTGGTCGTTTTAGCTGCCAGCTGGGTTAAACCATGACCCACAGTAAAGCCAAGCAGCTGATTTTCCCTCTCAATGTCCACGACTTTACCACAGGAAAAGGAGAAGGCAAATGGCTGTACAATTTTTGGCAGCCAAAGAAAAGAGAGATAAACTAGTAGGCTGCTCTCCCTCTTATTATTTTAGTGGTGGTTAGTCCTTCCTTTCCCTTTTTTGATCTTCCTACAACACTGCATTAGGTTTGTAATCCCTAATGGCCTCAGTGCTTCAGAGCATTGTGCTTTTTATAAGACAAGACAGCCCTGCGTAGTTATCCTGGTGCAAGCAGTCCAGCTGCTGTCCTTGTACTCTGCACTGTGCTCACGTGTCAGATGCTTTCGTCTCACAGGCACAGAAGTGTAATCATCCTGCTGTGTGTCCACAGGAGCTCGTAAGATTCTCCAGCCCTAAAACTTAGTTGTCATAAAACTGGACTCGATCGCAATGACAAAACTGATCTGAACAAACGAGAATGGAGTTGGTTTAAGTATAAATAATCTTGTTAGACCTGGAAACACAAACACATCTAGTATTAGATCCAGGAGCCACATGACAAACAACAAGGAAATTTGAATTGGCTGGTTTTACTCTCCAGTGTAACTGATATGCAAAGAGACAACAAAGGATGGGAAGGGAAGTCTAAGAATGAGATTTTTACATGCCTTTGAGCCTCCACAATCTTTTGAGCTCTGAGGTTTGTGTAAAGGCCAAACCATCTGTACTTGTTGGTGGAATCTAGCCAGGCCTGAAGAATCAGAGACCTGATTCAAAGAAGGAGGAATCAGAGTGTGCAATAGTGCTGCAGATAAGATTGAGGTCTTATCCATGATCATCTTGGGAAGAAGATTTAAGAGCTCAGAAAAACAATGAGCTGAAAGGAATCAGTTGCTTTTACCAGTCCGGCAGCAAATATTTAAAGTCCCATTGAAAAATCCCACTGTGTCTCAAAGGTATTAATAGAGCGGGTCAATGTAGTATTTCCAATTAATCTTTTTCTCTGCAAAGAAAGTCTATTTTCAAAAAACTATCATCTGCTTTTTCTCCAGACCTCAGTAATGACACTGCAACCCCATATTAGCTGCCTATTAGGTAATATGGGACATGTTGCCTCCATACTGTTTTATCTGTCTATCTGCAAGAAGGTGCCAGGTTCTGCCTCGTGTTTACTGACTGATTGCTGGCTTCATTGGGTCGGCTAATTTGGCAAAAAGTGAAATACAATTCCTTATCCAGCTCTATCTTCTTCTCAGCCACACAAGAACGTTTTGCATGCAATCAGTTTCAGGGAATGCTTCCAGGCATTTTTAAGGGTGGGACTTTATTAATAATTGGATGAAATTGTAAATTTTGAGAGGAAAACGGGGGACCAACTGCCACAGAGACTACAATATAATACTAAATAAAACAAAATAATGCTGATGAAAGAATCACAAGCACCCAACAGAGAAAAGAGACCTTCCATGTCAGCTCTGCCCTTCCTTAGAATGGTTAGGGTGTTGCTATCTTGAAAACGTGTCTTTTCAAGTTGAAAGAAAATTCCTTTTCCTCTGTGTAAGGCCACTGGCATAAAAGACAGAATTCCCTCCATAAAGTTCTCCAGTCCCTCAAGCGGGCCAGCCCCTCTGCTTCTGTCAACAACTCTTCCCCTGGAACCAAACTCTGGCAACAGTCAGCCTGGAAGACATGAGCACTTTCTATGGCAAAGCACCACATCCTGGCCAGCTTCCACTTGCTCTGCGAAACAGGAGGTTCCAAAGATGTGCATGAATTCTCCCCAAACCCAGAGTTACTCTTGCATTTCTGTCTGTGGTCTTGGGTATCTAATTTAATAGCTTTCTGGTTTGAACTTAGATATTTTGCACACTTCAGTGACACCCTGGCCGGACAATCCATCGTGGTGCTGACTGCTCATGCAGTACCGAGCTGCCTGACTTCCTTCCCTCTTGACAAAACCAGCTTCTTTACTTTCGTTATGGTTGCAGAAAGTCCTGGCAGAGCTGCCAGTATTTGCTTCTTGCATCTGAGCGGGTGAAGGAAGAACAGGGGCAAAAAATTTGGTCGCTGTGACGGCTTCCTACATTTGTTGCTCATTTGGACAATACGTTGCTAATGGCTCATTGCCTGTGATTCCTGTCACTAGATCTACTTCAAATGTTGTGGTGGCTAATGGGCTAAAGGCTTTTGCCCTCACTAGAAGAATGAGGAAACATAGTAATTATAAATTAACTCAAAAATATAAAATCCTTTAGCCAGGCTGCCAGCCAACAGCGAGGGAGACAGGTAGTTTGTAGATGTAGACAGGTAAATAGATAAACAGACAGATATATGGACATATAAGATTTTAGCATCTAGGGTCTTCCCACTCTTCTCTGTAAAGCACTCCCAGACATGGATGGAAAAATGCTGGTGTACAGATTACTTTTATTTAGCAGATGGGTCCTGGAATCTGCAGCTAGAGATGCTGCAGTGGAGGTTTCCCATTTAGCCAAATTTCTAGCTATTGAGCTAATGTAACGTGTATTTAGGCATCTGACTCTAGGCACGTGATGTATTGGAAACAGTGGCCTGTTTTCCTTGAGATTTTCAAAATGACACTGTTCTAAAGATACAGTTTCTTGTGAAACAAACAGGAATTCTTTAACTTTTGCAGAATTTAAATGAAATGTATCCTGAAATAAGTATCAGTTTGCTTTCATTCTAATGAAGTTATTGAGGTGTAGCTGATGGAAGAATTTATTGTACTCTGATTTTTTTTTTTAGTTTTTAAAAAGAAATAAAGGCAAGTTAGAAACAGGGTTTGTCTCAGTGAAATCCATTCATTTAAAGTAAGTTCTTCTGTCTGACAGTATTCAAAGTCTATAAGGACAATGTTGCATGAATGTTGTTTAAAGACATGTTATGAATACCTGGAATACAACTCTAGTGCAGAAAATAATGATTATTTTAGGATGAACATGTAGGAAGACTTTCACTTCCCTCATAAATTGCCAGCCTGTGTAGGCTGGGACAACAGGGAACAAGCGGGCAACGCTGAGCCGTGATTGCTGTGGCTGCTAGAACTTCACGTCCAGAACCTGGTCGTGTCTCCTGTACAGCCGGTCGTACCCAGCTCTGCCCATGCGACGGCGCTGACCGTGCCCAACGCAGGACTCCAGGCTGTCCCAGAGCCAGTCTGCACTCTGAAAATGGCATATTAATACCTACCACGTTATGCCTTAATCTTCATTTTAATTTAGCCTCGTGAGGAGGTATTATGCCCAGTATTTGCATGTGTTTTAACGCCTCCGTTTTGTTCATTACCACTTTACATTTTTGTTTATACTCTTTTACACATCCTATCACTTTTGTTTCTGCTGCTGATGTGGCTGGAGAACGTTACACAGTGTTCCTGTTCAGCTCATCCCAGTCACGATGTGTGGGAGCAGCCATGGTGAAGAAATAAGGGGGAAATCCATTTTTGCAGATCGTGCTCATTAAAAACACCCCCAAACCTGTCCATTGGGGTTCCTTGAAACAGAAGTGTTGTAAAGTCACATTTGAACTGATCTCATAAAGCCTTGTGGAGGAAAGGTCTGCTATTGCCACAACCCTGTGGGAAAGGCGAAGGTGCTTATTAAATATAATCATAATTAAGGAGTTGGGTATAAAGCAAGATTGCCTCTTAAAGCACGCAGGTTAGAGAGAACTTCCAAAGTAAACCAAAATGGCCTCTGATTCTCCCTAGTGCTTTGACATAATTACAAATCATCTGGTTTGGCGTCTGGTGGACTCCTTGGCAATGTACTTTGGCAGAATGACACTTCACCAATGCACGTCGGTAAGTGTGTGTGCACAGGCTAATACTCTTTAAGCCACTACAATCAACTTGCATTGTTGGAGAAGAGAAATTTGAGTATGATGTAGGTGGGAAAGGGAAAGAACAGGACTTTTCTATTTCCAGCAGCTTCCGATCTCAATAGAAGATCAAGTACATGATTTAGGCTAAACAGGATCTGAGCAACTTCTTGTTTCAGAAAAATTCCAGGAAGGGTTTGCATAAACTAGCTGAGGAGTTCCTTGCTCTATGGGATGGACACTTTCCAGAGAGAGTTCAAGCAGCTAAAAAAGATTACCACTTTGCTACTGGTAAGTCAGAAAAAGCCAGCTTATATAAAGATATGGAATTTCTAATGTCTTAGAAAAACAGTGTAGACTGGGGAAGACAGGTTTCCCTACCTTCTGCAAACCCTTTTCCCTTATTGATTTTAATGGCGCTGGACTTGACTGTTGAAGAGCACAGAGTAAAACCCTCCCCAGCAGTACCACTCCTCCTAGGTTGCACAATGTATCTCTTCAGATTTACTCCTGAGCTGTGTTGGCTTTCAACACATGAGAAGCATTCCCTATTCCCCTTGCTTTCCTTAAAGGCAGAGTACTCTGCAAAAAGGACCATGCAGAATGCCCACTCCTGAAAAGACAAATCATCACCACTCAAAAGTGGCTTCAGGATGTATGCAGCTCCCTGAAAGCTTTCTTTCTTACAAAAGAGGCAAAATGGAGGCCCGTCTTCAGCAGGGAGGGAGAGATTTTCAGGTGCAGGGGACAGTTCCGGCTTCTTACCTCACGCATTCTTACAGCTCTCCTCCTCCTGCTTGCAGGTGAGGAAGATCCTTGCCTGGATTTTATTTGTCAGGGAGTATTTCTGCAGTCACGGCTCTTCTTTCTCTCTCTCTTTTTTTTTTTTTCTCCATTGTATACTTCTGCAGGAAGAGCGCTGAACTCTATTAAGTCCTTGAGCAAATCCAGCCTAACAAAATCAATATTTTCTCTCTTGTCTCTACTCAGAGTCTAAGACTGGTCCATCAGGTCCTCGCTGAGGAAAACTCCATGGGATATCTTGTAAAGTCTGTGGGTGGTGCCCCCAGACCAGCTGGAGGATTCTCCCCTGAGCCTTCCCTTCCATGTTACGGCCAGAGGCACATTGCCCCTGCTGTGCTCTCGCTCACCCAGCACCGGAGCTGTAAAACCCACCCAAAGGTTTTCACCTGTGAAGCTGTCTCTGTGGCATCATTTGGGCCAAGTCGCAGTGTTCAAAATTAGCTATGGGCAGTCTTTATACGTAATGAGATACCAGACACGGGGAGGAGCGTGCAGTGTGTTGAAGGGGATCTCTGTGCTCTCTTGCTGGGCCTCAGTCCTACTCTAGGCAACGATTCATTACTCTCATTTTAGCCTGTTTAGGAATTTTTCCTGTGAACTTAGCTGAGTGCTAGGGACTGACAACTAACAGTCAGTAGAGCTGCTAGAAACAAACCTGGGACATGAGCATCTGAGTTCAGAATAGATACTCTTCCTAGCTACAAGTGTGCTGACAGCAGCTCCTTCCTCTGCTTTTACACCAGGAGAGGAACTGCTTCCAAACTTCCTGACGGCTCCTGCCTGAGCTAACGCTCGAATCTGCAAAGCCGTGGCCAGTGTCAATAGTTGGGAAGACGGAAGGAAAACATCCACATGCAGGCAGGATCTCTGATTCAGCCTGAATAAACCGACACCACTGTGTTCCACCTCCTTGCCAAATTGTGTGGCTGTGATTCTTCCTCAGCCTTAAGCTTCTTCATATGGCTCTTCCAGTGACTCAGCATGACTACAATATTTGTCCAATGCTGATGTGTATAAAGACAATTCCACTGTCTAGCTTGTTTTCTTTTCACCTGGACTTCTATTCAGTGATTATTTCTGCGGACCACTAGATTGACGTCAATCTTATTTTCATCTTCCATTCTTCCCCAAGGCATAATTAAGCTCATTCAGCACTGTTCAGTTTAAATCTAGATTCAAGTATCAGGCACCGGTTGCACAGTATCCTTGGGAGTCCATTTGGTAATTACCCGTCAACCTTAAGAATTAACGTCGTCAATGGTGGAAGCGAATGCCCTAATGCTGTTACTGTTTGGCAGCCTCATGACCTACAGAGAGACGGTATTCAGAAAATGGAAATTGAGTTGGTTTTCTATAGTATTCCCATTTCTTTCTTGTATCTGAATCATTCCTGTTGCTCCCACTGAATTTGCAACAAATATTTTACAGCTTTCTCAGCTGTGGTTTGATCTGAGGCCTTTTGTAAATTTTCTTATCAGGTGTATCTCTTAGCACCCTTCACATGCAGAGCACTGTGAAAATAAATCCTAATTAACCTGCAAAACTTCCTTGTACAGTTGGTGAGCTTTCTGATCCTTCATCTATGCGTGGTGAAGTTCTCTGTTTTCTCCAAGCTCATAAAAGTCAATGTTAGAATCAGGGGTAAAACTCAGAAATCCTTAGCTCCTGGGATCTGACCTTGCTCCTCCTGCAGAAAGCAGAAAACCTCCCCATTCAGTTTATACATTGCACGATCCATTCCTGCCCACACCAACAACTACTGGGAGACTTTCACCCCTTCCTGTTCCCACCGCAGCAAGGAAAAGGCTGCAGGTGTGCAGCAACACTGGGTACAGACTATTCCTGCCTGCGAAGATGGGAGTTTTCCCCGAATGTTAGAGGGAGCTTTTCAGCTTAGTATAAATGTCCTTGTTTACTTTTACATGCTCCGGAGTGGGCATCTCTTATTTGCTCTAAGAGTCAGTATAATTACCCTCCCTGTAAACAAAGAGTTTAATACACTGAGGGGAATTTACTTAACTTGGGCCATGGCAGATTTATAGTTTTTAAATGGAATGCCAAAAGGTTGTTGGCACTTAGGGAATCCTGGTTTGTTATTTCATAATCACATATTTATGGTTCCCACAGCATATTGTTTTTGTCTTGCTGTTCATTTATTGCAGGTCTATTAAGCTGTCACTGCTTAGCTTCAAGGCACTGTACTGTAATTCTGGCCATTGCTTGATTGTACTTTCAGTCTTCTGGGACTGTTTTGATGGAGATCAATATCAGTGCCGTGGAGAAGACATAAGGAACATGTTCTGCACTATGAAGCAGGCCCAGAAAAAGCAAAGATTGTGAATGAGCTATTGTCTGAGGAACACCCTCCCAATAAGGAGGATTAATTATCAGCAGGCCCAGGTGTTGGCTCTTTGAGTGTACTTGCTGATGAACAGGGTCCCATGTATCAGGACCCAGTCACACAGTTACTTAGTACTACCATTGGCAATTTTTAGCAGAGAAACCAGGGTTAAAATAGGTCATTGATATTTAGCTCCCCTGGAAAAAACCCACTTGGAAACCTTTGTGTGTTTCTTGTCTAGGCCAGGACTTTGCAGCTTGTTCTTGTCCTTGATTTTTTTTCTCCTCCTAATGGGCACTCACATTCTTCACTCAGTTTCAGAGAAGTAGCTGCCTGGTTGTTCCTGTGAAGATAAAGGTAAACCAGACTCCTATGCTGGGCTGCTTGCTGCCTGCAAAAACACCTACTTGAGAGTGGAGTGAAATGCCTTGCTTAATAAAAGGTTATGTGTGAGTAATGATGAAACCGAAAGACCTGAACCCAGGAGTGCGTCCAGTGGCGGCTCTCAACATGGACAGAGGTGAGGTGTTGATGGCACCATCTCCTGACAGGGGAGCGCAGACAAGGAAATGTGCTGGAGTGACCGCGCCGCTCCCGAGATGCCCGTGGGGCTCCCTGTGAGGCGGGAGCTGCTTGGAAGAAGGGTGGTGAAGTGGCTGATGGTTTGCCTGTTGGCATCGGGACCTGCAGTTTCCAGCCTGGTGCGCTGAACATGGGATGTGTTGCAGAGCCCTGGTGAGGCGTGAGTGGACCCTGTCCGCTGCTGACAGCTGGCCTTGCATGCAGAATCCTCGCGGGCTTTCTTACCCAGCACTGCCAATGCGTGTCCAGACCCACTCTTTTACTGTCTCCCTCCACCTCTTTTTATGTCTTTCAGTCCAAACTTGCCAGTCTCAGTTGCTTTAGGTTTTTCTGCTACTCATTTATCTCTCCCTGTCCTGCTCTCTTTCCTACTGTTCTCTCCCTCTCCATTTCCATTAAGGTCTGGGGTGTCTGTGAAGCTTTGCCAGAACACCCAACGCCAAAACACAGTAATCTCAGACTCTGCCACCAGCCCGTGTTCTGGGCAAGCTTTTTTGTCCGCTCTCCCCCTCTGTGATCAGCCCTTCCCAATCACTACAGCAAGCCCGGTACAGTGGCTGAACACCAGCAGGTCTCTGGCAGTTCTCAACGTAATTGTCTCCTCATGAGCTTATTGCTCATCAGATCCTACATATCTAGCTGCCATATGGAAGTGATTCTCCCCCTCCTCCCCTTCTGCTAGAGCATTTCTGCTGCCTTCTAACCCCCTTTTGTAAATGCTCTAACTCCGCCGGTCGCCCCTCCAAGGGCCCTCTGGCCCCGCTGCTCTCCAGATCTCATTCCGCACTCCTCCCTGCTTGCACCAGGCGTGCCCCAGCTTTATGCGCGTTGCCAACCAGCCGGCTGGGTCCTCCAGCTCTTCTCTTGCTTGTCCACACCTCAAATCTCTTCCTCGGTCTGGTGAGGCAGCCTCCTTCTTCTTCCAGACCTTTCTCAGAACAGATGTATATACTCGTATCTATATATTTATACACTTATAGATACATAAATTTACCAATAGTGATTAAATCTATAAGCTTTTTTTTTTTTTTTTTAGAATCAGACTCCATTGACACTGTCTTAAAATGCCCATTTAGAAACTGGGAGAGTCTGATATGTACGTGCCCTCCAATACATACTCTGAGAGAGATTATATCCTTAAAAAAATCAAATAGAAATTTTAAACAGCTATCTTCTGTTCCCTCCTTTAAATGTCTATAATGCATAGTCATGGCAGCTCTCCTCTATGCACAGCATCATCTTTTTCCAAACTAAAGTGAAAAGGAAGTTCAGGTCTTTGACCAGTATGAACACATTTCAGTATTTGATTGGTGCCTTCTCCAAAAACAATATAATCCATTTTTGCTAGAAATTCAAACAATCAGTTGTGATCTAACTCAGTTCGAGCATTAGGACAATGTGATGACAAGATTGATAGACAGTTTCCCAGAGGAAGTCTATGAATTACAGTCTGCCACTGAACTATCAAGATGAACCAGCAGCAACCTGCTAGACAATTTCCCTCCATGGTAGCTTGGAATGTCATAATTATTTATGTCTGGAATACTGCTAATATCACAGATATCTAGTATAGCCAGCCTAGAAAATACTCATTTGATGAAGACTATGGATGCCAGGAGAATCTTTCATGCAACTGTTTTTGAAAAAGTCAGTCCCAAGACCTGCTTTTGGTACACTACCATGCCAATGACAATCCATGATGCTTTCCCTTTGGAATATCGCTTTAGAATGAATAGACGCCCGTTTGTCACAAAGCATTTCCAATCTCTCTTTAGTAAAACAGAAGGGAATGGGAGAAATTGTTCGTGCACATTGGTTTTTCCTAGCTCTGCTGTGGCTTCCAAACGCTCCTTTCACTGCAGGGGTGAACTATCTACTACAGGACTCTCCAAGATACCACCTGGCATGAAGTTGTTATCACAGAGACAATTACAACCCTCTGCTGCAGAACCTCCCAGTTTCCACATTGCAACATATTCCCTTACCCAGTCTGATCTAATTCTGGTCTGACTTGACTTGTGTTATCTAATTTGTTCCCCAGTATTGGCTGGGCCACAGCACACAGTGTTATCATTCCCATGTCTGGGCCAGAGGTCTCCACAGCAGCTAGAAGCAATATTGTAGAGAGAACCTGACAGGAGTGTCTAGGCTAGAGCATGCTTCAGGTAAGGTAGCTGCCAGACTCCCAATAGGTCTGTACAATGCAAAGGGCTTATCCTATGGTCCTGATGGGGAAATTTTACTTTGGACCAGTACGGAAGGGACATCCGTTGCTCCATGGCAATCCTCCTGTCAGATTTGACCTGACTCGGCTCTGCGCTGAGGTTGCTAAGTTTTGGGTCGCCAAAGGAATCAATTCAGAGGCCAAGAGATGAAGGTGGACTCAGTCATCTGGGACAAAGAAGGCTGAAAGAAGAGCAGCAAGGAACTGCTGATGCCTCGTGCCCTTCACAGTTTTTTCTGAATAATTTACCACCTGCTTACTAGTGACTTTCTGGTATTTAATGGCCACTGATTTCCCAAACCCATTTCCGAAGTATAATTTCTGTCTGTGTGGGTGCTTAAAATCACCTGATAAAACAGTGCTGAGAACATACAGGATCGATCTTTGCCCCCAGACTGTCACTACGAGTCTATGAATAAAATATGTGCCACAATTCCTGTAAGTTGCCAGACAGATTTCAAGCTCGCCAGCCTGCCAGCGCTGCTCAGACAGACGCACAGACTCCCGAGGCTCCCGTGACAGCAGGGACGTACGGACAGTGCGGCAGGCACGAGCCCGTGCCCTGCGCTCCGCCTGCTCCCTGCGCTGCACCAGCCTCACAACGGGAAGGGTGGGCTAACTGAGGTCATTCCTGAACATCTAAGAGTATTTTTTGGAAGATTAGGTACCAAGTTTGACCCTCGCAATGTGGGGGCTCTCTAAGGGATGTTACAAGATGCAGCTTGTTTTAAGGAGCTTGACTGGTACAAAGTCTTCCAGTAAATGACCCCCTGTCTGAGCCATTATCTCACATCACACCCTGAAGAAGCACAGGAAATTCAAGGCAGCCCAAGTCAGCATGGGGATTTTAGAGCACTTACGATGGTTGACCTTTAAGTAGAGAGTGATGTTCAGCCATAGTTACAACAGGGCTGTCATTCTGCTCTACTAAAATCCCTCTGCCACAGAAAGGAGCACCATGCCGTGCGGTCCTGCTCTGGCTCCTGCCAACAGCAGGGCTTGAAGTCAGTGTACGGCTGGGGTGCAGCAAACTCAGCGTTTCTGCCTCATCTACTCGCTGCTTTTGAAGTCACGGATGCTTCTTTGAGCTCAAGCTAAATTGAATTCTTTACCTTTTTTGGAGGAGGATTAGAACCCTACGGTGCTACCCAAAAGTTAGGGAATTAGGTGAAATGAGGCCAATTTGTAAACAGCTGGTACATTAAGGGCCTGAAAGAGGTGGTCTTGTCTCAAAGGCAATTCTGGTTCAGGAACTATCTCAAATTCAGGCTGCCAGTGTGCAACTGCCCTTCAGTGAGGACCATGTTTAGGGCAGACCTCGGGAGTAAGCTGCACCGCCCACAGATGGAGATGTAGGAGATCCCCACATTGCACCTCAAACAGCAGCTGCGATTGTCTGAGATTGATACTCCAGCGCATTTTATCAGCCTTAAATTAATTAAAAATACAAACAAAGAATCATCCTTCAAATAGAGTTTTTTCTTTACTTATTTTCTTTTTCTTTATGAGTTAGAGATTCAGTGGATGCACTGAAAAATCCTTGTTCAAATTTCAAATGATTTCAGAAACTTTTTAAAGACAGGATCTTGTGCTGTGTAGTCTTTCATTTCTGTCTTTAATACCTCCATCCATTCTTTAAAAAAAAACATTTTGAAGTTAATGGGTAATCTAGAACTCTATAGCTCTTCAGACAAGTTTAAAAAGCAAGCATGCCAAAAGAAAACCAAAATTTCCGCTTTTGTTTTGTACCCAAAATATAAAAAATAAAGCAAAGCACTTCATTATGGTTTGAATCCAGCAGCCAGCTTACAGACACACCTGTGCACAAGGACAAACAGACATTTCTCAGAGCCTGTTTGTGATCTGATGTGAGCAATTTATAGAGCCCCCCATGCTTAGTGAATCTATGGCAGTGATGGATCATAACTGCTGCAAAGTAAAATAACAAAAGGCATATATTGAAATTTTGGGAGTCATTTGGACCATTTAAAACACAGAGAAAGGACCAAAATAGCAGAAAATAGAGCAGAAGTCTGGGATTTATTCAATTGTTAGAATTCCTAAACAGCAGTGGAACTGGGGCCAGAAATCAGAATCTCATATTCAGCTATGTTCCTGTCCTTGAGACTATCAACACATTGTTTTCTCTGCAAATCTTGCATTTGTTTCTAGGAAAAGAAAAGGAATCAACAGGCATGGTGGAGGCTGTTCCTGTCTGCATATAACCAGATAGGTTAGTCTATAAGCATTGTGGATGTGGTCCTTTTTTACAGGTTTGGATGCTCCTGAGTCGGGAAATAATTAAAAGTATAATAACAATAGTAATAAAGCTAATAGTAGTGGAATAAGGCAAGTGTAATAGCTGCCCTGCCTGGAACTAGTATTTTCACTAAGATGACATGTTAGCCAGCAGAACCAACACCACTGTCAGCACTTCAAAAATCGACACAGAGGCTATTTGATTTGCAGTTCTTCAGTGCTTAAGCTTCTTGGGCTGCGTCAGTTTGTCTTGCCCAGAACTAGACTCACACATGTCCAAAGGAACTTTCAGATCAAACGAGGCATCTTCCTAGTTCGAGGGATGCTGAGAGAGGTGGAACTGTTCTTCTCATCAGGCTGCAGTATCTGCATTAAGCATCTACTGCCTGCCAGTATTTTGACTGGGATTGAAGTGAGTGACTGAGGTCCACAGATGGACTCAGAGGCAAAGCTAGGAGAGAACTCGGGCGTGCTCAGCTTCCCAAATGCTGCTACGTAAAGTACACGTCATAACTTGCTATATGTGATGAGTTGCTTTGGGCTTTTTAGTTGTCATCCAGCAGACAGCATGAAGACTAGCTCTTATTTATTAGCTTATTAGCTCCTTTTTCTGTCTGGCTTTTAGTTTCTTTCTAGTGTGAATACAGGAACTGGTCTGTATGTATGTGTGTAAAAGATAACAATCCATTTAGATATTTACAAAAGGTTTAAGCTATTTCTTTCTGCTTAAAAAATGAATTGATGCAATTGAAATTCTGCTCAAGAATGCAATTAAGTAGAGGAAATAGTGAATATTGTGTTTGTATGAAGGGAGGGCAACAAATAACTGAGAGTGCTTAGCAATTACTGATTTGAATTTCCAGCATTTTGAGGTTTTATCCATTCTGGAAGTTTCTCAGTGAGGCCTGGGCTTTCTAGAGAAACTTTTCTGTACCCACAAATCAGCAATACTGGTGCTGCACAGTGTCCCTGGCCCTTAGCATACTGAGATCAGGATTTTCTCTGTCAGCGATGGATGGGAAGTTTTCTCCAGGTTTTTCTAGCATCAAGGCAAAGCATTTCTTATGAAACGCTGGGTCAGTTCTGGGCTCTCGTTAGACAGGCTTGGCCTCATCCCAGCCCTCCCTTCAGTGCCTAGGTCAGCTCTAGTCTCTGTCGGCATGTGCTGGGCTGGCTGCAGCTCCTTCTGGCAGGCGGTTAGCCCTGTCCAGCCTCATTACAAGCTGAATGTGCTCAGCTCCTTTCCAGCTCCAAACACCGCTGCTCTTGCCTTGGCCTTTTGCAAAAGCAGCCCTTCATCAAACACTAAAGGTACACCTGGGAGCGCTCCCATGACCCCTTCTTACTTCTCTCTTTTTGCTCAGCTAAAGTAGTTTGAGTTTGCAAAGCCAGCGCTGAGGTCATTCCTGGTTTTGTGCTGGCTCGCACGTTCCTGTAGCACTATTACCAAAACAGCTCGTTCCCATGAACAGCAGTCCTCGTGTAACACTGGTACATGCCCAGTATGATCCAGTAATCACTGAAGAACAGATAGAAGAAAAACACCTGGCACACAGTGCTGCTCATTACCAAGGAATGTTCTCCAAACCATCTTCCCAGATACTGAGGGTTTCTTCTTTCCTGCCATAGTTAACACACAGGCTCATAGTTGTGCAGGCTTTTGTGCCGTTTACATCTGCATGGGATTTGATGCACTTTTATCTGCTAATAAATTTATTAGGAATAATTTTTGCACAATTAACATCAAACATAGTTCTAGATTTAGAAGAACATGAGCAATTTTGAGATTCAGTAATTATGGTGCATTTGGAAATGGGACACGCTGAAGTCTATGTTGTTACAACAGAGAACTGATAACCTAACATGAAGCAGACAGTGAGTACTTCTGCGTGAGACAGACCTACAGCTGTGATTCCTACAGTGCTCTCCACTGCACAGTCTGTTCAGCTAAAGCAATGTCTAATTTCTGAATGCATGGGTTGTTTGAGGGGTTTCTTCCATTTACTTGATCATCCCAGAAACCTTTCAAGACTTTCTAATGAAAATATTTATTACTTACATGGCACAAGCTTAAGTTTTGTTTGAAATGTAAATTCCTTTGAAAACATCACAGAAAGTAAAAACCTGTTGTGCAAAGCTGCAAATAACATGAAGAACTCTTCATGGAAAAAACGCCAGCAATACTGAGTATCATGTGCGTTTTGCTCTCCAGAGAGGTTTGGATGTTCAATTTACATTGGAAAGCAAGAAGATTTAAATAAGCTCTAAAGGAAGTAAAAAGAAATATTTTGTCATAGCCTTCTGCAATCTTGATGCTGAGGCTGGCAGCTGGGTGGGACAGGGCCAGAGTGATCTGTCCCAGCCTAAGTAACGACGCGCAGATGTTTCAGAAAGGCATGCTCCCTGGCCAGCACCGGCAATGCTATGCAGCTTGGATGTCAAGAAGCATTCAGGGAAGAACAGCTGCCAGGTTGTTTGTAAATAGCTGGTTTCTTTTTACATGTAATGGCAAATAGAAGGTTATTTTTAGTGTTGGTAGAAAGTACCAGCCCACCGGGCACTGCCCGGCTGGCCAGGTGAAATGGTGGCCGGAGTGGAGGAGCAGCAGAACTGCCCTCTTTATGGCTTCCTGCAAATGTGCCAACCCCAGACATAAAGGGACCATCAGTAACAAGGCAATCGACAGCTGCCGGACATTTCACCCCAGCTTCCCAACTGCGAGAGCTTTACTGGGCAATCAGATACTGGCTCCAACACCGCTGAACGCCCTTTGCTCTGGGGCAGGCTGAATGACCACCAGATATCTGTTGGATTTTGGAGTGACCCCTCATAGGGTTCTCCTCTGAACCAGTGGCTTGGGTCAAGAAGGGCCGTTTAGTGCACGTCCAAAATCCTCACCTATCCGGTGCATGATTCATGTTTGGCAGATTGATGCATGGGAGTATGGGTGGAGACAATAGGATCTGCTTCATCACTTCGTGTTGTATTCTTGCTGGAGGTGAGAAGGGGAAAGGAAGGGTAAGAATCTCCCTGCTAGCATCCAGATACGCTGGGCAGGGTGTAGGACAAATGTTGAGTGTCTAAGCACCTTTTGCTCGAAATTGTTTACAGGCTAAAAGACAAAGACCTGAAGCAAAATCTGCCCAGGTCAGGGAGTGTATGGCTTGTCAAAGGTCTGTTGAGGAAAACAAATAGCACGTGAAAATTGCAGAAGAGGGATACAGCCATGACATGTACTTCATATTTAGAATTTGAGAAATTTATTAGCTGCATCTCATTAGCTCTCTTCTGCCCACTTCCTAGCTGGCCAGCTTCTTGCCTGTTTTCTGCTTCAAGTGTTTGGTCTGTCAGCAGGGAATTGAGGCAACTAGCCCCAAAGCTAGCAGAGAAAAGGGGCAGATCTTAGAGCTGGTAGTTTGGAAACCCCCTTCTTTATGTGAGCCCTCACATCTGCGCCTAAGCACAGCACAGAGGGTAAGCTGGGAGGGGAATCTGCTCTCCTGGGAAACAGTACTAAACAACAGAGGTTCCTTCTGGGTGGTTTTTTGCCATTCACGTTTCAGTCTGGGTTTTTTTTTTTTAAAGTCTATTTGTGTTTCAATCTAAACTCCCACATAGATTTCATTCTGTTTTCATGTTGGACTACAAAACAAATTAATTCCTTGTTTGCTTGTTTCATAAATCACTGACTTGGGAAGGTCAGCTGGTCCTTCCTCATCCTCCTCTTCTTCAGCCTGTCTTCGTAAGGAAATGCAATGAATGCTGTCGTGCTGTCTGTGTGCGTACATCCATACACATGCAGGTCTCGGGATCTTCTCTAGCCTCCAATTTTTTTGATAGAGAAGGACTATTGCCCCGGGGGGGGGGGGGGGGGAAGGGGGGCGGGGCTGAAGCTAAATCCTAACAGTGTTGTGAAAAAAGTGTATTTGTAGAGATTGGAGAACCGTCTGATGACTTGTTGGGTGAAAAGCTGCAATGTGACCTCAGCCCCTTTTAGGCACTGAAGAAGTCGCATAAGGGAAAGGTATTGCACGTTTGTTAAACATGGGAAAGAAAAGCTTCATTTGAAAATGTTTTGCTCGCTAACACCTAGCAAGGTGCAGACTCGTACCATTGCCTCAATACGCTTCACTTGGGGAGCAGCAACCACATCACCAGACCGAGAGGAGGCCGGGCGTCACTACTTCTGATTCTGGGGGAATCACCCTGCTGTGACTATGGTGTGGATGATACCTCAGGGTTATACGAGCCAGGATTACCACATGCAAACTTCAGCTTTTCAACAGATCTTCCAGCAGAGTCTATATTGCAGAATTTAAATGTTAGAGTGTTTTAATTGTTTATAAATTCAGGTATTTCAAGCTTTCAAACATGTCCAAAGGCAGTCACACTGAGTGGGACTAGTTCTGGAGTAGAATAAGTCACTGAGTCATGTCCGTAAGTCTAGTAAGCCCTCAGTAAATAATTGACCCAGCATGTCACAAACCTCCATTTAGGAGTATTTAAAAGCAAAATCATGCACATAATCAGTCCAGTCAGTCTCAGCAAAGCTAATAGTAAAAATAGCATTTGTACCTGGACTTTTGCATGCAGGTGAGAAAATTATATATTTAAGGGGAGTCCCACCGTTATGATTTGTTGTGGCTGTATGGCTATAACATTGTTGCTCCATGATGACTGTACACTAATGTTTATGGATTGCCTGGTATGAATTTGTGTCACATAAATCACATAAGCACAGCAGGAAGGGTGTTTCTGCAAGGGGCACTTACAAATTCCAGCAACAGGCAAGGTGCAATGCATGCAGGCAAATTGTACCAAGGAGGCTGAAGTGGGTAACAGAGCAATTCTGTCCCATTATTCAGATTCTGCTCCACAGTTATGAATTACTTCTCCACTGCAAAATATCTCTCTTCAGCATCTAAAAATCTTAAATAGGCAGCACTATCAGCAGCATTAGTTGGCTGATTTAAATCCTTATCTGACCAAACATCATCTGTTTTGTCTGAGGCCCCCATTCCCCACCTCCATGAAAGGAAAAGATAAGTGATCAAGAGAGGACTGTTTCACAGCAGACAAATGAGGAAAGATGCCTGAATCTATCCAGCTGAAAGCCCTGTGAAACCTACACTATTCTAAACAGAAGTTAACCTCTTTCAAACTAACTAGTACTTTTTATCATGCATAATTCTCAGGACCTTTCTCAACTGATGAAATATTCATCCCAAATCCTCTGCGTGGGGATACAAAACCAACACCTGTGCTAGATAGATTCTCCTCCTGTCGTTCTGCACAGGTTCATGAGAATTCACAGCCTATACTGAGGATCAGACTCACAACTCTGAATTCTGTTTCCAGTTTAAAAAAATAGGTATTCTATTATACACGCTTTATTTCGCATCTCTGCTCTTTGGCTTAGGCTTGACAGCTCACCAGAAAATGTTTCCAATATGTATAGAATCTGATTATATTAAACCCAGGTCAATCTATTATGCCCATTTGATAGATATTTTGGAAAAGTTGTTAGTTTAACAGATAGGAATCAAACCCCCATTCCTGGCTTTGCCACTGGCCTGGGAAAATCTGTTTTCTGTTGCTCTTTTAATCTCCAGTTTGTAACCTTTCTTGTCTCTGAATGCAAAGTCTTAACAAATACAGTATAAATACTGTCCACAAGCACAATGCCTCGAAGAGGCTGATCTGTGTTAGACTCTTCAGACTTTCTTGGAATACTAACAATTACAATATGCATGCTCAACACATATGCTATTTGTATTGCAGTCTGCCATGTTCTGGTATTCAGTGAAGACAGGAAAAAATCAAACCACAGGTCATTTGCCACCCCTCTAGAAAGGGATGTCTGGGGCACGTCAGAGCTCAGGCTACTGCCCTGACTATCTCTCTTGGTAGCAAGAAGGATTGTCCACAATCCAGGCTGAAATTCAAAGCAAGAAAAATCCTTATTGTCTGTTACACTGCTAAATTATTCAGAAGTTCCTGTTTTCCCTGTAAATAAGCTGAGAGAAGAAACTGAACAAGGCAGGAATGTCAAAGGCACTTTCCCCTAAGCGTACCATACAGCCTCCAAAATCTGAGGTGCGGCACAGTTACTTTGTGATCCCTCCGTTCCTACCAGAGACTTCGGAAAGCAGAAGCCTTGTCTAAAAAAAGACAACCTTGGCAAAGCACATCATTCCAGCTAGTGATTTCTGTCAAGGCAGCCTGCGGTCACAGCAAGGCCATGCAGCAGGAACAGAGCGCAAAGAAGCAAGAGAGTCATTTTTTTTGAAATAAACAAGAGAGAAAATGCAGCCCAATGGTGAGAAACTCATGTAACTACCACGGGGAATGCCTTGTTACTGTGTCTGGAGGAAACACTCCAGGAACAGTTATTTCCAGACAGGCTGCTCTCCAGAGCAGGGGTTTTCAATCCATTACCTTTACACCCTTTCTAAATCCCTGGTCTAATTCTAGATAGCTGATGTGAACAGAAGGAAAGCAGCACAAGTATCTACATACATACTACGTACATAATGGTGCTACATATGTAATAGCGCTACATAGAATCACAGAACCGTTCAACGGTTTGGGTTGGAAGGGACCTCAAAGGTCATCTAGTTCCAACCCCCCCCTGCAATGAGCAGGGACACCCTCCACTAGCCCAGGTTGCCCAAAGCCCCATCCAACCTGGCCTTGAACACTGCCAGGGAGCCAGGGGCAGCCACAACCCCTCTGGGAAGAGAGTGAGCCAGTACCTCACCACTCTAACAGTAAAGAATTTCTTTCTAACATCTAATCTAAATCCACCCTCCTTCAGCTTAAACCCATTACCCCTTGTCCTATCAAGTCCATGTAGCGGACTATCTATGTTCATTTTCTTATAGGATCTGAATGTCCCCTGAAAATTTTCTACGCCTTCATGAATTCAAAAGAAGTTGGGTTTCAGCTTCATGACTCAGAGAGAACGCAGAGGGTGAGCACCCTGTTTCAGACAGAGATTTGCAACAGATATGGTTTGGTCTGGCAGCTTCTTTCAGTCGTGATGTGAGCTCTGCAAAGGAAAACAAACTCAGATTTATAGTCTGACACAGAGGCCTTCTTCCTCATGCAGCCATGTGGCTGCACACAGACCCTAGACTCATGTACTGCTCCTAGTCAGTACCTCCGAAAGCAGAATTGTGCAACGATTTTGCTGCTATTTAATACAGTCCCTAGATTGATATAGTCCCCAGATCAAACACTACTGCAGTTCAAGTCACCTATAAGTTCTGTCTGTGGAATTTATGATAGTTCCTTCTGAAAATGGGATTGGCAGGGAAACGTTTTTCTGAGATACTCTCAGCAGAAGCTGGAAATAAAAGAGTTAATAGCTGAGCAACTGCTTTTGCACTTCAGCAGGGGCTGACAGCAACAGGAGTAGACAGAAAAGTTTGTCAAACTGATACTTGGATGCTCTTTCTTCTCCAGAAACATGTTTTCTCCTACCTACCTCAAGGGAAGAAAGGTGTAAGTGGGGTGATAGGGGACAGGGATCCCACCCAGGCCCCATCAGGCTCTGCAGGCAGACAACATCTTTTAAGAACTACTGCCCTGTCCTGCAGCTCATCAAACATCTAAATGGCCTCCAGCCTGTTCCAGAGACTTGCATGTTGCTTCAGTTATGAAGAGGCTTCTGCAAATTTGGTTGTCCACCTACAAGAAACAAGAAAGTGCTAAAATTTAACATTAAAAATATTTATGTCTTTCCTCTGGTTGAAGGCACAGGAAGCCTGTCCATAACTTCCTACAGAAAAAGGGTCTTAGATATGTTGAGATATATTTTAAGAATTCTCTTTGCCTTTTTCATTAATCTATTGTGGAACCCCTGTTTAAAAAATTCTGTGAGAAAGAGTGATGTCAAATATCCAGAACTCAAGAATATTCTGTTCTCATAATGCTAAACCATAAATTCCTAATCTTCAAGATCAGGAGGGATATTCTGTATATCCTATTCTCTCGAGTTCAGCAACTCATATTTGATGGATGACCATATCCTAGTAAGTTCAACGCATGGTCCAGAAAGAAACCTAGTGAGAATGCAGCATCAAGAATGAAAAATTCATTCTTTGTTGAGGCTGTCTGTTCCAGTGTTTAAACACTTAGTTGTGAAAAATGAGTCCCTTTTTCTTATTTAAGTCTCTCTGACTCTGGAGTGACTTCCAGCCATTGTCTCTTTTCAACCCTCTTAGACTAGGCAGGAATGGGCCATATACTCTACACAAAGAAGTGTTTAAAATTTTTTTTTCACCGTCCTTTGTTGTCTTTTTGATTAAGAAATTAATTGAATACAACTCGAAAGGCACATTCCTTTGCAGAGGTTGTAAATTACAAAATTCTCTTGACTTTGCAGCATTTCTAAAACTATCTGCTATACAACAGTTTTGTTAATCTTAGAGTTGGTGACATACTCATGACTTCTTATAGAAGCCACATGTGATAAACTGACAAAAGAATAACACATTTGGCAGTACAGTGTAGATCAAACAGCCTTTCTCCTCTCTGCCCCAGTGTATCATCATTTTTTTGTATTACCGAGATGCTATGAAGACAGAACCCTCGAGGGGTTTTGCTCCTCAGATGCTTGACCCAGCACTGGTATTAAAACACTGACCAAAACCGCAAGGTAGCAAGGTCATATACTTCGTGGTGTCCTGTCAAGATTCAGAATACGGTCCCATGGGCACTGTGAGGTATATGCAATTACAGAGGGAAACAGAAGCGTTTTCTTCCTTTGGTCAGAGGGGGTTTGTGGCTGTTGTTCTTTAGAAGAGAAATACTACTGTGTTCAGGGAAATGAAGTCAGTGGAATCCAGTTTCTAATTTTGTACTGGATTCCCACTTAAACTTCTGAAAGGAATAGCAAAAAATATCCAGCCCAAGCTCCGGAATGAATACAAATAAATAAAGAGGCAAATTCTGTAATTTACCAGGGTTGCAGTGACTGCAAAAAGACTACTAAATTTAACAGGATAAGTAAAACTTTACAGTTTGGTTGGCATTTTGGAACACTGGGAACAGATACCATCTTGCAAAGAAGAGTGATTCATCCAAGTACTTAGAGGATGGGAGCCATGTATAGGTTCCGAAGCTGTGACCAACATAAACAGGCTGTAAATTTAGTAGGTAATAGTGCAAGTCGGAGAAAAACAGGGAGAGAAAGAAAACATATGGTCATAGCCTGAAAAGCAGATGAAAGTTTGAACTGGGAAAACAAATCCAGTAATCCAAACAGGGAAATACTTGCTTCTGCTTAAGCATATACAGTAACTCACGTTGAGAAGATTGTGTATGCCATTATTTGCAGGCAAACAGTTTGAGAGAGACTCCAATGGAAAACTGAGTTCTGGATACCTCTGAATATAATGTAATGTGCAGACCTGAATCCATATTAAGGACCAAGTAGGCACTTGGCTTGAACTCTGAAGAAGTCCTGTTGCAAATTTTGTTGCTCTGACCACTCTCTAACAAAACACAACCTTTAGGCTGTCCTGAAGTTAGTTCCATTATCTGATGAAAGCTGACACAGCTCAGTAATTACACCCAGATGTTAAAATGTTGTGAACTGAAGCTTTCTGTTCAAGAGCTTAACCAACACGGAAGCATGAAAGAAGTTGTGCAGATTGTAAAGACGTGAGTGATGTTCCTCTTCAGCTGACAAAATGGCTGGTACCATGTGCAAGTGGTTTCATGTTAAAAAAATTCTGTCAGGTAGGCAGCATGTTATAGAAACCTTTCTATTTCTTGCATGTTACCTGGTGAGCTACAACTTCTCTGGAGGGGAGTTTGCACCTTAACGTCATTTAATTTTGGTCTTTATGACTACTAACTTCTGTGGTGAATGAGAGCATTTGTCTGAAAACAATCAGATTTAAGTAGCTTTGCAAGCCCCTGAGCATATCACTCTGAATGGCAGAGCAAATCCAGTGCTGATAATTAACCTCAGGTATCTTTGAGATCTCATGACAAAAATATTTACCCGGGAACTTGTATTATAGACCACAATAACACAGGGCAAGATATAGGCAGTGACACAGTTTCCTCCATGTAAAATGGTATGGTAATATGAAGTTTTTCCCCTTGGTGAAAAAAGTTAGTGGAGAAATTGAAGCGGATTGAGGTTGTGGAGCTTTGACAAATGCTCAGTGTAGTGTGTGTAGCAAGGACACACCTCTAGTTTGTGTCCCTTGCCTTTCAGGAGAGCAATGTTTGAGACTCTCTCCACACTGCACTCCAACCAGGGCATGCCCAGTGCTGAATGCTCACTCTAAACGGCGAGGATGGTGGCTACTGGGGCTACTGTGACTAGAAGCAAGGGACGTGCTGTGTTTCCTCAAGTACTCATCCAGCAGCACTGTGTTCCTCAGGCAGCACAATGAAAGCACCTGGTTATGCTGAAAAGAAGGAACCAGTCTGGATCTGCTAAGCCCAGTCTTGCAGTCTGCCAGGAATAAAAGGGTTAAATGCACAACAGGGATTTACAAACAGCCAGCTAAATTTCCAGGTAGGCAGAAGGAGGAGTTGAGGTCGACGTTTGGAGAGTCGATGCTGGCAGAAGATAAGAAGATATCAGAGTAAGGAATTCAGCTTGGAATAAGCTTTTCTTGGGAAGAACTATCTGTATTTGCAAGCACGGTGCATATTGATTGTCTACAGCTGTGGACAATGGCTGAAGTGTAGATCTACCTCCTGCTTGAGCAGAAATCATGGTCTTGGAACGTACTTGTTCTGGCAAGCAAGTATAGAAATCATCCGTGGGCGTAGCTGGGTGGCACAGCCACAAATACAAACCAGAATTCATAGTTAATTGTTAGTGTAGCTTTACCCTTTGTCCTTATTACTTTGCCTTTAAACAGACATAATAAACGCTGCTCATTACTCAGATTTATTCTGAAGGAGTCTAAACTTCCCCAGATCACTCTTTAATCATCCTCTGGCTTACGCTTTTGTCCTTCCTTCCAAAATGCTAGTAATAAATAAAGCTGTTGAAATGGTCACAGCACTGTGGCAAGCCTGCTAGCCCATACATCTTTCTGTATTTGTCTCTGGGTTTTTTTTAGCTGCCTAATATATAGCCTCTGTATCTCTCAATTTCAGAGACTCGAGAACTTCAGTATTTCTCAGCTTGCGTTCTGCCTCAGAAGATGTCTTACGAAATGTCTGCTAATAGCTTGTCTCTTAATATTAGTAGGAATGACAGTGAAATAAGAAAAACAAGAGAGCAGCTGCTTGATGCTTGGGCCAAAGGACAAGGAGTCAGGGAAATGTGCTGCTTATTTGTCTCCATCTTGTCTTCCATAACTGAACATGAAGAGAAGGGATGTGCTTATATCTGATGTAGATTTGGGGCACAAACTAAAATACATTTAAACCTAAGTAAAAACTTTTTTACTGTAAGGATGATCAAACACTGGAGCAAGTTGCCCTGAGAGGCTGTGGAGTCTCCATCCTTGGAGATACTGAAACCCTGCCTGGACATAGCCCTGGGCAGCCTGCTCCAGCGGATCCTGCCTTTGGCCAGGCAGGTTGGACTAGAATATCTCCAGGGGTTCCTTTCCAACCTCAACCATTCTGTGATTCTTTGATATGTCTTCACTTGTGAAATATTAAAAAATGTCACATACTGTTGCTTTGAGATGTTATTTTCTAATCTGTAAAATAGCCATTACTGGTTCCTTTGCTCTGGTACTGATTGAGAGTCGTTACTTATAAGCTTTTTTTCAAAGTATGTCGTGGTTTTTGGATGGAAGCTAGCAGAAAAGTTCAAATGACTTGGCTGCTAGCTATCTGAATCATTAATGAATTTGTCCATCAGATGATGTCACCTGCATTTACACAGACAGATGCAAAACAAACTCAAGACTTTCCATCTCGGTGAAGGTAAGTAGGACAGTGTCAGAACAATTTTAGGGGCATGGGCCCATTACATGCTGACTTAGGACTCAAACAGATGTGAGATTTCTTCACAACTTTGTATATCCAGCTAAATAGTATTAGTAACACAAACTATTATTTTTAAGGGTATGTTGGACAATGGAAGCTCCAAGATTCTTCAGGTAAAAAGGCAGGATTTCTAGAAATCTGTGATTGGATTCAGAGTGGAAGAACAAATCAAGATAGAAGTTCGTTGGCAAAGCTATGGAGAAATGTCACCTGCCTGGTTCCTGGACAGCTCAGAACCCCAGGCATGCATGTTACAAGAATACATTTCCAAAAAAAGGTAAAGTAATTGCTTCCTTTCCTATAAATCTCTGTTTAGATTTTCTGATTGGTTTTGAAGGTATTTTAATAGCTAGGTCTTTTTAAAAGTCAGGCATTTCAAAAAATCAGGTGACTGTTTTAAAAAAACAGGTGACTAGCACAACATGCACACTTGCTTCAAGTGTTTTGTTACAGTTGTCATAAACTAGACTGAAGGAGAAATAATAAAATCTTTTTGCAGAAATTTAAAGAAGCCCAGCAAGTCTTGCTCTGAGCATATGACCCAGAGAATAATGAAAGTTAGTTCCTCTGAGAACTCTGACTGTTGTTTAGGGAGTTTTACTGGTAAATAATGAACATTAGTACTTTCTTCCTATTTGCAATTTTGTACTCTGCATTTATACTGATGACCTCCACCCGGCTCATGTGTAACTAGAGGAATCTGCTCTTAAATGAGATGCAAGCATGCTATTATACAGCTTCCATTGCTGGGTACTTCTGAAATTATTTGTATCCGTAACAGTTGTTCAATAATATACCCAAACTCACAATTTTGAAAGAGAATACCATGATTATTAGTGGGTATTGAAGCTCTTTGTGTATGCCTACAGAGACTTTGTTACCCCAGCAGTTCTCAGACATCAGCTGGCCATGCAATAATGTTGTCTTCTCTTTTCTTCAGGCAAATCTGTCATATTTTTATGCCAAAGCATGCAAAGCAAAAGGGATTGCACACAATCCCAAAAGAGCAACTGAGCTATCTACACCCAAGAAATGGCAATCATATCAGAGAGCAGCTAGTATATAAATAAGAGAGGAAAAAAGACTAGGATACAAAAAGGAATCATCACTACTGTATATTCTTTCAAAAAATACCTGAACGTGAAATAGGAGCTAATGTCTTAGTAGCAACAAGGGGTAACAGCACCCATTCATCAACCAGACTTCAAAATTTTTGTTGATTTGGAAAATTGAAGGCTGGAAAGGCTGCCAAAATCACCTAAGGTTATCTGAGGTAGAGCACAGAACAGAGAGACTTAATTAATAACCTCCTCCTTGAACTTCTGGCATGATGGGTCCATGACTAATTCATCGCTGTGGTAAGTTCCCCTGGACCCATTGTGTCAGCTGTACTGCTTGCCATGGATGGGGTTCAACAGCATGCATGAGAAAATGTTGGTAGAGAAATTCCATGATGAAAGGGAATTCAAGCTTTTAAGTTACTTAGATTATTGGGAAAGAGTTATTCTATATAGCATTGCTTCATCCAACTTGCGCTTTTAAGTTAATGAACTCTGTTATGCAATTGTAATTTATCCTTTTTCTGGACTGCAACCATCAATCAATCAAAAAATAACAGTTATTGGACTGGAGAACTACTGATGGCAAATTGCTCCCTTGGAGAAGATCTAGATATTCACTGAAACCTGCAGAGAACTCCAACTGCCTAAATAAACTTCAGACCTTACACATCGCCAAATCATCAGCTTGGGACTGTTCTAGGATATCTGTGAAGAATGGAAAGAATATTATCTGTTTGGCAGACAGCTGTCAAGCACTGAAGAGAGAATTCCTTTGTTTGGATTTTTCTGGCAAAGATCTCAAAGATCTGATGCTGCTCACTAAGTATTGGGCAAGTCTTCACATGAATTGCAAATCACAATCAAAATGCCAAGGAACTGCAAGGTCCTGGCATACCCTCTAATTATTTTCCAAGCATTCACCAGAGTTAAAACTTTGAATCCAGTTCCTCCACAGTCTGCCTCAGTCAAGTTGCTTGGTCTAACTGAAAATCAGGGATAATATTTACTCAGTGACCCCTAAACACGTGAATGAAAGTGTCATAATTATTCCATGTGATTGCAGTTCCCAAGGTACTGGGCCTTGAGCTGATTTCCAATCATCTATTCCTACCTGACAGTATGTTTTCATAAGCACTCGAAGCTGCACTCAGAGAATCCTTTATACAGTCAAGTCAGAAAAGATTTTGATTTTTGGAAGGAAACCACCACCACCCCCCCAAGGTCTTGTAGGAGAGCCTACTGAAATTCCTTAGATGATGTAAAGAAGACTAGACAACTAACTTTTGCTGACTTCTTCTTCAGACTTGGAAAAGAAAACATTAAAAAGAAGAGAATGTTAGTTTGACTGAAAACTTGCTCTAAAGCCAGAACTGAGCTCGCATTTCTTTCCAATATATGCAAAGGATAATAAAATGAAACACTAGGAAAATATCACCTCTCACAATCATGACTACAATTACATTAAACTTTCTAAATGAAGCTTGATGGATATGTTCAATAAATACAGAAATAAAAATGGGGGAATAAAAGTTATGTGAGTTTAGATAGAAGAAAGCTGAAAACAATTAGGAATGGCATCAACACTTACACAGAGATTTTCCAAGAAGAATGACAAAGTACTTCACAGACTTGAAGTAGATGAACAGCCTTTGAATAATTTGAGGAAATGTATCCCTTTGAATGGGAGGTAAGTGAGCAATGGAAAGCCTGGGTACATCAACAGAGGTGAAGGAGTGATTCAGTGGCAAAGGTAGGAAAAGCCTCCTTTCTTTATTTTGATAAAGTTATGTTGGCATAAAACTTAAGTAAAGCAGCTGTGAGTCAATGTTCTAATCTGCTGCAGGCATTAGCAAACACTGACTATCCTGATAAACCATTTTTATTGTTTCCTTAGTAAAATGCCTTATTCAGGGCAACACCACTATTTACGAAAGGTATGTAAGCACAGATGTGAGAACCTGTAAGCAAAAATTTCAGACAGCTCACTCACATATTTTAGAATGCTGTGAACCTAGACTATTTTAAAAACCAATACTGCATTAATACTATGCTTAATCTGTATATGAATTATGCGAAACACAGGCGAAAAGAGGCAAGAAAGAGGAATATTTTTATATTCTGCAGGCAGTGAAGGCCTCAAAGAATTGTCTTCTCTATCCTAACAATGGAAGCTGCAAATATTCATTTGTTCTGAGTCAAGGCCAAAAAAAGTGCAAAAGACACAACCTGAGCAAAGAGTAAAGATACACCTACGGTGGTCAAGAAGAGCAAGACAAAGAACCCCAAAATCTCTGTGTGTGCTCAGCAAATCCTCCAAGGACGACAGGTAATGACCAGATTCTTGGCAGTTTTATGCTGCTTTTTTTCTGTGTTATGATGCAATCCGCAAATAAGTATCAGCAAGTTTTGTGAATGATAACACTTTCTGTTTAATTCAGTCTTTGTCCCTGATAAATAAAACCAGCCGGTGCTGTCCTGACTTCAGATATGCTCAGACGGTCACAGGGTAACATGAAGAGCCTGCAACACTATGCCTTCAGTGAAAGTGGTGCTGTGTCCTCCCCTGAAAACGGAAAAGGCTGAAAGCCTGAGTTCAGAAAGGGATGCCTGGGAGCAGCCCCGGTTTAGCTCACCCGGACTTGTGCAAATGAAAACATTTCTCAGTCTCAGGGAAGGAAGGCAATGACGTACATATTTAGAGCTCATGCTTCATTCACACTGTCTTACCCTCTGTCATGGATGAGGAAGTGCTTCCTAACTCGTTTTCAAGAATACTATGTTGTTACCAACTATATGGCATCATTTAATTCAGTTTTACTATGGTAATAGCACACAAAACAGTGGCAGAAAGCCTCCCGATACTTTTCATGGCTGGCTTCCTTTCTGTATGATCTGCAAGTTTTCATCTACATCAGTCAAAAACAACAGTGTGTTGACGTGGCTTATTGCTCTTGACTTTAATACCTGTCCCGGGCTACTTAGTTTCTACTGCTTTTGGCTCTGTCTTCATCTCCCCATTGTTCTTTGCAGCTGCTGTGGAGCATTTTTATTTATTAGGAGATGGCAAAAGTTCCAAGATCAAAAAAGAAATAAACCATTACTGATGCCTGTACCAAATTAAAATCTCTAATCTTTCTACTTGTATCTTTGTTTATTCTACTAATTTAATGGCTGGAACAAGGCTAAACATAAACAAAACTTCCTCCGTTGCCATCCACGCAGACTAGACACAAGGCTTCAAGGAAATGTGCTGGCGTTGTTAAAGAAAACCTACGGTATGAAAATCCAGGAGTTTTCAACCTTCCCTAAATTACCACTTGAATGCTGTGAACTGGGAGAAAATCAGGAATCTTCAGCCCACTAAATAACATAGAAAATGGACCATGTTCATCATTCTCTGACAGGTCTTCACAATTCTTCCGAGGGCTCTCAGAGGGCTTCTTCCAGGGCGCTCTCAGGCTAAGAATGCAGGCAGATCTGACTTTCTTCTCTAGCCACTGTGCATTGAACTCACACAGCAGAAAGAAGGCACATTTCTTTTCTTGTAGGGAAGACTGTCAAGACTGAGTATCTGGAAACTCTTCATAGCAATGTATTTTTAAGACAGTGGAATTATCTCTTATTGAAAGTGGTTGAAAAATCCATCCAGCAGCCTTTCAGAAGCGAACATCACAATGTTATCTATGGATAGACAGATGGATGGATGACTCCATGGGTTCTTTGTATTTCCAAACTCTGTAATTCTGCTTCTTTCTCTGCTCAGGTGCAACATTAGCTAGCCCACACTCCAAACATTTCCTACAAAAGTAGGAAATGCATCAAGGCAGAACTTCTTAAAAGTCCCTGGAAAATGGATTCTAAAAATGGATAAGCATGATTGCAGTCATCTAGACAGATAGAAATACTGGGAAAGACTTTGGGTCTACTCGCAGGAAATAGTTTTTGAGAATGACTACTATGCTCTTTCTACTGGCTCCAAAACATGCAGGCACAAATTAATTCACAAGATAAGGAGAACTTTTGTTCTTCCCCAGGCTATTAGCTTAAGATTGTGAGGTTTGTAATCCTCAATTTCTATCTATGCATTAACGACCTGTGTATGTGCTTGATTGACCAACCATGCCTGGCTACAGAAAGGAGAGGTTTTGTTGTGCAGTTTCTTTTCTTCTAACACAGCAAGAAAGAAATTTGAGTCACCTGGGTCATCATGGTCCTCTGAGGCTCCTCAGAGAGTCACCATAGTCAATCTCCTCAGTGAACAGTAAAACATAAGGTAAATTGCATCACATCGATGGAACTTTTACAAAAAGCATTGTGGGAAGGAATATTTCAGTATCTAGCCATCATCATTTTCCATGGATATGTCACTGTAAGCTGCTTCTACACTACACAGTTAACACAGTCATTAATGCTCTTTTACAGGAACCAAAATCTATCGAGAACGTTTCATGGGGAAATGCTAACTGCCTTTATTTATTCACACAGCTATACTAGCTACGGCAAGTCCATTATCATATTACCATAATAATGCCCTATAATGGTGGTGAAAATCTGCCTGTTGTAAGAGAATACTCATTGCACAAAAAAGTAGACCTTTGCATTTTGCCTCTCCCATACCCTTCCTGTACTCTTCAAGGCTAAAGGAGGCTGCTGTATCTATCTAGATCTCTGAAACACAAGCTGTAGCAATTTTGCCCAGTAACACCTGCAATGAAGGATATTAGGATATAGTTGGCCTTGCTCTGCAAATAAACTCTCATCAGGCTCAATAACTGCTCATGGAACTAAACAACATCTTTCATAAAAGCTTCCAGTCCTGATTTACTTATCAGAAGTGCTGAAAAATTAACAACTTCTCTCTTGATAGCCTGTTCCAATGGCTGCTCACCCCACTATTAAAAATCCATGTCATGTTCCTGAATTCCATTTTCCTAACCTGAGCTTTCAGCCCTTGCATTTTGTTATGCCTCTACTAGGCATAAATAATGGTACAGGCTGTTCTTTCCAGGATTTTCTCTAGCGATATATCTCTGAGATATGAGTTTCATTTGCTTCAGGCAAAAACTATGGTGAAAGCTTATTGTTTTCCAGCTCAGATTACTGTGCACTACACTGGACTTGGTATGAAGACATGAGCTGCAGCTTAGTATCAAACCATTATTTTAAAAATTTCCTGTTACACGCACAGAGACACTATGTGATTCCCACAGGTCCAGTGCTGTTGCACCCGTGTCCCACTCCTGGCATTGTTGCACTCAGAAAGTTATCCTTTAACAGATGTTTTTGTGTCCCCAGGCAAATCCACCCAATTCCATCCACTTGCAGCTTTGGCTACCCATGCAATATATCCACCAGCTTCTGTTCATTCTTGTGTGGGAAGCAACAATTGCCTGAAAAATGAACTGAAAACTTGACAAAAATATGCGCATCTGGGGCATGGGGTGAGGTGGTGTGGGAGGAAAGAAGGAGTTACCTTCTCTTTGCATTCTTCTCTTAAATGACTTGCATTGCATTTGTATGTTTCTGCCTTCTAGTCGGTCTTTGTTTTTATAATATTGTATTTGTGTGTACAAATCCGACAGGCATTGTGTCGCTGACTTCTCAATTCCACTGTTTCCTTCTTTTGGATTACATTATTTGGGGTTTGATCCTCTGACCTCATCCGGGATCAGCTGCTGATCCCTAAATTACTTGTACTGGAGAAAGCATTCCCTGTAGCCAGCTAGCAAGAGTCTCCTTCCATCAGAATGGACTGTGTCTCTCTCCCACACACACGTAAGCACACAATTCCACCTGCACAATATCTGCATACCCATTCTTTTTCTCTGTTTGCTCTCCCCAAGATAAAAATATGTCATCCCACTTCTGGCTGTGAATGCACTCAAAGATTAAAGCCAGAATGTCAGAGAACTCCGTTTCCTGACATGTTCAGAGGTCACATGGCTATCTGAAAGCAAGAACTATCATTTTCCTCTCCACGCTCCCCCAGATTTTCCTTCCCATGCACAATTCCTATGCAACAGCTTATGCAACTGGTACACGGTACACATTTTTACAATGGTGCAAGAATGGAAGGTGATGATAATGAAGGACTAATGAATTTTTCTGACATGGTCATGGTGATCTTAGAGCGGGATCACACCTGCCTGTTTTTTCTTGATAAAAACCCAAAATACAAGTGAAAACTCTCAGAACACCAGCATCAGAGACAAATATTCATGTTTCCCTTTCTACAGATACACCAATTCTCCCCATCAGAGTATGTAATAGAGCAGGAACTCCAGCATCATTGCTGTTTTGTGGAACTGGTGAGGCTCAATTATTTTATGCCTTTTAAAAGTGGACAGTCCTTGCTTCAAGGCTCTCCAGTCCAGAATAGAAACACAGACTGGTAGCACGATTTCACAAGAACAGAGGACACTAAACATATGACAAGTCATTACATATAGTTCTTCATATTTTTTGTCACCATATCATATGACCCTATTCAGAAATTCATCAAACAAACATGATCGTAAAAAGTAATTGGGTTATTTTTATTTCCTCCTTTCTATTCCTTCTGGAAGAGGAACAGGGCACATTTATGCACAAAGTTTTCTTTCTTTTAGTCTTCAAGCTATCGAGTTTAAGGATAATTCAAATATCTCAAGCCCATATGGCAGCCTGCACTTGAGTATAACTCTTGTGTCTATATATAAGGCTCTTTGTTTCCCTGACATCTTAATACTCTTTCTCCGCACCTGCCCTAGTTTGAATTTTAATTACTAAATCTACTTCTAAGATAAACACATTGGAACAATGGCACAGGACAGAGTTGTGACACCACTTAATTCCCTTTCTGATCTGGCTTCTTATACAAGTCATTATTACTTAACACTGACTGAGAAATTCTCATATCAGACATATGAAAGGCAAAACTCAAAAATGTAACAAAGAACCACTGGGGGAAAAAATCCCCCGAAGCAAAACCCTGATATTCATCTATTTCTTCCTCCTCAGCCTGTTGGTTTACAGAATTATCAGTTCCCATCAGATCTCACACAAACATCTATCCGGTCTGTAGGTTGTAACATTGCTTTCTGCTGAGGACACGGTGACAAACAATAGCTTTGATCAACTAACCACTGCAAACTTTTGTTTATTTATTTATTTACTTTTCACATAGCAGGCATGGTTTTGCAACCAAAGGTCGTTCGAATAAAGCAATTTGACCAGTGCCCAGTGCAGCAATGTTTACCACAGTACACTCTGTTTGACTGTATTAGTGCTAGAAGTATCCGTCCTATGTCTATTGCGGGGGTTTGTTATCATTATTATCATTTATATTTTTGGCTATGTTATTTTTTACTTCAGCTTTTTTGAACGGGATGGGATGGGAATAAACCTCTGCCTGGGAAGTTTGGTAGATGCCTTTTACATGCTTATTGTCTCAGTGCCCGTTTCATTGACCATATCACTTCAGTGTCTGTTCTGTTTGATTTCTTTTTAACTGATAAATTATTTAATTTCAAATCCATGAGAAAACAAGTGATGCAGATAACTAGGGACATTGGAAGGCAACCTGAGTAGTGTAGCTGTATTTGGAGACAGGCCTGCCACAGGCGTTTTACAAACTAGTACAGTAGCACTAGAATTATCTTTGTGGCATGAAGAAAGAACAGAGTGAGTTTCTTTTCATTTTTTCTAGTTCAACTTGCACCTTTAAAGCAGTGCTCTGTTACTTACTTATGTCCATTCTTACACTGCAAGTCTGCTTCCACCATGGGCTCAGAGTCCCACTTGCTTCCTTGAAGGGAAATAAATTGTCACTCTCTTCTGTCCTGGTCAGCTTCGCAGGCAACTCGGGAAGAGTCTGTTCCCTCAGGCATATCTGCCATGGAGCTGTTGGCTTCATTTCAGTGAGATGAAGCCATTTCAGTGGCTTCATTTCAGTATGTGCAGATCCACAGAGTTAGCTGAGGCGGCACCACATGTGTCAGTGGCTCAGTATTGTATCCAGGAGATGATTGAGTTGGCAAAATGGACACCCCGCGTTCTCCTAGACCCTAATCCCATCACTGATGAAAAAATTGATGTGATTTAAAGCCTAGAAAAAGAGATTGCAGGAGCGGAGGAAAGCAAAATATTTAGATCCATTATCTTTCACTAGAGATGACACAAAGACAACATAAGTAAGTTCCGTGCTGTACACTGATACTCCTTGGTCTCAACTGACTCTGTTTCTCCATCTTGTACAGCTCTTATAGCACTGATATCTGAGCACCAAGGAAATCTTAAAGCATTAATGCTTAGAACATCTCTAAGGGAATTTGCTGAGTAATTCCCAAATTATTCTTCCTTTGGATTCTGCTGCAGACTGAAAACAGTTCCACTGCATAGCGATAAATCAATTTTTTCTTCTTTATGAGTAGTGGCAGCACTTGAAATGTTGGACTCATAAACCTTGGGGGGGAAAACAAAAAAGGTATTTGAAGTCTTCCACTCTCTCCATGAAGCCTGAGCTTCTTTCCTCTCATTAACCCATTCATAAAATTTTTAGCAAAGATGTCAAATATATCATAAAGCAGCAAAGTACTATTGAATAGAAACAACATGATCTTTCCTTTAACGTGTCCATTTGAGAAGAACCTCACCCACAGTTTAGCTCTCTTTAGAATTTACTTAGTAAATCCTTTTATGTGGAGGAAGGGGTCCTTCTGTGCTCTGCTAACATGTTACCTGCTATGTAAATGGCCCTCTGCACCAGGACCGACCCTTTTTTTTTGCATAAAGGTCTTCATCATTCATGGGTGACAAAAGGGAAATACAGCAAAATGCTGGCAAAAAAGCCAGCCTGGCTGCAAGCTGAATGCTTTCCAAAGCTTGCCACGAAACTGGCAGGTGTTCAGTAACCTTAATTTAATAAACAAGGAAAAGTGGGAGAAGTTTTGTTCTTACTGTTACAAAACAGAGGAGGTGCTCCTTTATCTGGCTAAACCCACTAAGACGTGTAGGGTTTACAACAAAGATGAATTTAGTCCATTACATTTTGCTTAAACAAGCAGCTGCAACTCAGTCATTATTACAAACAGATTTGTGTATAAAAAGCAACTGTCAGCTACATCAGAATAAAGCCAAGAGAATACATTTTGTGGAGATAGTTACTGATTACTGACTTCTCTGTGGACAGCACATTAATTTATTTTGTAATATCCACTGCTGGAGAGAGGTACAGCCTAATTTTCAAGCGGGGAATCTACTAAAAGATACTGGGTTTGAATCCAGAGCTGATCTCAAAACTCTTGGCATTTGGATTCTGTTTGGCTCTGGCAAGTCCTGGGCTGCCTTGCATTTAATTTAATTTTGTAATATTTTTTTCCTCCTGGTTACTCGAGAGGCCATAACATTTTAAGACAGAGAGCTAAACTGTGCATGAGGTCCTTCTCAGACACATTAATGGAAAGATCATGTTGTTTCTATTCAGTAGTACATTGACTGCTGCTTTATTGACATCTTTGCTAACAATTTTATAAATGGGTTAATGAGAGAAAAGAAGCTCAGGCTTCATGGAGAGAGTGGAAGACTTCAAATACCTTTGGGGTTTTTTTCTCCCAGGGTTTATGAGTCCAACATTTCAAGTGCTGCCGCTATTCATAAAGAAGAAAATTTTGATTTATTCCTACGCAGTGGAACCATTTTCAGTCTGCAGCAGAATCCCTACAGGAAAAAAAGTTTTGGAATCTCACAGTAAAGAAAATTCAGCTCATGAAGTGGAGATATAGAGGTGCTTTTGAAAACTGCATTCTGAGTGTTTCTAAGATTATGATCTTTTGAACAGAAGTAAAACATCAAATATGGAAACCTTGAGCCAGAAAGTCCTGTGTTTCTCTCAGCAGAAAGGAGCCTCTTGATGTTGATTTTATAGCTTCAAATTATAGAAGTCAATAATAGAGGGCACAAGATGCAATGATAAAGTTGACCTACAACTATATTTGCAGGACTTAATTGTGGCTGGATTAATTTTGGTTGGGAAAATTGAATAGTCGCTGTATTAATGAAAGGAAACAATGGGAAAAAAAATAGGCAGCAGGGAAAATGACATCACTTTTTAAAAGTCACAAAATCTATTTTGCAAGAAGAAAAACTATAAATCTTAACATTGCCAAAAAGTATAAAATGCTAAAACAAAATAAATAATTCAGACAAGGATGGAGGAGCTGCTCAGCAACTTGCAGCTGAAAAGTCTACTTTCAAAAGAATCAGAAATTCAGGAAATAGCAATTCCCCAAAAAATCCATACCAGAATGGGCAAAGGGGCTAGTGCAGATATTGACAGAACTGCCATCAGGAAAATCTGACTCACAGATGGCATCACTGCTCCAAATATATTAGTGGAATGCAAAAAGAATAGAAGCTTTGCAGTACTTACTCAGGACAGCAGTGACAGCAAATCAGAAGGTGGACAAGGCTGGGCAGCAGTGGAGGGACAAATCCACATGAAACAAAGTCGTTGTGTGTTTTCTCTTTTATTACTAAGGGCATGCAATCAAGAATCATTTAGGTACTTACAGCATCTTTGGGAAATGTGCTTCCCAAAGCACTGTCAACTGCAGCACTGGGGATCTGACATGAGTCAGTCTGACAGGGACCACAACAAGCTGTTCCAACCTCATCTGCAGCACGGTTGGTGTTTTAGAATGCTCACAGTTTTATTCAACGAATTCACTGCTCACACAGGTCCTAGATCTTACCGCTTTTCACTTAAGATAGCGTTTGGGCTGTTGGTGTTACAGAGGTTTAAATTTGTTATAGGATGTTGGATGACTTGAGTGGAACAAATGCTGTATGTTGTACTCTAAATTAAATCTCTTGCATGGTTACGCCCCTGGCAAATGATACTGCCAGAAAATGGTGAGTTGGAGAGGAGGAGCAATCTAGGAATATTTTCATTGTCACTGAAGAGACTGTTAGGATGACTTCCTGGAAAAAAAGTCATGTCCCTTTCTCAAAGTCTGTAAAAAACTCCACAATACCAAATGAGACAAGCTAAATGAAAAAACAGAAATGAGTAATTTAAAAAAGAAGAGAGCAGAGAATATTTCCACAGCCAAGAAAGAGAAAAATAGAGGTCTTTATTCTGAAAGTTTCCTGAAGTGACTATGTGGATTATAGCATTTCTCTCTGATTACCTGTAAAGATAAACCATAGCACTGCACATATCAGAAGAAGGGCTGGATATTTACAACCATCTAATTCATTTCTCCAAAAGAAACTGTCATCTGATGAGAGTGAACATTACATCATCATAAAGAAGAAACCTACACAGAAAAGAGTCCAGACAGTCTTTACTGATCATATTATGCAATAACCCCTGACAAAATTAATTGGGATGCCCCTAAGAAGAAATGCATAATAAACATCCCAAACTTTTCTGGTCAATCATAAAGACACCCCATAAATCTCCAATGAAACACCAGACCCTTCTGTCAGCTTGCAAAATTTCAGCAAGTGAGAACAGGTTGGATGGAGCTTTGGGCAATGTGGTCTAGTGGAGGGTGTCCCTGCCCATGGCAGGGGGGTTGGAACTAGATGATCTTTGAGGCCCCTTCCAACTCAAACCATTCTATGATTCTAACAGGAAGTTCACAGAAAATACTGTGCCAATGCCAACACTGCTGCAAGGAGGGAGTCTGATTTAGGGTGTATCAGAATTTCAAAGGAGACAACCAACCTGTCAATACTCTCATTTAGAAAATGAACAACGGCACCGGCCAGCAATTGTACCGAACGGCAAAAACATACATGATTTTGAGGTTTCATAAAAACATCTAAGCTACCCTATTTCTGTGGTGTCTTGCATAAACTCAAGAGATCCTTGATAACTTCATTAGTCTCCACTCTCGATTATAGAATTTGTAAACAATGGCAACACACGCTTGGCAGTGTTCGCTACACCATGAGGGTTAGAAGAATGAGTTCGTACTCCTTACTAAGTCTTGTACAGCACGCCAAGACCACAGGGAAGAGTACTACAATGATATCAGATAAATAGGATCACAGAAAACCAGAAGGGGCCCCAGAGATCAGATAATCCATCTTTTTACCACAAACCAAGTTTAATCAAAGCCAATCACTCCTGACAGATGCATGTCCAACCTGTTCTTAAAGACCTCCAGTAATGGAGACTTCACCACCTCCCCAAGCAATCTGTTCTAGTGATTTCATTGTCCCCTGCCAATACTTTTTTTTTACTTTATATCTCACTTTAATCACTCTTGCTGCGGTTTAAACACATTATTTCTTGTCTTATCCAGCATGAGCCCAAAGAACAGATTATTCCCTTCTGTGCAACAGCATTTTACATATTTGCAGACAATTATCTGCCTTTATAGGTTATAAAGACAGGTTATAGGATCTCTGATGATGTTTTGTTACGCTGCCTAAAGGCTATCCAGCCAGCTCCTATCTTTTTTGGAGAGTAGCCCCAACTAAGTGTTTTATTTGAGGCTTTACCAAAACTTAGTTGAGTCACAAGATTACTTCACCTGTTTTGCTGGCTGTATTCCTAATTAACATCAAATCATCAGTCTTTTTTAAAACAGTAAGACTTTATTTTGTGTTCAGTTTGTGATCCACTATAAGTCTATATTCTTCTCTGGACAGCTATTCACTCCCCATCTTGGATCCTGGCACCTGGTCACTCCTTCCCAACCACATTGATCTCTATTTCTCCTCCCTGTACTACATCCTACAGCTTCCCAGTCCTTCCTACTCTTCTTATTTGCCAAGAGTATTAAAAACTCTAATATTGTCTTTTAACATCTGCCATGTTGTCCAGTTTCTGCAAAAGGGCAGTTTCTGCAGCTGCCATTTTAGTAAGCGTACCTCTCATTTCTTCATGCAGCACATTAAAGGAGACAGCAATGTCCTCAAGCCTAGAACAGACGACTTTGAATTCCCATCTGAAACATTTAATCAATAATTGTTGATACAGCTGCCCTGAGTACTGGTTCCAAATACTTTTATGCACAATAATCTTCCTAGATATCATGTTTCCCTAGCTTGCTTATGATAATATCACATGATACATGTCAAACCTCAAATCACCTTCAGTCATCCTCCCAACCCATAATGTCTATTTAGCATGTCACGACAAGAAATTTAACAATTCTGACATGATTTATTTTTAGCACCTTCATGTTGGTGGCTATTCCCTTCTGTTACCTTCCAATGCTTCCACCCTTCTGGTGTTTATATACAGCAAAGACTTAAGAGAATCATGTGGGTAATATTAGGAAATTCTCAAAAGTCAGGAAAAAAGTAGGATCAAATTATCGCCAAGAAGGAAATGATGGGGGGTTTTGTCATTGTTCTTGCTGTGCTTGTTTCAAAGAAAAAAAGTACACTTTTTAGGAAGGATGGTGTCAGCTGAGAAATCAGAACAGATACATTCCAACTAAACAGCGTTGTAGTCAGAAGTACACCAAAGAGTGTGGAATGGTTGATTCATGCTCTGTTTAGTCATGGCATACACAATGTATAGAAAACATATACTTGGTAAACTGATGCCTCAAGCAAGTCTTGTATCAATGTCAAGCGTATCATGTCCGAGCGACTGGTTATGAATCCCGAAAGTCACAATGTGCAAAGGCACACTACAAGGCAAATGTTTTAGTCACAGTTATATTCTGGAGTTCTCAGATTATTGCTTTGCCATAAAATATCACTCAGGGACAGCGAACATGGAGAACTGTTAATTGTTCAGTGTTTATTTCCACAAAGAAATGCATACAAGAGTGGCCCCAAAAACATTTTAGCTTTTGTCCAAATAATACACATGCAGGATATGTGAGGACAATTTTTGCAATTATGCCATCCATTATGGCAAAACTATTTGCTAGTAAATGGCTTCACCCTATGGACTTTCCTATTGTGGAAAGAAGTCCCAATGAGCTAAAACCAGTTATTATTTGTGATCCAAGTTGTAGAAAGTGAGAAAAAAGAACTGCACTTTCCAGAACAGGGGGTTTTGTTGTTGTTCCTGGAGGAGTACTCTTGACAAGCTAAATAGCGGTATTCTGCAGATATCTCAGCCTCCCTAAAGAAAAAAGACCAGATTGCCAGAAAAAGTAAAATTCTCCTTAAATAATTATTGTATTTGAGATACAATGTGCAGTATTAGGCACTGTCATGCCTAAAGGCTAGATTAAATTTGATTTTCAGATGCCTAAAAATATATCTTACAAGTGAGATCTAGAACTCCAGACTACATGTACAGCCAAACACCTCAAAATGGGACCCAAAGCAGCTTGTGCCAGAAACATTCAGCTTGCTCTTCACTAAGCTGCACAGATGGAACAACAACAAAGTTCAAAATACTCATTCATCTAAAATCCCATGTTTCCTTGGAGCTTATGAAGCAATGCCATGGCTGAAAAATTGTTGCTGCAACTCTCATCCAGTTGTGAATGACAATACTTATAATCAATCTAGCACTGAGAATAGTGTGCCCACATCTTTCACACGCAGAAGTGTTCTTCAACAAGGTGGTGACAACGACAATGCCTTTTTGCAGACTGGCTCAGCAAATAATGCTTTCATCTGGGAAATCGGACATCTGGGTTCAACTCCTTTTCCAACTCCCAAGTGCGTAGCATGAAGGACATTTCAGACATTATATCTTCTTCACTCCACCTTGCTGAAGTTGTGCCAGGAGGCAGTAGGCAGCTCAACACATCAGTCACACTGCATGAGTATCCTCAAGATGATGAACCAAATCCAAGACTTTCACAATCCAATGTGATGGCCCTCAGCAATAAGGTAGAGTTAGGCGCACACACGCTCTCCTTCAGGCTTAATATCAGTTGAACTCTCCTGTGCAATAGCAGCTCCGTCGGCAGGGAGAAGAGGGCACCTGTTTTCTCCAAGGCTAGTGATCAGGGTACACCCACATTTCAGCTATTTACATTTTCTAGAACTCCTGTGCTAGGCAGACCCAGTATCCTTATGGACTGTAGTTCTAGCAGGGGAAAGGCACCTCTTTTTCACAAAGGACTATTAAAGTGATAGCATACATACTAGCAGCCCATTTTATCAATAAAAAAGGAAAGCATTGTAAACCCATAAACAAGGCAGGTAGGTCACAGGCAGTATTCAGACTCAGTTCTTGATTTGCCTAGCTTAAGGTTGCTGTGAGGTCAAAAAGCGAGGAACGTACAGAATGTCTAAGTGAGACTGGATAGAGAGCCTGGATATCTGCTGAGAAACTTGCTCATCTGAATGCTGTCAGAAATCCTTGCACACCACACAGTATGCACCAAGGATGTCTGACCAGGCACCTGATCGTGACTTCCTTTGTCTGGTCACAAGGTAGAACATGAAGACCCTGAAGTAGAAAAGGCACTTTTTATCTTTTTATGCAGTAGCCTAGTGGTTAGAGCGACTGTTCCCAAAGTACTTTCCAAGATTTCTAGGCTTTCTCAGCCACAGATGTTTCTTAACCACCTCTTCATAATGCCATTCTCAAATGCTCCTACAAAAAGGCTCTTCATACCATCTTATGAAGGCAAACAACTGTACAATTATGCATGCAAGATGAAAAAGGTCAGCAAGTGACTTACTCAAGCCATTCAATGACTCATTGATAGACTTAAATGTGATGGAGATTTCATTAACTTAATCCAGGTAAATGCTAGAACCAAACCATTTGGCTCTTTTAAATGAGAAATGGGATCTAGTGCCTAATTCCTTTTGGCAAGAAAAAGGCATCTGAAGCTTTCTATGCAGTCAGCAAATGAACACCTGAGTTTAGTTGTGCAACTACCCCACATCATCTTTTCATATGGTGAAATCAATACATCATGATTGCACTGTCCTAAGAAAAGCTAATGTTATTTTCCTCCCACGTCTTTTTTCAAAAGCCTGAATTCATATGTTGCTGAGTACCACATGCTGCTCAGATTGAACAGACAAAGAATATCAGACAGTTCAAAGACTTATTTGAAATTCCTGTTGCTGAAGTATCCAAAACGGGTTGGGAAAACTTTTCCATTAGGATGCTATTGGGATCTCAGTTTCAAAGAAAACTTCCAGACTTTTTTAGTTTCAGCCAAGCCAGTAACAGGAGAACAGCACTTTCCCACTAGATCCTTTGGAGCTTTTCCTTCTGTTCCTTAGCAGGAATTTTAAGATACATGTGAGAACAGGGAAAGCAGAAAGTGACTAAATATATTTAGAGGCCTTTCTGAAGCTCTTGACATGTGGATATATTGAAGGTGTGGGACACTTTTCATTGTCTCCATCACTCTTCCTACTGTCTGATATTCCCATGATACAGTATGTGTTATCATCCCAATTGCATGCTTGTATAAATCTACTGATTATGTCATTAAGTTATTTTGAACTCATGTTCTAGATGCACGTGAGCTACAGGGAATGTCCTTATTTTCCCCTAACTCTTAGTCATCTGCAGAGGTTATGTAAAAACCTCTGTCTTATGGACAGACTGCTGAGCCAGGTGATACAGGTCATGGTGACATCTGTGATGCCATGCCTGGACTGCTACTGGTACTCCAGTACTGCTCGCTCAGATATCTCTGTACTGCACTACAGTCACGTGTGAAGCAGCAGGCTGGACATCTCCAAAATCTGCATCAAACAAATAATTTTGACTGAAGAATAATTTCCTTGTTGGTCACTCTTGTCTTTGCTCAGTGGATGACTGAAGAAATCTGCAACAAAAAAGTTATGTTTCTTCATTTAGAATTTAATTCAAAGATGGAATAAACCTTCTGTGTCCAAACTGATCAGTGAGTATTAATACCAACAAATCTAATGCTGCTGTGACTGAGTTTTAATTATGCTTCTCACTGAGGTACACTGACCATTTAACTTACTTACAAATCCTGTACATAAGTAATTGCCTCTAAATAATGTTATTTTCCTTACTCCAACACTATATATGGAGATAAATCACATTTTATGTTAGGACTGAGTTTATGGACATTATGCTGAAGAGACATGAAGTTGATACACTGATAGAAAAGTTAAGATTTTAGGAATGTATTTTAGGATTCAAGATGCTTCTGCTAGATAATCTGGTAATTGCTGGATCACAATGGAATTTAGGTTATCCAGTACATAAGGTACAGATACAAACAGCTTGCTTTTTAAATTTCTAGCCATGGCACAGACCTCCTTAAAGGCCAAATATTATTGCTGTGTTTTGGGTACTGTGTTGCATTTTTGGTGCCAATAAGATCTATACGGCAAAGCACATCATAATGCCCATTACTACAAACAGTTCTGCTGTATCTGACTGAAACAGTGCCGTTAAGAACATCCTGCATAGTCTCCCATATGATGAGCATATCGGGGGGACCTTGTAGACAAACAGTGCTAAGCTGATGAAGTCTGTATCACAAAGTGCTCTAGATTCTGCTTTGAAAGGCTGTTTTGTTTCCGCAGTATTTGTACACAGTCCAGGAATGAAAGAAATGTTTGTTTGTAAATGAGGACAGCAACCATTTATACACATTCTCTTGACCTCACTGTTAGCTGAAGCTGGCTCATCATCACCCAGAACATGAAGGTCTGTGTTCTCCCAGTTTGACCGCTGCAGCAGTACACTTGCCTAACATGTTGTGTCTAGAAGAGGGTGCTCGCATGATCCCATCTGCCAACAGAGCCGTGGGGGTGGGAGCTTCCAGCTCCGTGGGGCTGAGCAGCTGGGACAGTGCTGTCTTCAGGCAGCACAGCTGTTTGTAAAATTAATGGCTTTTCGTAGTCCCCCAGGACAGGTCACAGAAGAACACAACCCTAGTCATTTAAACTAAAATAGCAGAAGAGACTGGGAGCAGGCGTAATTTCAACTTGTTGCTCCCATGAAATGTCTACAGAGAGGAGAGATTACAAAAGCTCGTTTCACTGCTACCAGCTGCACTGATGAATCCATCATCAGAAATGAGAAATGAAGCAGAGTGGAATGAAGTCCAGGTGTACAATCCCACAAAGCCTTGAGGAGTGTTGCACAACTTGAGGCTACCTCTCATTACCGAGAGCTGTACAGCTCCTTCGACCCAGGGCAGCATCTCTGGGCTTTTGTGGGCCCACCAGCGAACCGGAGTAGGGAAGAAAGCAGCTCACAGTCTTCAAGTAATCCCTGAAGCAGTTCTTAGTGTCCCTACATTTTATACAAATAAATAAAATTGTCATTAATTCAACAGGTAACTGTATTTTTGAAGAGTTCTGACATGCTAAATCACAAGGAAGTGTCAATACCAGAAAACTACTGGTGAATTCTGCCAGAATAGCAGAGGAAAACTAATTCAGCAACAAGCAAGGCTGAACTGAAGGACAGGCCTTTTAGAAACCTTAGACTAACTGTGCTGTAATAAGGCTGACATCTTACGGTATTGTGCTTTCATGGAACCCATATATGAAGTAGTCCAATAAAAAGGCAAAACAATTCTGATCACGCTCATCTGCTTCTGTCATATTCACTCCAGTTTGGAGAACAGATGGACAAAGTGTCTGGCATCTGTGTGTCGTTAGCTCAAAGTTGGTGGCCAGAAGGCAAGGTGTAAAAGCCACTCTTTGGACCACTGTGACAGAAGCCAGAGAATGTCCTAGTTACAGCAGTTCAGAGCAACACCTGGAGACCAGCCCATAGTTATCTTGTACTCTGTAAATTGCTGAGCTGCCTCTATTTGTGACCTGCAGACTTCTCTGGCTAGACTTTTGATTTTAGTTCCCCCAGTTCCTGATGCTGCTTGAGAAATATGAAACTGTTTGCTTCCCAGAGCTTCCTTTTCTATAACTCACAGTTTCCATATTGTGTGTTCCTATTGCTTTAACAGTATTTGCCTTTAAAATAAAAATCTGCCTGAGAATAGCTATTTTCCTAACTAAATAGAAGTCTGTGTTATGCAAACATTCAAAGCTCTTTCTGGATGTTTTCCCCATAAAGTTTCACATCAATCACCGTATGAGTATGAAGATATACAGAAATGGATTTGCATACACAATTTGCCAGACAGTTGCAAGTTCAAAGATCTGTTTTAAATCACAAGCACATTGTTTTTAAGACAGTTCTAAATCTCTTGACAATTTTTCCTTTTCTTATTACAAATACATTTTTGCTTTAAAACTTTGACTGCTCTTTAAGATGTAGTATACCAATTGTCATCTGTCTCCCTCAAAAAGCTTTCAATAAGTTCTATTAAATCTTAAGCTACAGGGTTCAAAACCAAACTGGATCCCTGAAAGATCTGATGCATTCAGTATTCAGAGGCACACTAGATGATAGTCTTCTCTCTAAAACCTGACTTTACATTGCACACATAGGGAAAAGATGAAGCCACGCCTACTATATTGACTCTGTGTGGAGCTACAGACCTTCTATAGGGCCACGGGAAAGTTGCACAGGCAAAGGTCTGTAAGGATTGATGGTGCCTTCAGGACGTGCCTGACGTGTGAATGTCCTTAAGTGCCGTAAGCTTGCACCTAAAGAACACCACAGGTATAAAAGTCTCCACACCTCAGTGCCTGAAGCTCTTTGGGCTGCCACACCTCCAGGCCCCAGGTGCCAAACGAACGTTGCAATGCCCAAGAGTGTTGCAATGCCCGAGACCTTCCGTGGGTTTCCTCCTCGCTGTTTTGAGCCTCAGTCTGCAGTTTGCTAACCGGGATCCCAGACAGATAACGCACGCCACATAAATTCTGAGAGTAGGTGATATGGATGCAACGTGGTCATGACGTTAATGAAACAGCAGTTTAGTAGATAGAATCAAATTACAAAGTACCCAAATCTTTTTATATTACCAATTTAAAATGACCTCACCAACCAAATGTAACAGTGCAAAGAGTAATCAGATTTTAAAGGTCTGTGCACAGAGACATTCACAGGATGCTGCCCCGGTTAAAGTATCTAAACAGACGTGCACATTTATACACATGTGTGGAAGAACAAACACACAGTTGTCACAACAGTCTTTAAAAACAGGTTAAAATACATTTGGAATCATATAAATACAGCTGATCCTGCAACAGGGGCATGCAGATGCTCCTTCTACCCTAACAGAGTAGTGAATTTTCTCTGCGCAAAGGTTCAAAGCAAAATAATGTAACTGGTGGGTGGGGGTGGGTGGGGGTGGGTGGGAGTGTGCGTGTGTGTGTGGTCACAGAATAAAGCTAGATCTCCAGTTCCCTTCTCCCAGACCACTTCTCTCTTACCGACCACAGTGGACACCTTTAGGCATCTTCTGAACAGACGAGAGATGGTAACAGCCAGGAGAAATAAGTCTGAAAAAACCCAACAATTTGCACTGTTAGGAATGCTTTTAACAATCTTTCAGTAATCCTAATTTTAGACCATTTTTCTATTAAACGTTGCAAATTCTATAGTTTAACAATAAAGTTATTTCAGTCAGGTAGACAGCAAATGATTTCTTTGTGATTTCCCCACTGTGGGTATACGCTGGAGCATCTTTCTGGAAATGCTGCACTTAATTTGGACATCTCACTGAGGGTCATATGCACAAACTGTTGCAATAAGAAAATCCACATCCAGCAGAGAAACATAAGCAGAGTACGTGCACCTAATAAGTATGACTAAAACTAAAGATCAGAAATTTTGTAGATGGGCCTTATGACTACATGCTGTCTCATTTTTTTTCCTTTTGGGAACAATGAGGAAAGCATTTAGCTAAAGTATTTGCATAGGTAATGTTGCCTTCTTACTTTTGTTCTGAATTGACAACTGAATGCATTTTATACATGAAATATGGAGCATAAATACTGCTCCATCAAGGGGAAAGCATACTATGGTAGTGGAGAGTTAAAAAAAAGAAGTGGGGATTAAAGGGCCATTAAGTCTCTTCCATTGATTTTAATAGCACTGACTCACGAATATCCTTGCATACTGATGGACTGTTTTTCACCACAAATTCTAAGTGCAGACTCCAGGACTGCTGAAGAGGAACATAGCTGTATGCCAATATTTGGAAAGACTAGAGAAAATTATACAGAAGAATTGAAAAAAAAATATCTAATTTTAGGACTGACTGTTCCGCTATCAGCAAATTGAGAAGCCCCAGAGGAAGGCATAGGCATAATTTCAAGCTGTCATGAAAGATCTGAGAACTAGTGGGCATCTGGTATATGAGAGTTCTGGGTCACTTTGTTCACTGTTTCATCTTACTTCTATGGACATTCCACACAGATCACACAGGATTTGGTGAACATCACAACTTCATTCAACTTCAATCTACGTTGCTTATCCTGGTCTCTCACATTTATCCATACATCTCTCCATGTCCCTACACTTGCTTTGCACAACAGGGCTACTCTCCCCGATTTTCAAATGGGCACAAGTATGCCTGAACCTCCCAGCTACTGCTGCTGCTACGCAGGCCACAGCGAAGACAAACACCCCATCACAAGGAGGTGGAGGACAGGGTAAACTTCTGGTGTTAGAAACAGTCCAGCAGCAGGGAAGCTGTCTTGGCTGCTCCAGAACAGCCCCCAAAATGCCTTATGTGAGCTATGTCAGCCACAGCCACGAAGGAAAATACCTGGGGTGTGTTTCGAAGGGCAGTGATCATTTGGTCGGCCAGCCATAACTTCCGGACATTGCAAATACAAACGAAAATGGATGGACTATTTGATGGATAAGGAATTGGCTGGGTGGCTGCAGCCAAAGTGTTGCAGTCAATGGCTCTATGTCCAGCCAGAACAGGTTGCCCAGAGAAGTTGTGGATGCCCCATCCCTGGAAGCGTTCATGGCCAGATAGGATGGGGCTTTGGGCAACCTGATCCGTGGTGGAAGGTATCCCTGTCCATGGCAGGGGATTGGACTAGATGGGCTTTAAAAGCTTCTTCCAACTCAAACCATTCCATGATCCTATGAAAACCAATTCTTTTACTTCCTACAGAGAAACCTACTTCTGTTTCCCAATGATGGGAACCTATTTTATTCAATGTCAAACCTCAGTTGCAATTGTTTCAACAAAACTGCTCTGTGCCACAAAGTACAGTTCAGCCCTGGTGCGACCAGCTACAACAGCGATACTCTAATTGCTCAAGCTCATTACATCCACTGGGCATCTTCCCGGCACTCCCTTCTTTCTTCACTCTCATCACAGAGAGGCTGCCATGGCAAAGCTGCCTGTGCACGAGAGCTTTGGCCACAAGTGGCACCGTCCCCAGTGCTTTAGACCAGACCCATTCCCCTTAGGCAAGGGGTTCCTGAAGAGCCGCGGGGAACACTCCCCTCACCTCCCAAAAAGCTGCCGGGGGAGTGTCACTGTGGCCGTAGGTGAGGACACAGTGTGAGGGGTAAAGCACGCAGTAATGACACATGGTGCTGCACATTTATGTGAGGATATTGGAGCTCGTTCCACAAGCAAAGGACCAGCCAGAGAGTTACATGAGGCAATGGTGCTATTTAGGTTATTTAACGTGAGGGTTTTTTCTCTAGAAGCTGTCTACCACACGTCCTGTGAATCGCAGGCTTCATCACATCTAGGTCTAGATAGCTCAGAACAGAGCTGCGTAACAGCCAGTTTAAACCAAAACACCAATTTTCTTCAGCTCAGACAGGACAAGCAAACATCAGTGTGCTGCTAAATACTGGTGGAGGTATCTATTGTCTTCGCTGAGTTCAAGCAGCACCGAGCTGTAGATTCAATAGTACACCAAAATGAATTTACCTTCACAAAGGAAACAATCTCGGGAAGTCCATCTTCTACCGCAGGTGGCTGAAGAAAATGGTCTGCGACACCTTGCTGCATGGGCCCTGTTTGATTAAAGGCAGCACTGTGCAGTCAAAAAGAAGATATTTGCCAGCGGAGCTCACTTCTGATTTAAAATTAAGCCCTGAAGTCCACATATAAACAGTGTCGCTGCCGTTTTTATCTCTCAAGAAACCACACGGTCCCAGCACCGCTGCCACACTCCCTGGAACAACGGCGAGGTGAGAGAGCTGCCGAGCAACCGGGCGCTGTGCTGCCCACCGTCAGAGACATGTTACGTCTCTTCAGCTCCTGCCAACCGCGTTCGTTGTCCTCCCTTCTGCCCTGGCTGCTACCTTACGGCTTGAAACCAGAGTTTTTTCTGTGTGAAAACTGCTTTAGGGAACTGCCGGGCAGAGGTTTGAGGCCCTGGGCCTGGCTCTCCTCGGTGTCACAGCCGTGCTGGACTCTCCCCGCTCTTGGGTGGCTGCTGAGGAGGGAGATGGGGGGTCTGAGCGTGCGGCGCTCCTAAATGCATCAGTCCTCGGGTTTGAGTCCAGAGTGCAATGCTTGCTATTTAAAGGCTCTCAGGTTGCACAAATACTGCAGGAATGTTGCATAAAACACACCTTCGTAGAGCGCTCACAGGCACCGACTCAGGCCAATTATTGCAAGAAGCCCTAAAATACACAATTGAACTTCATTCCATTGAACTCCACGAGATGTAAGCACGGCAGCCCGCCCTTCACAGAGCTGCGGGCCGGCCGACAGACGCGGGAGGACCCGGCAGGCCCGGGCAGCCGCAGCCGCCGCGCCTGCACCCCGCGGGGCGGGAGGACACGGCTGCGCATGCGCGGAGCCGCCGGGGCGGCGGGCGGCCGCGGAGCAGAGGGAGGGCGGCGCCATGTTGTGCTGCCGCAGGCGGGATGGGTGGCCAGGGCACGGACCGCGGCTCCTGGAACCGCGGCGCAAGCAATGTGATGGCACTGCAGCGGCCAGCGTCCGTCGCTGTCACTGCTGTCGCTGTCGGAAGGAGCGGAAGGAGCAAGACCTGTCATGAGCATGTGGTGCTCAGATGTGTAGTAGTCCTGAACGGCGGGTGTGGGACGTGCGGTGGGGCAGGACGCCCACCTTCACCTGAAATGTGCCCCCCCACCCCTTTCCCTTGGGGCTGCTGCGGATTCCCCTGCAGTGCTGGCTCCCCAAGGCCACCCGGTGCCCCAAACAAAAACCTGGCCCACCTAAGCACACCGCCAGTGAGTCTCAGCATGAGTCTTCAATTCTCCAGAAACTCCTCTCTCACCTTAAGCATGATTTCACTGATGACTTTTAGGATTCAGGACGGAATGCATGAATTAAGGAGATCTGGTTCTTCTCTTTCCTCCGTAATTGCAACACGACCTGTTACCTTCTGTTCTTCCATCACGAACACGTGCTTGTCCCCTTCTGGTTTCAATCTACTGGTTTTACATTTCAGCTTTATTTTGTTGTAAACTACAATCTAAAGTCAGGATATCTTACCTATGACTCATGCATGTTCCAACATATAATTCAGATCATGATATGGATCCATTTTTGGAAAATATGTCCTTTTTTCACTTTACTGTTTCTCCCGTCACATAATAGCGTGATCGGTGTCTTCAACTGAACAATAAATCCTCCTTCACGCACCTCCTTACAAGCGGTGGAAATCACAATTTGGGTCTGGCTCCATACGGAAAAGGAGCTGTTATACCAAAAGGTGCGAATGATGGTTAACAAACATGCCCGGGCTGTTGGGAACCGAAGCTCTTGATGAAGCTGATGTCAGAGGTGGCTACCTCTCATCCTGGTAGATAGAAGACATTACTACATGCCTTTCTGTAACAACAGTATAAACAATAGAAACTAACCGTTGCCCAAGACGAAACGCTGCTTTGCAAGTCCTAAGCCAGAGAGAACTGTGGCAAAACAGGCTGTTTTCCCAGGAAAATGGCTACCGGGCCTTGTGGGGCATGGCAGCCTTGCCTGGCTTTGTGTTGGAGGCAGAAGGCAATTGGAAAGCCCGAGAACTCCGAAGTTTGATGGAAGGAGAGAACAAAAAGAATGCTTCAGGGCACAGAACTGGCTAGAAAAGTGTGGTTGGAAACTGTTAGCGTGGAAACTTCTAGCTATTGCTGACCTTTACTATGTTTACAGAAAAGAACTTTTGACACCTGTAAATAGGAAAGAATGAACTGAAAAAAAATCTGACTCACATCATCATTTTCACTTCCTAACTGAAACAATTCTGTAAGGCTTCAAGTACTAGCCATGTAGACCAAAAGGCAACATCCCTCGAAAACAAGCTGTCTTCTGAGCACTGCCACCTGATTTCTTGACCAGTGTTCACTCCACATCCCTTTTCATCTCTTCCCAACAGCATCCTGACATCTTCTGTTCCAGAGCCCACCCACGCTGTCTAATCCACTTCTGCTACTCCATGCCCTCGTCTCCCTCCCGTTGTCCGAACTGCCACCCTGGCAGCAGCACAGGAATAGCAGAACAGGTCGCACCTGACCTCACACTGTAGCTCTTCCTTCCGCGAGAGTATTACTTGGGATCTATCACCACCACCACCACCACCACTGGTTGCACAAAACTTGTAGCGACTTGGTTTCTGGAAGACCTTTGCTGTTGAGCGGTATCTGAGTGAAGCTAGCAATGGCTTCACAGGGTAGCAAGCTATTAATAATCAGCGGGAAGGACAGAAAGGCAGTATGATTAGATAAGCCTTCCTCACTTAGGAAAGCAGGTTAAAAAGGGACGTTTTTGACAGACAGACACTGCTGGTACGTTCTGTCAGGGAGACTAAACAGTAATGCTGTTATCCAGTCTAGCAGAATCATAGGTGAGCCTCTAAAGTACCAGGAGGCAGTGTTTCAAAATCATTCATTATTCATATTTCTGAAAAGAGCACTATGGAGACAAAAAAAATCAGTATTTTTTAACTTTCAGAATATTTTTTGGTTATCCTGTGCAGCTGGGAGGGCTTTGCTTTAAAATTCTGCTTTCAAAACCACAAAACAATGAGATGACAATGTAGTCATCTGGCAGCAGGAGCTGATGCTATAAAATCTGAACATTGCATGATTAATGGTGAAATTCTGGGTATTGGCAACATGGAGTGAGTGACAAGCCAACTGAAATCCAAGTTTCGCACGGTTATCCATCTCTATGTGCTTCCCTTGTTTCTTGAAGAAACTTCGTATTTTCTCTTTCTGCAAAACATTTCACTGATTCCCTTCTCTGTACAAAACAATTTGTGATACTGTGTAAGAAGAAAGTTCATTGAAAATAACCTGTTGGGATTTTTATTAACATCTCATATGGATTTGGTTTTTTTCCCCTTCTTTAAAGTTTATTTTATACTAAGTTTATAACTGAGACTCTGTAGGTTTTTCTCTACCTGTATAATATCAAGAAAATGGAACTAAAATCTGTGGAATGGTAATAATGTTCTGGTTTTTTTTATTTTAATCTGAGGTTGGATTGTTTATCTACATTAATACTAGGCAGGGATGTTGTAGATATTAATGACTAAATCAGTGTTAATCCATGCAAAGGAGGGAGAAATATGGGTACAATGTTTTTGTTTGTGCAGTTTTAATGAGCAAATGGAAATGAGCACATCATTTTTATGCTCTACATCTGCAAGAGCAATTCCCATGATTATTGATTATTACTAGAAATAACTGTTAAATATTGAAATAACTGCTTGAAGTACAAGATGCATAATTTTCATACTGATAGAACTTTTTATTTCAAAGTGCTATTGTCACTCACAAGTCACAGTTAAACCATTGCCTTTGATAGGATGAGATTTAATGATGAGACTCAGTTATTCTGTATTCAAGACTAATTGATTTCTGGAGAAAGAAGTGATACAGAAGAGTGACACAGAAGAGTGATGCAGAACTCATCTGTTATACCTGCATCCCCAGGCCAAGAAGCCAAGACATTCCTGCTTTATCATTCAAATAAAAAATTATCTCAGCAAGGTGAAAGTTACTTATTTTTTTCCTAGGTGTTTAAATGATATAAACAAACGTCAGCTCATTATCCAGCTCTTCAGGGTCCTCAGGTAAGGCTTAAAACCTGATCTGCTCCGAGCATCCGGGTTAGGTTCCCAGTGCCCTGAAGGGCCCCAGACAGTCGGTGTAGAGACAGACAGACAGACAGACCTGAAGGCTGAAGAGGTGCCACGCCTGACGAGGAATCTCTCTTTTTCTCTCTCAGCTTTATGCCATGCGCAGACAGGCTCTTTTGAGTTAAACGTGTATAGATAGGTGTGTGAAATACATACACACACACACACAGAGTTTTTATGTTTTTTCTTCATTATGTAGTGCTTGGATTAACCCTTATGGTACATAGCAATTGTCCTTAAGAAAAAGAAGTTTTTTCAACTAGGCTTGGTAGGCAAGTAACTTCTCTGAGGCAGTGATATTTTGTGAAAGAAGACCGACGGAGCCTTGCTCGAGGAGGAGGAGAGGGCAACAAGGAGGGGGCCTGCAGTCCCGCCGACACGCTAACGCCTTACACAATGCTGGTTTCCCCTTTCTCCGGAATGTGACCTCTCCCTCTCAAAGCCTGCTCAGCACTGACTTTTAGACCAAGTTGGTTTTTTCTGTATGCCCACTGGAAGCTTTCAGTACGCAGTGCCTCAGAACCGGCAGGGCTGAAATCAGGTCCACAGGAATCACTGGGTCAAAGGTAAAAGTACAACTTCAGTCTTCTTGATCAGTGAAACAGTCTGGCTGGCACAAGCCCTGGCACGGGGCGTGAAACAACATCCAGTGATCAATCTATTGTTAGCTTTGAATGTTGCATTCCCTGAACACCTACGAGTTACCCTCCAGCTTTGATCATCTCTGTTTATTGAAAAACATGATTATCTGATACGGCTCTGCTCAGCTTCTTGGAGCCACTGATGCCTAGCACGTTGGTAAAGGATCAGCAATGTCGATGCGCAAGATTTGGCCAACAGAAAGTATCTTCTGTAGGATAATCTCCCAAGTGTCTAGTCCCTTACGCACTCATTGAAGATACATACTTGAGTGTGCTTTGTGAAAAGTGCTAGGAGCACCTCCTCTCATACTGCTCCTTCGACCTCCTTTGCTCTGGAATACATTCACCACTGTACACTACAGCAAGCGGCAAAGCTTGTGATATGCTACGCTGCCTTTCGAGAATATTCTACAGGCATACGCACTGAAAAATATGGAAATGATTTTGTAACTGAGACCTGATTTACTGCATGTGTATTTAACTGAGTCAACTGCCAGGATGCATGTCTAAGGCAATGGGCTTTGGCAGTATTTGGTAATAAATAATGGCAGTCACATGATCAGTCTGCTCCAGGAATACCCCCAGTGATCTTGGAAGCACACTCGCAATAATTAACACATTTGAACTGGTGCTGTCTGTAAAAGGCTTCATGCTGTGTGGACCTTTTGTTCGCAACAGACAGCTCTGTAGCAGTCTCAGCCTCTTTAATGAATCACTCCTTCACTGAGACAGTTACTAGAATGTTGTGGAACCCTTTGCACAGGAGAAAAAAGTCAAGTCTTCTTGCCGCACTGTGCAATACTGTCCTAAACGTTCTTCCTGACCCTCACGTGGCGACAGCGTGCACCCTGAAGCATGTTGGCGAGGAGGTTTATGTGATTTGTTTCAGTCTGTTAGTGCATATGCAGGGCAAATGTTTAGAGATGGCCAGTTCTGGTTCTTTTAGTGGCAGCGAGTATCTCCCCTTGTTACAGTTTTTGCTTTGTGGTTTTGTACCGTTCCCATGTTACCAGCTTTATCAGTGACTGCCATGAGAACAATCCATAGAATCATAGAACGGTTTGGGTTGGAAGGGACCTCAAAGCCCATCTAGTTCCAACCCCCCTGCCATGGGCAGGGACACCCTCCACTAGACCAGGTTGCCCAAAGCTCCATCCAGCCTGGTCTTGAACCCCTCCAAGGGAGGGGCAATTAGTGTAGGTGTTAATTCATCCTGTGATGGGATGAGTGAAAAACTCTGTTTCTTGTACCTTCACTGGGCATCTTTCATCACGCGCACTTCAGTTAGTTATGCCCATTGTGAGGCATGTCCCTCTAAAAAGGGAGCTGCAGGAACCCCTCTGTCACCAGAGGAGGGGGGGGAGACCACCCACTATCAGCAGCACAACAGTCCCCTGGCTTCAGTTGCTCAGCTAGCTGACAGGCTGCCAGAGGTTCCTCTGATTCAGAGGGAAATGCATCTCTGGATGCCTCTTCTTCGGCTTGCTCAGCTCATGACCACTGGGAGGGACACAAATCTTCCAGAGTGTGAAATGAGAAGTTTGTGGAAGGCAATTATCTATACTTCTCTTTCATTGGAGAATTCCCAAGACCTTTCTGCTACTATTACATTGCTCTCAGTTGCTTGCACCTGTCTGCAAATAAACCTGTCTGCTTCCAGTCCTCTCTTAGACGATGCCACATCATGCTCAACTGAAATGGTAGAAAAGGTCATTCGTGTCAAGCATAGCACAATGTCCCAGTTTAGACTGTCTAGATGTGCCCTGTGTTGCATATGCGAGTGTGGAAAATCAGGCAGAGGTCAAGGGTGAAGCCAAACCCCAAGGTCAGGATGAGGGAGAATCAGAAATTGGGGAGATCCGTGGATGCACCTGGCCAGCGGGGGAGGCATGGCCGAGGACCAGGAGGGCAGGACTACAGCAGGACGGGAGCTTGGAGCACTGGCTGCACGACCAACAGAGCTGCCCAACCAACAGAGCTGCCCATGCATTTTCCTTATGTAACGGAGCGGTGGGGAAGCCCGTCAGTGTGGATCATCACCTGTTTTCAGCTGGCCAGGCTCATCAGGCTCTGTGTTGTCATGGAGCCTGGCTGCAAACAGCTGCAGGTCGATAATTATCCGCTGGCCGGGTGCAGGTCAGGACACAGTTCTTACACATGTTCACCGCTCTCCTGAAATGGATGGAACAGATTAGGTTAGCTCCTGCGTACAATACGGCAGTGCTTGCTTGCTGACTGAGCTGAGCTGAGCTGAGCTGGTCCTACCAGTTCTCTTCAGAAACAGCAATATTTCGAAGCCTACATTCTTAAGCTGTCCGTAAGCTTCTTTAATTCCTCAGGTTTCTATGTATATGACCAAAATCATCCATTCACTGGAGATAAAAGGGCATGATGAAAGCTACTGATGGACGATCTTCCCACAGGTTGTTTTTTAAAGACAGTCATAGGCATCTCCAAGTAATTTTGGTGTCACACAATGTATCTGGAAAGTTGTGTGAAAATAATTTCTTGCTGTGTTTTAGCACTTCCCGCTTCCAGCTGGGTCACAGATACATGCAGTCAGGCCTCCTTGCAATGTTTTGGCACTTGTATTTCCCATTTGGGCCAGACATACTGGGAAAAACAGTGCTTAACTATTACAATTTGGCAAAGTTTCAGTTCAGCTTGACTTTAGGTGGAAAGTAAAACAAAAAGCAAGAGAATAGATTTTATTTTTTATTGGTGACTCAAGTTAAAAGATTCAGCAAGGGGTACCACCTGAAGTGCCAAACTGGTGGTGCTTTTTGAAGACATATGTCTCTGTTCTTAAAGGATCCGATATGGCATAAAAGATATTTTCCAAAAAGCAGTGCTTTAAGACATCAAATAAGAGATTCTTAATCTATACATTTATGCAAAATGTAAAACACAATATTAACCCTCACTGAAAGCAATTAAGTATATTGTGCATTACTTGGAAGACATTAGACATGTCATTTCAAGCATCTTAATTTTCTTCTGCCTTTTCTTAGTTTTGTATAATAAAGAGGGAATAGTGTGCAAGTTTCCTTCATACAAGAGTGCAGCTTGTACGTTCCTGAGCGTGTTATTGATGCACACACCTCCCGTGATTTGCAGGGATACTCTCAGTTCTTAAAAAACTTCAGGACAAATCTGAATTCTGCTGCTTTCATCATCCACTCAGCACCCGAATTTATGCGGACGTCAGTTTTCTGTGGATAAATTATTGGAGCCTGGACAGTGGATTTGCACTGCTCTTTGTGCAGTGGCTCCACAAGTGGGAAGTAGACAGAGGTTTCATTTCACGCTACGGCGTTCTTCTACGGCTACTTGCCTCCACAAGTCGGTCCACGTTCTTTCAAGCTAGGCTGGCATCTGTACTGGGAGGGAATAGTGCTGTTCTGGAGCAGCTGATGGTATTTTCTGGAAGCCAAGGGATCTGTCATTTGCTTCAGTTACTGAGTAAGATACACAGTAACCCAGTCTAGTTAGAATTCAAATTCCACATCCTCTCTCAATGCCTTTTCAATGCAAGCACAGAAGCATGCTTCAGTGCCTTGGCAAAGAGAGATTATCACTTGCTTTACCCTGGATAATGAGTGCCTTTGTTCTGTACGGAGAAGGCACATGAGATTGATTTGATTCTGAGACTTGAGGAGGTTAAAACTTACTCACGCTTTGTGATTCAGTGTCGTTGCCTGTAAAGCAGCGGTACACCCCTAGGATATCCTGTTACATTTGATTGGGCTGTTTGCTAATTTTGCTATCGTGATATGACCTATGGTATTATCAGACCATCTCCACGCTTGGTAAGGTTCCTTTTGTTGTCACCCAGGTTGCGCAGTGATCCCTCAGCTGTGGTCTCCACAGATGAGCTCCGCTGAAGCCTGCGTTTGTTTGCTTCCGTGGGATTTTGCAGGTGCAGCCAGTCATGGAGTTCAGGCACGGTTTCCTCCTCTGATCTGATAAAAAGAAGCCTTCTGATGAACCTAGAGAGTTGTTGCTGTGAAACATTTTCTGTTTTGAGGAGCTAATCCACCTCACAAACTTCTGCGCTGTTCATTGTACATGAAACGCAAAAAGAAGAAAAATAGTCATTTTCATGGTAATTCATTTCCACAGCCACTTTCCCTCATTTCATGAATTTATGTCCTGCCGTGACACCAGACTGACAGCTGGATCTTCAGCAGCTGTGTGAATCGCATGTCTTCTGTACTTCTGTGCAACACGGCCACTCGTGCCTTCATGGACGCTTCAGGCTTGCAGTGAGAAAATGTGACCGTCACAAACTGCGTGCATGTTTGCCGCACCGGGCAGGCGGTAGATGTGCTACCAAAGCTGGGATTATGGCTTCCAGCTTTCTTGTTGGTGGCCGTTCTGGCAGAGTTCTGACAGAGTTCCGTGGAGAGATTGGCATATTAAGGCATGTACTAAACCATACCTTAGACCATACCGTCGATGTTGCCATTTACCAGTTTGATTAAAGGACTGGGATCCTGTACTAAAAGCAGAGGAAGGGAAAGGGAAGGAGAGGCTGGAGAAGGATGGAGCAGTGATGTGAGGCGCTGCGCAGTGGTACCCCGCCACCCCGCCGCCTGACACAGAGCCTGTACTGAGCCCACTAGTGCTAACGGGACGGGGACAGCCGCTGCCTCGTCCAACCGCTAATTCTGCTAATACCTTACTGCCAGTTACATCCAGCTGCAGGATAAAAATGTGAAAGAAGCTGTAGAGGAAGCAGATGTGAAATATTCCAATAATATATTAAAAAATCAGTTTAAAGCTTGAAGCAGCATGTTTTATGTCTTTCTCTGAACTGTTCTTTTGGTAGTGTCTGTTGCTGTAGTATCTGTTGTTATTTGTCTTTGTACTCAGTTCTGTATTATTTGACTTGTTTGTTTTTTCATTGAATCCTCCTTTTGCTTCACTGTGACTGGGGACAAATTACAGAACAAAAGTGAAGGGGAGCTACTCCTGTTTGTTTGAAGTTTGTCTACATGCTGCAACTGGCTTATGCTCGTTTGGGGTTTCAGTCTATTCTCATCCAGACCGTGGTTCCAAAACTGGCATGCTTTTAGAGACTTATGTGATCAAGTTGTAAAGATGTGTTATTTTGAGCTAAATGATATCTGGTATTTGCAATTGGAAAATAAAAAAAATTGAAAAAATCCAAGAGTAATCATGATCATTAAATGGTGCAAGAGGGAGAAGAAGAAGGGATAGAAACTTGTACGGAAGTATGATGTTTCAGTCCAGTGAGAGTGCGTGCTGTGCCAATCTCTCGCATGAACATCCTGAGATCTGATTAGCTTTGACTTTTCTGATATGTACTAGCGTAATTTGTTCTATATTTTCCCTTTCTCTTCCTTATTAAGGAAACATGCCACTAACCGAATACTTGGGCCAAGTTCTATTTGTCAACTTAATTTATTTTGGCTACAACTTGAAGATTAAAACATGCAAGTGAAAGGGTGGATAAAAGGAAAAGAGGCTGAATAGGAAAGAAAGTGATCTGAATAGCGAGTCAGAAACCTGGGCTTAAAGCATCTATTGTAAATACAAACCCACCTCTTAGATCATTTGAAACTTCTCTGTAAAAGGCACACTGACATCATCAGGCTCAAACTCACCTGTTTAATGGGTGAGATGTGAGCAAAAAGGGTCTTCTTATTAAATACATACCACAACTGTCTCAGATACTCTGTTTTGTCCATTTAACATATTCTGATGTCACTAATGCTTTGTGCTTTGGTACATTTTCTTACATGACTATTGCCAGTAATATCTATATATCGGATGGGATTTGAGAAAGGAAAGATGCTGAGGGGATTGCTCCGCATCTGTCATGTTTATTGCCAGGCAGAGAAAAATCTAGCTTAGTCTCCTGTGAAAGGAGACATCACTTACGCTTAATAGAGAGCCTTTGAGATTAAAAGAAAGCTAAAATTTGGCCCATTCTTTATATATAAATGTCTTTAGAGAATCAGAGTCATTAAATGCAGTTTCTTATTTTCAAAACAATTGCTAAAAGCTTTGGTTGTTTGGGGTTTTTTGTCTATAAAGAAAACAATGGAAGGAAAACTGATGCGTTAGGCACAAAAACGCAGACACAACTGGCAGTGCCATCTTAACATGCGTATCGCTGAGGAAACGGAAGAGACAAATAGGTGGAACTGGAAACAGACAGCAACATTTGTCTTCAAAAGCATTATCATAAACAGGATTGATTTTTTTAATTGGCTGAGTAAATGTGGTGAGAAATCTCTTTTACTTTCCTCTGTGTAACTGCTACTCTTCTGCAGATGTTATCTTGCCAGAGCATTTTGGTGAGATGATTTAATTGCCCGTGCTTTCTGCCACCATGGATTGCCCAGCTGAAGAGCAGGAATGCAAAGCAGGAGCGGCAGACCTTCCTCTGCAGGCCTGGAGCTGCCCTCCCGAGGGACCCTCTGGGTAACCATTCACTCCCGTTTGATGCGTGCGGCTGGCACAACGCCGTTCCTCTTGCTGTGCTGCTAGCTGGCCGTGGGGCTGCTCCGGGACACCTCGCTCTTGAGAGGGCTGGACGGTGGGCACCGGGCACCGCCTGGGCACCGGGCACCCGTGTAAGGGGGCTGGCACGGGGAGCAGGGAGCTGCTGTTCATCCCCCGGGAGGCTGGAGACTGGCCAGGTGCAGCGCCTGAGCAAAGATGCTTTTCCTACAAGAAAATGAGTAGTGGAATAGGAGGTGGAAGAGTGAGTGACATTTAACGTGGCATTAGAAAGATATTTATTCATGGCACATGATGCTGACAGCTGGGGAATTGCAGTCTCAAACTCTACAGAGGAATGGAGATGAGTTACTTGTTGTAGTGATTTGTCTCCTTTTCCCCTCGAGAAAACATACTTTGCTTTCCACACATACTCCCTGGTGTGACAGGCAGGACAGAGTGGAAAGAATGAAGGACACTTGTGCTTAAGGGCTTCTAGGAAGGAGATCTTGTTTTGCTGATTTTCTTTATTTGCAGAAGAATCATGTTTGAATCCAACCTTCATTGCTGTCAGCAGAAGCCAGCTGAAACAGGAAACGAACTATCAAATAATCTAGGATAAGGTCATGTGTATGGTGGAAATGCTAACTAGCTAGGATAGCGGTGAGGACAGACCTAAAGGGCTGCCTGCTAATAGATGCTATCATCATCTCCGTGTTGCCATTAATAAGTCTGCCTACATCAGTTCGATTTTGCACATAAGAATTTTTGCTCAATATTGAGCCATCTTTTCATGTTTTGTGGGGTTTTTTTCTCTCTGCTTTCCCTGGCCAACATAAATTCAAAAGTATAATGCAAGATGTACGCATTTGCAGATAGTAAAGACAGCGTTACGTACGGCGCTCCGGCCGCCTGCGTCACGTGCAGCTTCAGGCCGAGGGTAAGCGCAGTTCCCTCGCGCTGTTAAAGGAGCGCTCCCCTGCACCGTCGCACGCGTTGGGAGCGTTTCTGACGGTTGTGCAAGGGTGCCGGCTGTGTGGCGCAGATCACTGTGCTGTGGAGAAGTATAGGTATGAGGTCAGGAGTGTAAGAAGATAGGGTGATGGCAACAGAGAAAATCTTCACCAGGTGAAATAGTTTTAGATGTATGCTGTAGCAGGGGAAGATAGATGACTGGGGGAAAAGGCTTCCTTGGCTGCCGCCTCTGCTGATTTTCAGTTGTTATATCATGATAAGAGGAGTCAGTAACGTACTTCATATAGGAAACAGTTGCTGCTTTTCCACCTTTTTTTTTTTTGGAGTGAAAAATGTTTTTTTTAAAAGCAAATGGTTTTGGTAGTGTTTACCTTAGAACAGTTTGCAGTGTTGTGCTATAATAGTTTTGCAGTATATTTTCCCAAACTTTCTTTGAAAATATTTTCAGAATTCATAATTGCATTTATTATTTTACTAATTTGCAATGAGAACATCTATTACTCTAAACGTAGGATCACTATTTGGGGTTTTTTAAAGACAAAATACCTTATTAAAATTTGTATTCAAGAACATTTCTGGAAAAATAGGGTAAACAGTTTTGAGAAAAACTGACAAATGGTCAGTTTTTTATGATAGTGTACCCTTAGAAACGAAATAAATTCCAACACCTGTTATCCTCCAGAAATAATTGCCTTGTTTCTCATCTGGCTAGCTAACTCCTCTGATGCTGTTTCCCTGTGCAGAAAATAGCTGCAGTTCTCAGGAATGCCGAGAGGCCCCCACTGGGAGGGAAACTGTGCCCAGAATCACGAAAGGGAGGAAATACGTCCACAGAAATATCCATGCAGTAAAACACCGTCCGAAGCACGAGTGCTTTGGAGGTCCCCTGTTCAACAAGCCAGAAATTACAGCAAAAAATATTTCCCAGTCAGAATCGTTTCCTCACAATCTCTAACTTTCTTCCCCGTTTCTTAGGGGCATTTATTCTGAGGCCGCTTCAGATCTTGTTCTTCAGCAGCTGCCAGGGCGAAGGTGCTCGCAGTTCTCCCCTCCTCTGCCGCGCCGGTTGCTCAGGCTGCCGTGAGCTGCTCTGCGGGTGCAGCCTGGCCCTGGCCGCTCTCCGTTTGCCGTCCTGTAAGGCATGTAGAAAGTGTGCAAAGCCAAACCCCAGAATAATGCAGCGCAGACCGCTGCTCTGCGCGTGTCCTCTGGGCCACCTCGTGAGGGTGCTTTTCCGTGAATCGGAAGGCAGGCCATTGAGACCCAGCAACGCTTCTCGTTAGACAAGAGCACTGATCAGGGCTGCCTTTTCCTGCGGGGGGTTTTACACAGAGGGCATCCATTGGGCAAAGAGGTACATCCACCGTCGGAGCAGAGGCCACACAGTGACTCCCTGTCACGCCTCGCTTGTTGCCAAAGGCCAAACCAAGCTGGAAAACCTTGGGGAACCAAGGGACGGTCGGCAGCTGCCTGAGAGACCCTGCTGGCCCTTCACCGGGGTCGCGGGCAGCCTGGCCTCCCCTTCCCCGGCTGCTTCCAGCAGGGAAACGATGAGTGATCTCTGCCCGGGCCAGAAGGGAGAGTCGCCCATCGGGAGAGCAAAGCTGCGTTTATTGCCTTCGTCTGGGTTCGCTGTGGAACCAAGAGTGTTGCATGTGAGCGAGCAGCTACAAAAGAAAAATTTAATTAAGAACTGAAGTCATAAATCTGTGGCAGTTTGTTTTCACCATGGCTTTATTTGATATTTGCCTCAAAAAGATCAACAGAGTCAAGGGCAAAACCAGCTGCAACGAACGGAGTGATAGATTCATCTATTGTTTTCTCTTGCGCCAGCAGGGCCCCGAGTCGTGCCAGTGGCTACGAAGGGTCGCCTCCCTCCACGCTGCTGGAGACGAGCTGGGCACGAGGGTCTCGGGTCAGTCCTCTCTGCGCGTCTAATTACAAGCGCCTAACTCTCCTCACGCTGCCCACCGGGTTCTGCGGGGCTGGGCTTGACCGAGTCCTCCTGCTCCGGGGGAATCTTTGAGGTTGTGCTTGTCTATGGACATGTTTCATCCTTTGGGGAAAATAGAGAATTTGGAAAACATGAAGTCTGCAGTTAGGTGAGAAAAATAAGAGCGTGTCAAAAGTGCTCAAATCAAAGTTGGCCAGAGAAGAGGCCGGAGGCAGGAGGAAAAGAAGATTATCTGGTTTGTTTCTATCTTCCAAAAGAACAAGAGCCTAGGAAGAAACAGACCAAACAGCGACATTGTCTGGTTTCCCAAGCTCAGACAGCCTGGGCCAGGAAACATCTGAAGCTCTGTGTGCACTCGGTCCTGGTGCAAATGGCTCCGCCCGACCTTCAGAGAAGATTCATGCTCCAACCGCTTCCTCCCTGAAGTACCTCAAGAGAAATTATGGCCCAGGCCCATCTTTAGGCAGCTTTCTATTTTTGCAGACCCACACAGCAGTGTGCGGGCAGCGCTGGAGCTGCCTGCCCCACAGCAGGCTGGCGGAGACGTCCTGGCTGGCAGCCTGGCCAGTGTTTGTGACCACTGTACTGTGAAAATGACCTGGAATACGCTCATGGACGCGGCTCCTCGTTTATATTACAGCAGAAAAGTCATCGTCGCTGCCAAAAAAGCCCAAAAGGCCACCAAACAATAACACAGCCGTAAACAAAGGCTATAAATACGGAGATGGATAGCAGATAACTACAGGCTTTCTCTCGTACACGCGGTATCCAGCTTGGAAAGTGTCCTCTAGGTCAAGTTGTTGCTTGGTCAATGGGACGTAGGAGTTGGGCCCAGTAAATAAGAGGCTGTCCTTGCTTACAACCCTCTGGCGACTGCGGGCATCCAGAAGTTCTCGTCTCATTTCAGGAAACCTTGCTCCAGTCCTGCTCAGAGTCCAAAACCAAGCAAGGTCTGTCCGTCTCTGTGGCTCCTGATGGCTGTTTATCTACATCACCCATCTGGTGTGGTGTTGGCCGCAACCCTTCCTCAGGGTGACATCTCGGAGAGGCACGACCATCACTCGCTTTCCTAACGCCGTGGTTCATCTGTGGCTGCCCAGCTCTTCAGCTCCAGCAGAGCCGCCGCGTGTCCCAGCAGCTGAGGGTGCCGGGCGGCAGGGCAGAACTGCTGCCGAGGCCGAAAACCCTCCTGTCGGTACAGCCGTATGAGAAGCATAGCCCAGAGAACAGCAGAAAAAGGCTTTGATCTTGCATTCCTGTTGGCCTCTAAGGGAAGTGCTCGATCCAGTTCGACTGTACGGCAGTTTTGGTTGTCCTCCTGCGAGGCGGTTGCACGGTGTACAGAGGAATGGGCTGCAGCTTGGAGATTTGGGAGCATATCTCGGCTTGGCTGCTGTTGTACTTTTTTTTTCCTGTAAGTTAAGTGTAATTTTTCACTGACAGAGGATGAACGCTGTTGTTCGGTGGGAGCTGAATGACCCTACCAGAGGGCATTACTGGAACCTGAAACACCTGTAGGTTACAACCAGAGACCCGTCCGTGAGCAACTGACATGGCTTACCCCTTTAGCTAGCTTTTGTGTCCCGAAGCCTTGATGCTTTATGCGCATTTTCGCTTTCTTTGGAAAACGTGGGCTTTGTAGGGCCCTGGCTTTGGTGCTTCCTGACTTAAATGTTGTATTTTAGAGAAAGCACATCAAAGCATCTCTGCCTTCAGAAAAAGGTGACAAAAGGGATCTTTACTACGAGCTGTGGGTGACTGGCAACACCAGCGCCGATACCTGGGTTGGAATGGCTCGAAGCTGCTTTGTAAATACAAAGCTTGTAGCTGGCTTTCTGTTTATTCACAGGGATTCCTTTTCTTACTTCTGTATTAAACCAGCTTGACTACTGCCGCCCAGCTGGAGTGTCTCCTGCCCCTTCCTGCCTTCGCAAGAGCAGTCCAGCTGCTTGTTGCAGCACTTTGTGTGCAAAATACTACGAATCAGTATAAATGGCACGATTTTGCTGGGATGTGCATTTTTAAATGAGAAAGACCTAAATTAGATAAAATATGATCTTTTTAAATTATTTTACACAGTACACGCTTGCATGGAACCCACCGTGGGGGTTCAGGGGGTTTTGAGGAACGACTCTGCAGATGCGTTATGTTACTGGAGTGGCAGCAGCCAAGAGGTAACGCACTAAGTAGCAAAACAAACAAACCCCGAGCAGCTATTTCACAACAGGGGAAGCCGAATCTTCACTGCATTATTCCGTTACAAATGAATGCAAATTCATATTGCATCTGATGCGCCAGGTTTTGATCCCAAGCTTTGGAGTGATGGCATAAGCCAACTTCCAAGGAGCAAAAAGTCCGTTCTGAATCCGAAACTAAAATCCCTCCAGTGTTTTTGTGATAAGGTATTGTGCTGAAATACCTCTTTTAGAAAGAAAAGCAAAAAGCGATGTTTTCATTTGAATCCGTCCTTCACCGAAACCGAGCACTTCAGAAAGCTGATTAAAACTCCTTATAAATCAGTACGATAATAAACCGATACTTTTCAATAAAAATATTACTTATTGAATGCTCTCAGCTCCCAGTGCATTTCAAAGGAGCTGCCAGTGCTCAGTTCTGCTTAAAGACAGTCCGCTCCTGCATTCAGCTGCTCTGGGGGTGCTGTGCGTGAGAGGAAATTGAAAAGTAAGACTTCCTTCTAGCGCGTGTGAAAACAGCTGAATATTTAAGGGCGAGAGAAGCAGGATCTGCTTTTTAACGTATGTAACAGACCTCTAACCCGACCATCCGGACAGCCACCGTCTTGTGCACACCCATTGATTCCCACTGTTCGTGCCTCAGGGAAAGCAGCGAGTGCGCCCCGCGACTATGGGATGCTCGGTGCCTTCAGCTGCCGTGCAGCCCGCTCTCCCAAAGGATCGGCAGCACCAGTTCGCTGACATTTTATAAACAAGTCTGAGTTTATCTTTAGAAGTGAGGCCTTTTCTGACCAGGAATTTTTTAGCGGATGAAAAAAAAAAATGAATCTGCTTTTCTTAGCTTCCATGGGTCAACATTAAGATGCAAGGTCAGGGCTTAAGTTTTAGTGGAAAATAGGAATAAGTAATGCCTGCAGCCCCTGAACACCACCAAGTCTCTTGTAGAGAGGAAGCTGTCTCATGGATTTGAAAGTAAGTTTGAAAAATCAATTCAAAGAATGTAATCAATTTACATAGAATGAGGCTGTGGGTACAAGTGAGAGCCAAAGGTTGCCCAAAGATTCTGGTAGGTTAAAGAATCACACTGATTTAAGCTGACTTCATGCTGTGACTGCCCTTCTGAAACAGTTCTTTGCAATGTTCATTTGTCAAAGGCTGAAATGTTACTTAGTTGTACAAATAACACCGTAGCTGTGTAATAGTCATAGTTATTGCCAGGTGGTTAAGAACAGCCGATTTGCATTAATGCCTACAAATGTACTTAAGGCAGCAGGCTGCTAATGCCATTGCTGAGTTTCTGCTTAATTATTTATTCTGGGCTGCCAGCTTTGGCACCTGATGTATAGACACATTTAAGGTTGACTTCTGTTCAGCTGCAAATGGACTGTGTGCTACTGAAGTCAGAGGAGTTACACATGGCTGCAAAATCAGATGGACTCAGAGGCAACAAGTGAAATCCTTCCTTGGGAAAGTCTAAGCTCTTTACCATGAGCAGGCTGGAAGATGTATATAAAGAGCAGCGTCATTTTTGCAGCTGCAATCGGTCATAGAAGCACCAGTCACAGAAGCAATAATAAATGGTACACAAGTAGGGCTAGGCTGCAGTGTACCTGAGGAAGCAATCTCTTCTTTCCAGCTCCTCGGCTTGGTCAGCACGCCCAGGGATGGACTGCTCGCTGCCTGCTGTAACGCAGAAACTGGAGGTTGTCAAACACGCTCTGGGTTTCCAGTTGGGAACAAACACAAGGAGGTGCTTGCTTACGGAACAGGTAGTTGAGCCAGGAAACTCCTCACCAAGAGATTCTGTGGGCGCTACATTTGTCCATGGGTTTGGGAGCAAACTACAGACTTCAAGGAAGAGAAGCCCATCAAGGCTTATTGAATAAATGTTTGTGCTCTGTTTTCCTTCTCTTCCCCCTGTGCCAACATCTGGCTATTGTCGGAACCAGGGTACCGGGCTGGAGGGTACCTTCGGCGTGGCCCTGGAAGCTCATTCTTCTATTCTTTGGTAATTCTCTTTCTGGAGTCTTTCCTGTCTTTGGAGTCCTTGTCTTTACCTGCAAAGCTTTACATAGCTCTGGCCATCTGCGTAGGGTCCTTTTTGTCAGGTTCACGCCACCTTGTCCTTGAGCCCATGGTCTGTGCCAACACTCTCCGCCTCAGCCCGCTGTTTGTCAGGTTTTCACATCAACAGCTTTACGCAACCCAGCCCCAGCGCCTGGCTCAGGCTCCCTCTGCTCTTTGCAGGTTTTATTCTGCCATTGGAATTTGGCCCGAGAGATCTTCAAGGCAGGGTCTGTCCTTGGGTTTGGAAGAACATCTCTCTCTCCTCCTGGGTGCCGAGCAAAAGACCGACAATGCAGAATAATCATTAATCAGGGTGAGGAGAGCAGAGGGAGCGTTTGTCGGCAGTGAGCACGAAGGACGGGCTGAGCGGTGAGGAGGTGCCCAGCGGTGGCTGACCCTGGGCTCGTGACAGCAGGAACAGAGAACAAAGAAACCCCTGTCTGACAAGCTAAAAGTAGCGTACACGAGGGAGCGCGAATACACGCCAGGTTTGTTCAAAGTGTGTGTGGGAGTTTGTAGCTTTTATTACCTATTTGTATCTTCCTGTAAAACTGACCCAGGGCGAGGAGGAAATAGCAGTATCTCCGTGGTGTTTTCTTCCAGAAGGGAGAGCCAGAGGAGCGCTTGGCCCAGCGGAACGAACACTGAGACGTGGCCCCATGCATCTTGTGTCCCGCAGCCACCAGGCTGTGGCGTAGGGCCGGCCCGGCGCTATTCGAGCGGTTATGCCATCATTACTCTGTCTGGGAGTGACGCCAGCTTGCCCTTAACTAAGATGGTGACTCAGTAAAGAACAAACAATACGGTATCCAAATATCTTTTTTTTTTTTTTTTTTTTTTTTAAAATTAGGGAGCAACAACCAACAAGTTTTAAGCACATAATTCCTACTTTGCTCAAATATGCAATTATTAGGAGTACGCAACAACAACGTGCTTGCTTGTTCTCTGACAGTATCGTGGGACTGCCAGAAAGATTCTCAGTAACTTTCTACCAGTCCTGCCAAAGAAAAGCTCCTGAAATACACTTAATGTCCTCTGAATGCTGCAGGGGGAGGATGTGTGCCAACAATTTCTATCTGTTCTGGTTTTACTTTTAATCATGCTGAAAGAGCAGGTTGCCAAAAATGGATGCCATGAAAAGCATTAGGGATTATGCAGAACTGTTTTCACAAGTAAAATTCTGCCACTTTCCTGCTAAATGCCCAAGCCTCTTGGGCATCAGATTTTCCTTAGCGTTGGGAGGATGCGTAGCTGAGGAATGAAAACCGGTGGGTGCATTTCCTCAGGTATCCAGTGAAGAACCAGCCTTCTTCTGGCTGGTGAACCTCCTTCACGGGCAGGATCTTCCTTCCTGGGGTTTTTCCTCCCTGCACAGCTCGGCTCAGGGAAGAAGACAGCTGGAACACGTTAACCAGCTGACAGCCAACTTTCTGGAACTGTTTCCTTCTGCAAAAGACAGCAAAGCATCCAGCCAGTTGTTCCATCCATCTGTTGGTCATCATTTTCCCCTCTGAAATTAGGAGGCACTCTGCCGTTCTCCCAGCCCCCATTTATCTGGGGGTCTTCTTCCTGGATTCTGACCTGCAGTGACCAGAGAAGCACTTTAAAAAGCCCCCACCAAACCCACAAAAACTAGTAGTCTGCTGCCTGATTCACTGCCACCTGAGGGCAGGTGGGGATCCTGGCCTGCAGCCGGTGTTGCGACCAGCAGCAGCTTTGGGTGGTTGCAGCTGGGGCAGTTAGTTCTGCCCCTCCTGTGCGTGCGTGCGCCCCGGTCTGCAGCGTTACGATGTGGAGCATACGTACGTCTTCTTCAGCCCCCCTAAAACACAACCGCTCAGCAAACTTATAGACCTTCAAGAAGCTTCCCGTGCTCTAAGAGAAACCATCACCCTGCTCTCATCTGGTGTATTTGAAATTTGCTCCCAAATCTCCCTCAGCCGCCATGTTAGCGTGCCTTGCAGGTTTTCATACATCTGGCGAGATCTGCCTCTTCCAGAAGAACTGATCTTGGACAGCAGGAATCTGATATCCTGGGAAGCATGAGAGTCACAACGTGTCCATTCCCACATAGCTTCGTAAAAATCAAATACTTCAAATGAAACAGTTTTCTTTTTGCTTCCTGTGATCCAGACATTTGTGAAAAGGATGGCCACGGGATATATTTGCTTTTCTTCTTCAGCATGAGAGCAGAGTAAAATCAATAAACTAAATTTCATTTTATTATAAACCGAAACAAACATGGACTCACTTTTGAAAAGGCTGAGAAAAAACACAAGACGTGTTTCAAGATGGATAAACATGGCAGGGCAGTAATGATTCTGGACAGATAGGAGTGTCCCGGTGACGGCCAGCAGACCAGGAACGCAGCAGCAGATGTGGCTGCTGTCATAGCGTCTCTGCAGTGGGAGCTGGAATGAGCCCTTACTTGCCGCGGCCCCTCAGAAAATGCCAGCTGTTAGCAGAGGACTCCAGACCCGGGCTCCGCAACGCAGGTGAGACAGCTGAACGACTGCTCGACACTCCTGATCCCTGTGGCAGGGTCCAGGACCCAGCTGGCTGGAGCTGTGACCGCCGGCGTGCAGTCTCTACCTTTCAGAGCTCCTCATCCTCACAGGGGGGAATGTGAAAAAGCTAAAATAACTCCTTGTCCTTTTCCTCTCAAATTAGAGCTTCTTTTTGTTCTCCTCCCTGCTGCCAAAGACCTCCAGGCCCCTCTGCAGCTCTGTCAGTGCTCTGTAAAATAGTGCTGCCCCAGACGAAGGCCGGGGAAGCCTGCGGGGAGCTCATTCTGCAGCAGAGGCAGTGACAGAGGGCAAGAAATCTGACGGCTGACCGCCTCCTTGCTTTGCCAGCCCGGCCAGCGCAGGGGAGCACCGAGCACGCTGCTGTGTCAGGAGAGCAGCAGGCTGCCGACGGCGAGATGGTAACTCCAAGGCTCCAAGCTGCCAGAGTAACTCCATCAAAAACAGTTCTGCTTTACTGCCCACATATGTGTGATTGCTTCCCTTAGGTAGCTGTAAATCCCGCTTTGCTCATGGCTTTAGTTGTGTAAAACAAAGTGGAATACCTCTCTGGATGCTCCTATCCTTTTTCCTTTAAGAAAGACCACCTGAAGAGCATTGGAAAGAACCAAAACCAAGCACATTAAGTCCAGCAGGACTGTAGACAATAGGGCTGGGTACACGAACAGCGCTCTTCTCTCTGAGCGTTTTCAGTTGCGTCATACCACTCTTAGGCAAGCAGTTGCCATGTGTGTTGCTCTTGCACAGACACACTCAGTCCCCTAAGACAATCGAGTCTGTCCCATTGTTCCCGAGAGAGCTGATCCTGCCTCCTCTGACGTCACTTGGAATTGGGCCAGTTCGGGTCGTTTGCCCTAGTCAAGAGACTGTGCAAAGATGTCGCACAGTGAGGAGTGCTGATTGCAGGGAAGAGTAACCCACGCCCGCTGGTGACGGCGAGGCTCGGTGGGCAGCCCGGAGCCGGGAGCGGTCAGGGGGTCGCTGCAGGTCTGGCAGCGAGACTGCTGCCTTGTGACCCCGGCGGGAGAGGAGTCGATAGCCCCTTCCAGACATTTCCACTAGAGCAGTGAGGTAAATAAATGACGGCTGGAAACCACTGGTGAGTTACTCAGGGGAAGTGAGGCACAGCAGGGAAGGATCAAAATGTCTCGGTGTGGAAAACCACAGTGAAGCGGGAAGCTGGAGGATGCGGAGGAGAGGAGGGAACAGCAGGATGACTGTGGCCGGCAGTGCCACCCGTGGGGCCAGCGCTGGGTGGGATCCCGGGTCTGGGGGGCAGACACAGGCTCTCTTCGGGGAGAGTCTGAGCAGCAGGCATAGAGGACATCTGCTGTCTTCTTTTTTCTTGGTGGGGTGGTCCCGTACCAGCCCCGTACATCAATCCCAGTGTGGCCCAGGCACAGTGACGGCTCCTGTTTGGCAGGACGGGTGCCACTGCCGAACCGCGGGCACCACAGAGGAGACCAGCGCCATGAGGAGTCCGCTCTCCTGCGTGACCATGGTGTCGGTGGTCGTAGCGTGGTGGCCCAGCCCGGGTCCTCTGGCTCCACGCGCCTTTGCGATAATCTTCTCCCCACAGAGCTGGGGCAGCCCTCGCTGTGCAAGCAGCAGAAAAGGGCTGGAGATGGTCTGTGTCCTCCAGCACCATTTCTGGGCATCGCTCTCAGGAAGGGTGTCCAGCGTCCCACACTAGTGGGGTGGGGGGTGAAGCAGTGCTGGAGGCAATCATCCACTGCAGGATATTGTCCCCCAAAGACAGATCCCGAGCTATCTCCTCTTGGGTCGCTTGGAAAGCAGTGAGTTAAGGAGGAGCTGGGGAGAGACCCACAGCATCTCTGATTCACCCGGAGCCTCCAAAGCCTCCCTGGCCCCTTCTCCAGAAGATGTAGCAGTCTCCTCACCATACTTTCTCATTTGGAAAAGTTCAGCTGGTGTTTCCCATTTCAGATGTGATGATGCCCCAAGGCCATACTAAACCACCTGCTTATGAGCAAAACCAAGCACAGACAGAATGGTTTGAGGCCCCGTTCTTGCCTCATCTGCTGATTTAACGTAAGGATATTTGAGCCTTTAGCTGTCGGAAGGGTGGAAGCCCTGGTGGGAAAAAAGGGGCTTTTGGCAATGGTAGAGAGGAGCAAACAATGGAGTGAGGCAAAGCACAACGCATTTGGGGCTTGCTGTTGAGAAGAGGTGTGAAAGCAAGGACCATTTCCCTGTACAGCGCTGAGTTTGAACACATCACCTCTGTCGTCGGGGTAGTGCCTGCTTCTGTTCTTACAGTTAAAACTGCAGGTTCTTGCACACAACTGTACGAAGCAGAGAGGTCCAAAGCGTCCTGTCACACGTGAGCAAGCTGCACGGACTGAAAGGGGTGAAGAGCATGGTCGACGAGATCATGGGGAAGAGGTCTCGGTTTCTCAGAAAGCCTTGCGTTTTATGTCCGGGGAGGATGACAGCAGAGGAGTGGTGAGGAAAAACTGGAGAAAACGAGTGAAACCGGGTGGGAGAGTAGAAAGACAGAAAAGGAAAATTTAAGGCAGAGCAAAGTGACATCTGTGCGGGTGGTTGCATGACCTCCGTAAGGTAAGGCCGGGCCCCGGCGCTGTGCGGAGCCGAGCAGCCCGGTGCGGGCCGGTGCTCCCCGCGAACATCCAGTGCCCTCTGCTGACACGAGGCCCGGCAGCAGCTTCTGCAGGGAGCCCCCACCTTGTCAGCTGCAGCTTGACAAACGGCCGCAACTTTCCGAGCTCTTCATTCCTCTGGCAGCGAGCAAACCGAACAATTCCCCTCTGGGGCAATGCTGAAATCGGCGCTGGCCTGGCCCCCGCAATGCTCTGGCGGGCGATGCCCTGCGTCCTGCCCGTGCCTGCCTGCCGTGTGCATCCCCACACCTTCGGCGCCCACGGAAATACCCGTGACTCAGCCTCACCAGACGCTGTGGAAAAACAGTCCTGTGAGAGTGGCACAAAGGCAAGGCTTACAGCGAGAGGCAGGCTGAGAGAGCTGGGGAAATCCAATGAGCTTTCAGGCACAGCAATGTTAACGTTTATTTTGGAGGCTGTTATTTTCAAATGTGAAGACTGGCAGATTTGGAACATTTTTAACCATTAATGCCCTAGAAAGATTTGTGATGGGTACTATAGGTCCAGGTAAGGACTTCAGGCATTGCCAAACGAGATGCTGTGGCGTTAACTTTTACAGGCCGGTGCCCAAGAGCGAACGTGCAGGTTTGAAAGGAGATGAGTGTGTCCCACAGGTGTGTTTGGATACTCTGCCCAGGAAGGTTGAGGATGTAAAAGGCTACCTGGCTTTTATGGGCTGGCAAATTCGCTGGAAAAATAAGCCATCCGCATTATTTAATACAAGGGCACCACTTGTCCCTGAACCACAGTTTGCTGGGAGGCTCATCTGGAGAAGTATCACGTTAGCTTTGTCCTTATGTCTGCCAGAGAAAGGCTGTCGGCCAGATGACTTCTGGCCAGCGACACTTGTTCTTAGGTGAGCTTGTGACTTCTCACGCTGAGAGGGGAGCTGTTTTACCTCCTCCTCTTCCCAGGAAAGCGACTTACCCAATGGGTGCTGATGTAAAAGCAGATCCCACTGTCCATCCCCTTTCCCTCAGGCCGTGTCCAGAAAGCGAGTGCCGCTGCCTCTGAGAGTGGTATGAAGATGCTAAATCGTTGTCAGGACACGGCAGCCTGGGTGGGTTTGGAGGCACAGGGCTCTGTTTTGGAGGGCTATAGTCTCTTGGCCAGCCAAACCTGGATTTAAGTGGAATCTTAAAACCTCTCTGCAGGCTATACCTCCCAGGCAGCACCCAATGTCCCAGGCTTACACCGGGAGGAACACGCCATGAGCACTGGAAAGCATGTTCCTGCCTTGGGAAAGGCTTGCCCAGCTTCCTGACTCAAGCCCTGGAGCATCACAGGACAGTATTTTAGAGAAGCCAAATATCTTCTAAATACCTTACAAAAAAGTCAGCAACAATTCCTAACTGACATGTACAGAAGAGTCATAGCATGCATGGGGTGATCATGTGAAAATCCCGGTTTATGTAAGAAACCGTGCTTGCTGGGTTAGGTGTATAGGTGCAGTAAACGCCGTATGGCCAGGCAAGAGAGTAAGTTCCCCTGAACACATGCCCCATTATTTTGCGCACTGTAAGAACAAATTAGTCACAAATCACCTCAAAACTCTACTGCTCAGCTATATCTTATGCAATCACAGGAAACTTCTCATAGGGAAAATTCAGTAGATCTCAGCCCAGAGCAGCTTCTCTCACAAGGTAAGCAACAAAGGTGGCTCTGAAGAGGTGGCCTTGACCACGAGGCAAGAACTAAAACTGGAGAAACGTCAGCCTGGCAGGGATGAGACCTCAGCCGAGCGTCGTGTCCGGCTGAGCACGGGGCACTTCCATGGAGCACCTCCACAGGTCTCACCTGGAGGCCAGGTGCATCAGAGCATTTGCAGAGGGGAGTTCTGCGCCGCTCCCATTGCATTTGTAACCCCCCCCGCCCCGGTTAGAGCGCGGTTTTGTGGCACCTTCGGCAGGGATGGGCAGAGCGCTGATCCGAAACCGGGGCAGGTGGGAGGTGTCTGGCTGACTCTGCAAGTGTGGCTCCTTCACCGCATCCTGTGTTAAGTGGATGATCCACCTGTGTCGGGGTGTGTTTGTGTGTGTGCGCGCGCGCGTGCACACGGGTGGGCTTTGCAGCCGGCTTGGCCCCCGCGACAGCCAGCTTCGTGCCTGGACTTGGTGCCCTCTAGTGTTGTGAACACTCGGGTATGGAGGGAAAAACCGTGCGACTGATTCCCGGCTTCACAATTCACCGTTATGCTATCTCACAATACAGCAATTTTGTTGATTATGTTACGTGGTTACAACTTCATGGAGATGACGTGACCCTGAGCATATTGGGTCATTACAGTCACACCACCAAACACCTCAGGACAGGTTTCTGTAGGCTGACGCTAACAGCCCAAACGCCTTAGCCTGCAAAATACACCCAAATCTGTCGGAAGGGCAGCACTTTACCTGACCCGAGGATCCCTGCATCTGGAATATCGAACATCTGGCAAACATCACACAACCCGCCACTCCTTGGTGCAGCTTGGCAAGCCACCAAAGCCCCTCCGAGTCCGTGCTGCTACCAAAAGGGGACCCCGCCACCTCCCCAGGTCACTGCGGGCTTCCTCAGCCATCCTCGGGCAGCACCGGTGGTGTGGCTGTGAGGTGCTGACCCGACTGGGAAAACCCCACCACAGCAACACCCCTTCCAGCTCTACCGGCAGTTTTCTCTGGCTGCCCTGAGGCCACAAAGCCGGGGCAGCAGAGCCCCACGGAAAGGATCTGGGGCCAGAGCAGGGCTGCCCGCTTCAGCCGGCCCCAGCGCCGGGGGCTCAGGCTGGCCATTGCAGGGCAGGGTCCCAGCGCCTCGGCCGCATGGTGCATTGGCCACCAGCAGCACCACCACAGACCACCACAAACCACCACAGACCACCACAGACCACCACAGACCACCACAAACCACCACAGACCACGACAGACCACCACAGACCACCACAAACCACCACAGACCACCACAAACCACCACAGACCACCACAGACCACCACAGACCACCACAAACCACCACAGACCACCACAAACCACCACAGACCGCACGGGCTCGGGGCAGCTCTGCAAATAGCCACCCATCAGCCCGCCAGCGTGGTGCGCCGGATGATGTATTGCAAATCTTTCACCTTGATTCAGTCAGCTTTTTAGTGGAAAATAATCCTACAGACGACCTCTGCTGATGTAATTTTGCTCAGTTAAACAACTCTTCTATCAGCCTTCCAAAGTGGAAAGCTGGTGTTGATGTCCTTGGTGGTCCCGGCTGCCTTAGAGCCGTGATGTGAGGCAGCCCCGCCGGCAGCGCTGGCCGCTCGCACGCTGCCATCTGCATGATGCAAGAGGGGCAGCAGTGTTACAGTGCAGGCCAGTTGCATCAGACACGGACCCGCATGAGGCAAACTGCCCCATGTGAAAGATGAAGTCATCCTCGTCCCCTTGCAAAACAACCCCTGTCGAGCTTTTTTTTTCCTGTGGAGATTGTACCATTAACCTGGCTGAAGCACCAAGCCGTGAAAGATCAGAAGACTTAGTGAGAAAACAGTGAGGAAGTTGACTGCTTAATCAAATTTCATATAAAATCCTTCCAGTTATTTCAATCTGTCGGTCTAGCTTCTCTAGAAGCTGTTACGAAATGACGGTGGGGAACTTATGGGACTTCTCGAAAGCATTTGCTGGAGAGAGACTGCTTGAATTTTGAAAAAAAAAGAGAGAAATGGGAAGAATGTCCTAAAACAACCGGTTTGAAACCAAACACAGTTCAGGTACGCATCCTCATGCAACATCCTCATGCTACTGCCCAAGCCACCAAAACAAGCGGCACTAACTCTGCCTCCCCTCCACGTCCCAAGGCTGCAGAAGACAGCAAGGTTTTGCAATGGCAGATCAAAACTTAAGAGCTAACTCGTTTGGAGGCACAATAAACTGAAGAGGGAGTGCCAAGATCAGTACTACTGAGACAATAAACTCCCTCCTGCACAAGAAAGTTAGATTACACTTGGCAATTAGATAAATGCTGTAGTGGAGTAAGTCTTTTGCACAACAATCCTGGGATACTTCCAGGATAACACCCCTGAACCACCCCAAAAACTCAAGCGATGGGTCATGCCAAATCATAGAATCATGGAATTGTTTAGGTTGGAAAAGCCCTTTGAGATCACCAAGTCCAACCGTTACGCCAGCACTGCCAAGCCCAGCACTAAACCACGTCCTCAAGCACCACATCTCCACATCTTTTAAATCCCTCCAGGGACGGGGACTCCACCACTTCCCTGGGCAGCCTGTCCCAGTGCTTGACAACCCTTTCGGTGAAGAAGTTTTTCCTAATCTCCAATCTAAACCTCCCCTGGCACAACTTGAGGCCGTTCCCTCTTGTCCTATCGCTTGTTCCTTGGGAGAAGAGACCGACCCCCACCTGGCTACAGCCTCCTTCCAGGGAGTTGTAGAGAGCGACCAGGTCTCCCCTCAGCCTCCTTTTCTCCAGACTGAACACCCCCAGTTCCCTCAGCCGCTCCCACCAGACTTGTGCTCCAGGCCCTGGGCCACTTGGTTGCCCTTCTCTGCTGCTCCAGCACCTCAATGTCCTTCCTGGAGTGAGGGGCCCAAAACTGAACCCAGCACTCGAAGTGCGGCCTCACCAGGGCCCAGAACAGGGGGACAATCACTGCCCTGGTCCTGCTGGCCACACCATTCCTGATACGAGCCAGGATGCTGTTGGCCTTCTTGGCCACCTGGGCACACTGCTGGCTCACGTTCAGCCGGCTGTCGACCAGCACCCCCAGGTCCTTTTCCTCCCGGCAGCCTTCCAGCCACTCTGCCCCCAGCCTGTAGCGTTGCCTGGGGTTGGTGTGACCCAAGGGCAGGACCTGGCACTTGGCCTTGTTAAACCTCATCCAGTTGGCCTCGGCCCATCGACCCAGCCTGTCCAGATCCCTCTGCAGAGCCTTCCTGCCCTCCAGCAGATCAATGCTCCCGCCCAACTCAGTGTCATCTGCAAACTTCCCGAGGGTGCCCTCGATGCCCTCGTCCAGACCATTGATAACGATATTAAAGAGAACTGGCCCCAGAACGGAGCCCTGGGGAACACCACGTGTGACCAGCCGCCAGCTGGAGGTAACTGCGTTCACCACCACTCTTTGGGCCCGGCCATGCAGCCGGGTTTTACCCAGAGGAGTGTGCACCCGTCCAAGGCAGGGGCAGCCAGTTTCTCCAGGAGAACGCTCTGGGAACCGTGTCTGTCAGGGGTTTTGTTCGGAGCGTGAGGGAAGCCCCTGGCCATGGTGGTCCAGTGTTGTCCCGGTCTTTGCCTGCCTACACACGCTGCACGCCTGCACGGTGTGGCAGAGCCACAGCTGAAAATGGTGAATTTATTTGTTTATCGTGTGTCTTCACTCTGATGGGGAGGGGTGGTTGGACAGGGGCTCTTCCAACGTCCGTAAGCCGGCAGCCGGGATGCCCAACAAACCCAGGCCTTCGGGAGCAGGGTCCTCGCCCGGGGCTCCCGGTTGCCTTCCCCGCCCCACGCCTGTTGGGCCCACACGGACACGAGTGGCCCGGGGGTTCTTTTTTCACATCGCGGCCGGTAACACCGGGACGCCCCGCCGTTGCTGTGCCCAGACGCCGCGTGGCGCTGCGCTGCTCCCGGCGCTCCCCCCCGCTCCCCGCCCGGTGCTCGGCGCAGCAGGTCGGCGCCGCTCCGCCCGCCCCCGCAAGCGCCGCTCCTTCCCGTAGCCCCGCCCAGGCGGCGGCGTCCGCCAATGGGAGGCGGCGGGGCGGGGCCGTGGGCTCTCCCCGCTGCCCGGGACGGGCTGCGCATCCGCCTCACGAGGAGTCGGGCCCTGCCCCGCTCCGCGCCCTGCTGCCTGCGCTGCCTGCTCCGCTCCGCGCTGCCAGTCCTGCCTGCACTGCCTGCCCCGCACCGCGCATCTGCCTCGCGAGGAGTCGGGTCCTGCCCTGCTCCGCGCCCTGCTGCCTGCGCTGCCTGCTCCGCTCCGCGCTGCCAGTCCTGCCTGCACTGCCTGCCCCGCACCGCGCTGCCGGTCCTGCCTGCGCTGCCTGCCCCGGCCCGCACCGTCCTGCCGGCACCGGGACACAGGTAAGCCGCGGGGTCCGCGCACCTGCCCGCCCGCCCGTCCACGGTGGCGGTCCCGACCCTCCCCGGTGCCGGTGTCCCCTGCGGGCGGGGGCTGTGGCGGGGCACGAGGGGACCGCCGGGGCTGCGGCGGGTCCCGCGGTCGGGAGGGGAGCGGCAGCGGTACACGTGGGCCGCAGCCGGCTCCGGCGGGCGCCTGCGAGCGCCGGGGGGTACCGAGCCGGGGTATGCGGGGGCCGGGGGATGCCCCGGCGGCGGCGGGGAGTGGTGGGGGGGAGTGATGCGGGGCCGCCGCGGGCCGGGGAGCCCCCTCGCCGAGACGTGCCCGGGCATATCCCGGCGCGCTGCCCGCCTTCCCGCGAGCAGGCGGCGGGGGGCGCCGGCGGGGCCGGGCGGTTCGCGGCAGCTCGCCCCGCGTGGGTCGGGCAGGGGCCGGGCTCCGCGCGTCTCGGGCCGGGGCTTGCCGGGCCGCGCAGCTCGGCAGGTGGGCGGGAGGCACCCGCCACGCGCGTGGGACGCCGCGCACCCCACGCCGCCCCCCCCCGGATCGTTTTAGTGAAAAACGGGCTGTCGCGGGTCCCGCGGGTCTGCTGGGGCGAGGAGCTCGGTTCGCCCCTCGCCTCCACGCGAGGGTTCGCGGGTGGGGTGGGGAGAGGTGCGGAACCAGTGCTCGGTGGGGTCACGGTGCTGTGCCCGCCCCTCGGAAAGGCTCGCGTGTTTTCACCCGTGGAACGGTGTCGAGCCTCTTGAAGGGCACCGCTGAGGAGCGAGGAATGAGTACTGATGGCGCGTTCGGTGGGAGCAGCTGCTATTCAGATGACACGATGCTTTTCTCCGTGTAATCTCTGCGAACGTATTCACGGTGGTGTTGAGAACTGGACAAAAAAAAAAGCAAAGCAAAGCCAGGCACTCCAGATAGACTGAATTACTACCGCAAGCAAGACAGCGACAATTACTAAGTAGGAGTGGGGCAAAAACCAGATAGAAATGCAAGGTTTTATAAAAATTGATAGGAGTTTTGGAAGTCTTACTTGAGAGATCTAATAAGGCAGAGCGTGGATGCCCAAGGTGGACAGCCGGAACTTGACAAGAATCGATAGTTATGGTCCCGGTCTGTAGTTACATACAAACCTCGATGCGGTGAGTACAGGAACAGAGCCCTCCCTAGGGCTGAAGTCATCCACATACCAGAGGGATGCCGTGTTCCTCCAGGACCCTGGATTCTCCCTTCTCAAGCCTTAGTCGTCCACCGCAGTTTGTAGCTGGCTCCTGCTCCCCAGGGGCAGGGGTTTGGGGGGTGCCTTGTGGGACTCTGCAAAGCTGAATGGGAACAGCAGCAAAACCAGGAGCGGTGCACCCTGCCCTGTAGTGGGGGTTTGGGGTGTGCTGCAGGTGCCCCCCCTGCAGCCAGAGTGAGCAAGCAGGAGGTGGAAGGGCGCGTTCCAACCTGGGGGCTGGTGCGGTGCAGGGAGATGGGACCAGCCCGGAGTGCTCCCCGCCTGAGCCTGGGGTGCTTTACCTAAAGCAAACCTAAGCTTCCAGACACTCCAAATTAAACAATTAGCGGACGATCTTGTGAGTAGAATTTCCAAATACATTGGAAAACGTGCTGGTTTCTGAGACACGTGAACAGATTTGGATTCAGCCTTTTTTTCCCCAATTTCTGCTTTCCTGAGCAGTCCTTCATCTCTAGAAGGCATCCTACAGGGGTGGCAGGGTCACTCCTGGCACGGTTTGTAGTGTGGGGAGGCGCAGAGAGATGCGGTCCAGACAAAACGAGTGCAGGCTAATGAGCAGAAGCGGAGGAATGACTGAGCAAGAGACTGGGACTAGACACTGCCATACACAAGGCATGCAGTAATATTTTCCAGATAACATTTCTTTTTTCCCCCCTCCCTTTCACTTGCAGTTCTTATTTAGGATTTCAGCTCTCTAGTCTTACGTTCCAACGTATACAAGTGTCTCATCTGAGCGCAGTTACTGCCTGGCCCTGCTAGGCTGTCGTGCAGCAGAGTAGAAACCTCCCGCGACGTCCCGCCGCCTCGCGCGGTGATGCGGAAGAGCCGCCGGCGGTGCACGGGTGTTGCACCCCTGAAGGTGGGTCTCGGCACCCCCCGACCCACGGCTCGAGGGGACGGGGTCTGTGCCTGGGTCTGGGACCAGCCCAGCCCATCTCCTGCCCCCCGGTACCTGCTGGGCCCTGGTCAGGGGCGAGAACCGGAACCGCTAACGCTTGTGCTGATGAGTTGTTGGTACCCTTTCACTCATTGATTTCCTTCCCCTTGTTTTCCTACCAGAATCCATTAGCTGAATGCAAAAGAAGTTCATAAATACCTTAGATTCCCAGATAGTCAAATTTTTTTGTAAATTACATTTGCACAGGAAGAAGAAAATGCCAAGAAAATGTTACGGCGGTGGATGAACCGCAACTTGCGCTGTAGCTTTGCTGAAATGCTTTTTGTCTCATGCAGCAAAACTCATTCCGCAGCTTGTGTTTTTGCTCTCTTGAGTAATAACGCAGTGGGGAGGACACTCTGCTGGCCTTGCTCAGGCAAGTTGTCCCATTAAGACAATAAGTCCTTTAACAAATTATGATGCTTTTAAGTTAGAAGATTTCATGCATCTCTAAACAATGGCGGTACGTTTTGCTTCCCTCCAGCTTATCAAGAGCATTGATACTGTGTCATGCTTATATTCCTCTTTGGCAAAGAAAATCTGTTGCTCTGGCAGTCACCTTGAGCTCCCGTGTAGTTTCCAAAGAGGTGGGAGGGTTTTGTTGTCTGTTTTTTACTTTCAGCTAATTAGGACCAGTTGTTTTAGTGGCTTATTAGACTTATCAGAAATTGGTGCTTTACCAGGGCAGTGCTATGTGGTTTGGATGTATGTTCCGCTTACAAATTAAATGTCTTGGTTCTGGAATTGTTAAAATAAGAAGTGCAAAAATCCCACAGCTTTGAATTTCATGCCAGATATTCAACAAAGTGTTCATTCCTTCTATCATTATATTGTGGCTTGAGAAACAGCAGGCCTGCTCTGTGCTTAATAGTTTTGTTGGCAGGGTTGCGGTGCGCTGTTTCCCCTGCCATCCCGGAGTGATACCGTCATGCTGGCAGATGTCCTCGTGCGTGGAGTAGCACTGGCATGGGATTCCTTTTGCCTGTGTAACTTTCTCTCTTTGGGAAACTGGTTTAAGCTTGTGCCTCTTCTGGGGAGACAGGCTGTGAGGGATGGATCCCTGCCTGCGGACCCTTCTGAAGTGCAGAAAAGTCCGTAAATACCTGAGAGAAAGAGGTCACGTTGTGTTTGCAGGACAGTTTCACAGAAAAGACTGCTGGTTTGGATTTTTTGTTTTCTGTTGTTTGGTTTGTTTTTTTCTTCTTCCCCACCAGTACTTCTTAGTTGTGTTACAGCAGCACTTTGGAGCAGGTGAAAATCGGTCCCCTTGTTCTGCAGACTCTGGTGTCTTGGCATCTTTTCTGTTACCTGCAACTCTGTTTCATGCATCTCGTGCGTTTGCTATGAGCGAAAGCCTAAATCAAGCTCCATGCTCTGGACTGGAGCATCAGCAGCCCTGAACCCCTGCGCTGGGCAGAGGCACCGGCCGGTGGTGGAGGGGGGTGAGCCGGGGTGCGGGCTCAGAGCTCACCGAGCGCTTGGGTTTGGGCCGTTAGCGTGCCAGCCCTGCGAAGAGGCTCTGTGTCACCCACGTGGGGCCCGTCTCCCCCTTTTTCTTTTTCCTACTGCACGCAGCCTGTCGCAGAACACTAACGCTAAATCCTGTGCTTCTCCCTGGGCATTGGCTCCAGGCTCCCTCTTCGCCACCTTCTGAGATGGTGACAAATCTCCTTTATTTATTCGGTAGTGTCAGTAACCTTTACACTATTTATAGGCTGTGATCATGCCCGTCCCGAGATGTTTGCAAGATAAATTTAGCTCCCTTAGCTTCTCATCGCCAATCCTCGCTGGCTTGCGCTGCCTTTCCTTGTAACAGCTAACAAGACCCGGCCGTGTGCTGGAGCTGCGGAGAAGGGTGACTCACTTTCTATGCTCGTCCGGGGCAGACTTCATCTCAAATGAATCTCGTTCGTTCAAACCCTGGGGATCTCGTCCAAGTGTCCGCTTCCAAAAGGCAGCCGGCAAGGGAGTGGTGGGGGATTAGGCAGAGGAGCGCAGAAAAGCCCTGCGGAGGAATGCTGCTGTGGGACGTCGTGTTCGGAGCCCGGGAACCGTGCGGATGGGAGGGGAAGGGGGCTGCGGCAGGAGGGGCAGGGGGGTGCTCGGGGGCCCGCTCCCCCCTGCCAGAGCCTCGTAGGGGATGGGTGTCCTGGCTGAGCCTTTCCTCCTCCCGAGGCTGTGGAGCAGGATGGCTCTGGTTGAAATGCCAGGTTTTCCCAGGTGGTTCAGGCTGTTGAGGGTGGTGGTCTTCCAAAGAGCGTTTTCAGGTGTTCCCCGTGGGTATTTAGGGGTAACGAGTCTTGCTCCCAAGACTGGCTGAGTGAACACTGTTCCTCTCCTGATTTGCTGCAGAAGGTTATGGGAAAAGCAAATGAAGATTGGTCTTGTGGGGTTGGATCTTATTCCACTTCTGTCATCATAGTAAAAACTTAACTTAAATATGCAGAAATGAACAGACAGCCCCAAAACTCCAAATAAATTGCTCAGTTTTGTAGCTTCAGTCTGAGTTGCTTGTTTTTGGCAAGATGCCGTGTTCCCCTCTGAGCCACTGAAGGTGCAAACTGGCTCCACTGAGGCCGGGGCAGTTCTGCCGTTGACTTCAGCTGAGCCATCAAGTGACCTGGGGAAGGCTCTGGATGGTGTTTTCAAGGGAGGTGGGTGCTTGTTCTGCCAGTCCTCTGAGATCGCTGTGAGCGAGCCCGCGCTGAGCTGGAACACGCGCGGAGCAAGAGCCTGAGCAGCCAGCACAGCTCCGGGGCCGCAGGTGCGTGTCCTGTTCCGCCGGGGACACGACCGGCCACCGGCATTTGGTCGTGTCAGACCAACGCAGCCACACTGGCCGGAGCTGGGCTGCTGGGACTTTGCTGGGACTTTGCTGGGACTGAGCTCTCTACCGATAGTCTGGGGTACCCAGACCTACAGCTGGGGCTGGCAAAGTCCACTGGCCTCCGGCGACTCAGTGACCTGAGCAATGGGTGGGTCTACCCTAATACGGGAAACGAAATGTCATTCGCTCCGTTGCGAAGGCTGCAAGGTGACAGCAAAACCAGGCGGTTTGTCACCAGCCTCGCTGGGAAGCCCTGAGCTGCTGGAGCAGCCGCCTCCTGCCGCAGTGACATCCCTGATGCACAAGAAATGCAGACTGCCGTCCTGGCCAGAGAGAGAGCTTCTGCCCAGAGAAGGGCACGTTCCTGGCTGTGACCTCTCTGCCTTCTCTTTCTGTCCTCCTCAGGCTCCCAGCCCCGATGGCCTGCCAAGAGAGCGAGTACCTGGATGAGCATGGGAAATGCACCCCCTGCAGAAACTGCATGCCTGGGCAGGAGCTTTCCAAGGTAAATCGGCCGCTCAGAAGGACCGGGAATCATCTGGCACTGAGGCTTTTACAGTGCTAGGTGAATCCTCTGCCAGCCTTCCTTCGGAAGGGTAATCTTAGGTCCCGGCACGTTGGGAAGCGCTGGGGCTCGGTGGGAAGGTAGGGTGAACAGCTTCGCTCACCCTGGACAGGATGATGGAAGTAGGAGGTGGGAAGGGATTTCAGGTGGCTGCTGGGGTTGCCCTCTTTCCTTTTTGCTGATGGAAATCTAAAGTTCCTCCTGGTCCGTAGCCCCGGGCGAGGCCGTGCTGCCCGGCCAGGCTGCGTGCTGGACAGGCACGAGCAGGACACGGCTGTGGGGGGTCCGGCCCAGCCCCGACAGTGGGAGTCGTGCATCCCACCCAGGCGCCCCGCGGCATCTCCCCCACCAGCGGAGCCTCCCAGACCACATCGCTGCCAGAGCTTTCCTCCTCCCTAAACACGGCCGGTGGGCCCCGGCCGGGCAGCAAACGGCTTCCCCACGTGTCTCCATCGGAGCCACTCTGGGAGCGTCTGCTCTCGGCTGGGTTCTGAGGACCCCTCGCATGGGCAGTAACCCCTCCACCCTGTGCCCCCAAAGAAGGGGTGCCGTTCCCCTCAGTACCACTTTGGGACCTGAAGTGGCTCCTCGCTGCAGCCGTGAACCCAACCTTGTGTCTTGCAGGACTGTGGTGATGGCGGCGGGGGGGATGCGCAGTGCGTTGCCTGCCCTCCCAGGAAGTTTAAGGACAGCTGGGGGTATCACGGCTGCAAGCCCTGCCTCTCCTGCACCCTCATCAACCGCATCCAGAAGTCCAACTGCACAGCGACGACCAACGCAGTCTGCGGGGAGTGCCTGCCGGGGTGAGTGGGACGGAGCCGGGCTCGAGCGGAACCGTGGTGGTGGCAGCTGGGAGCGTGCGGGGGGGATGCGTGGGGGGGCTTTATCGGAGGCCCCCCAGAACGTGGGACATAAGAGGAGCCCTGGTAACCCAGGGCTGCGTCCTTTGGACACTGCTAATGACATGCAAATCAGACCCATCCGATGGCCCCCTTGTAGCTCCAAAGAAGGGAACCTGAGGGCTCCCATGAACGAACAGCGGAAGGAAACTCCTTCCAGGCCGGCGTTGTTCCTGTGGACAGCAGGGTGGCCAAGCCCTGGAAGATAAGTGGCTGTAAACCGCCACTACAGTTGGTGGTCCCCAAAGAGTAGGACAGACCGTGCTTTGGGTGATGGGTTTAAGGAGTTCCTGAAATGAACGCTGCTGCGTACAACCAGCCTGCGCAGTGCCCGAGGGCTGCAGACCACGTGCTGGCGAGCAGTGGGACTTGGGACAGAGGAACGAGTTGGGGCTCTTCCCAGACGCAGTTGTAGACCGGGGTGTTTCTGAGCCTTCGTGGAGCCGTTAATCACTGCTGCCCGCTGTAGCAGATACGGGGCCAGGGGGAGGCTGTTCGAGTGATGTTGCTCCTCGGCCAAAGTGGCAACAGACGTGAAAAAGTAGCTGCAGGTACGGCTTCGGCCAGCAATGGAGAGACCTGCCGCCTTGGGGCGTCCCAGCCTGCTGGGGCAGGAGTGCAGGGGGGTCGGCTCGCCGTGGGGCTGTGCGCTGCTGAGACCCTCTGCTCTGTTGGCAGGTTTTACCGCAAGGCGCGGATCAGCGGGCAGCTGGACTGGGAGTGCATCCCTTGCACCAAGCAGACGCCCTCCTCTGAGCCTCAGTGTACGTCCTGTCCCTCGCCGGCGGGGGGGGCGAGCTGCTCTGGGCTGTAGGGGGGCGGTGAGGTCATGGTGGAGCAGATTTGTGGTACATGCTAAGTCATCATGACCGTGTCAAAGGCGGGTGCTCGGGTATGCACCGTCCTTTCACTGATCCTGCTCGCTGGCCAGCCTACTCTGCTGGCAGACCTGCTGGAGGAGGCATGGTCATTACCGTGGGGGGACGGGCAGGGAGGGGGTGGCCCAAGCCTCGGGGTTAGGCTCCAACGTTTTGAGGCTGGTGCATTTGCAGGTCGGTCCAGAACAAACCTGGTGAAGGTAGCCATCCCCACCGTACCGCCGCAGGACACAGCCCTTCTTGCACTGACCAGCAGTGCCCTGGTCATCATCGTACTGGTGCTTCTGGCACTCTCCATCATCTACTGCAAGCGGTTTTGGAAGAGCCAGTGCCAGCGAGGTGAGTCAATGCCTGCGGTGCTTCTCTTCCTTCTCCCTTTGCTGTTCACGCGTGCCCGTGGCCCCCTCCTCGCTGTGTCGAGCATTGCCCCTTGTATGCTGCAAGAGCAGCAGTGCTGTGACCCAAATGTTCCTCTGCTCACACAGAATAAACACCTCGTCCTGCTTTTTACATCTGTGGGACCTCTCTGTGCTTTGTCTGCTCAAAGACACGGAGGAGCCTTCCTCCTCCTTAGTACCATCGTTAGCAGGAGGAGAATGCTGTTTCACAGTCAGACCTGGCGATCCTCTCTCCCTGGGGTTTCTCAGGGGCAGGCTGAGGTTGAGTGGCTCTTTGCAGGGCAGGACCGGAGGGCTGGAGAGGGAAGAGGGCAGTAGGTTTGGTGGCTGGGGTGCCAGGGAGCTGCTGGCTCCCAGCTCCTCACCGGCAGACATACTGCACGGCTGAGGACATGCTGGGGAAGCACGCCAAGCCTTCGCTCAGACTGGTTCTCCTCTATCCTCCAAGTCTTCCTGAGGACTCAGAACTTCTCGGGCCAGCGAGCAATGTTCCCAACCGCAGCGGCGCCTGGCAGGTTCCTGTGTGAGGAGCAGATGTCTGGTCCATGCTGCCTGGGTGTGAAGAACCTGAGCCCCTGCTACAGGCAGGCAGAAGGTACCTGCTCCTGCCACCTTCCTCTTTCTCTGGGGCAGGGAGGGTGGTGCTGGGCTCCAGCTCCCATGGTCCTAGGACCTACTGAGATGCCCTTAGGCAGGAAGGATGGAGCTGGATGGTGTCCGAGTCTCACCAACATGAAATTTGGGGCCCCTCCTAACAAATGCTTGCAGACCTTGTACCAGAGATGCTTGTGTGGCTCCTGATTCCCCCAGCCTGCTCCCGCTCCCCCTGCAACTGGGGAGGGATCGACCCCACTCAAAACTTTGTGGAAAGGCTCAAAAGTGGCTTTGCTCGGTGGTGGTGGTGCAGGGGCCTGGCCGACGGCAGGGCTGGCAGAGCCCCGGAAAGGGCCGGGCAGGGCTGGGCTCCGCTGAGCCGGGCTGGTTTCTGGTTTCAGGCCCTGTGGAAGCAGTCCAGTTCATTTCAGACGGGGAAGCCGTGGGTCTGCAGCTCCCCTCTCTCCAGCTGGAGCCGGACTTGTCGTCGGCCATCGCGGTCGGCACTGCCTCCAAAGCCCAGCTGGGCAGGAGCCTCCTGGAAAGCCAGCCCCTCATCCGGGCCTCGGGCCGCGGCGACTGCCTGGCCGGGGTCCGGGCACCCTCCGACCCCAGGCAGGGCCAGCCGGGCACGGCGGAGGCGCTGGCCCCCTTCTCCTCCTGCGCCTCCGAGATGCAGCACAAGTGGCCACACGCCCCGGTGGAGTGCACCGAGCTGGACCTCCAGAAGTTCTCCAGCCAGGCAGAGTTTGTGGGCGGCGAGCGGCCAGAGGACACGGCGAGCCAGGCGGCACAGAGGATCCCGGCAGAGAACGGTGGCACCGGGCAGGAGGGGGCCCAGCACCCGCCCTCTGCCTTCCTGAATCCCACCGCTGAAAGCGGGGAGCAGCCGGTAAGTTCCTCCGGCCTCATTGCTCCTCTGAACCACCGCCGGGCACCCAGGGCTCGGGCACAGGGTGCTGGGCTCGCTGGTGGGTTAGGGACGTAGAGTAAGGTTCACGAATACCTAGTACTGACTGGTGCTTGCAGGAAACAATTTGCCAGATATTTGGTGATGTGTCACTCAACAGGCCATCCGCCATGGAGACGTGACCTGCCGGGGTGGTTTCACACACCAAAAAGACCAGAGTCGATTTATTGAATGTGTGATCACGTCTCTTAACTGATGCGGGCTGGAGTGGTCCTTGTCCTCTCGCTCTCCAGAAAGCTGGCCTGGCAGCGGGGGCAGCTGCTTCCCCCTCCCTCTCTGGTGAGCTCTTAATGAACCCGGTGACAAACATCACTGAGGCTCAGAAAATGGCAGAGAAATCCCTGTGATAGCCTAGCTCCAGGTGGCCGTTTATGGCAGCAGTTTGCTGGAGGACCTGGAGCATCCCGAGCCCGTTGGCTCCATGGGATGGTAGTGCTGGAAGGAGAAGTGCTCTTATTCCGTGTCGGCCCTGGGAGCAGCGACAGGCGTTGCTGTTCTCACCAGACTGCCACCAACCTTGGGGTCTTTGTCTTGCCAGGTGGATGATGCCCAGAGCCTCGTGACTCAGATCAGCAGCACGACGAAGGGTAAGTGTCTCTCCAGCCTCATCTTTGTTCGCTGAGTGTTGGGGTAGCGGAGAGAGGCAGATTCTTGGAAGGGAGCTCCTGCAGAAGCCCACCACGGCTACGTGGAGGTGCCAGTCGTCACAGGGACTTACCTGACTTTTGTGGCCTCTGGTGCTAGTTCACAGGGCGGATTTTTTGTGATGCTGCCTTGAATGGTCTGCGGGTGGGTGGCGGACGGACGCTCAGTTGTCACAAGTTACCAGCCTCCCCGGAACTCAGTCAGCTCTGCGTTGCTGAGCTCTCTTGGAGGAGATGCCTGCAGGGGCAGGATGGCGTTTCACCGGCTCGGTGGGGATGGGGGCTTGAGTCCGGCTGCTCTGTGTTTTCTTACCCTAGCTGGGTAAGAAGAAACCTAACCCCGCCTTGCTGTGTTGCTGCCCCAGGTCTGCCGGTAGCAGGGCTGCCCCGTTCCTTGGTGCAGTCGCTTGCCTTCTTGTTGGACCCTTCCTTGAACGGTGTGAAGAACTTCAGCCACGTGGCGCTGGAGCTGGGGGTCACGCCCCAGTTGCTGGGACGGATATCTGGATTTGAGCAGCTCATCGCTCACTTCACCTACTCGGGAGACGCGGTCACCATCCCGGTCCTGGCCCAAGCTCTGCAGCGGCTCCAGCGGTTCGACGCCTTGCTCCTGCTCTGTGACCACTTCGCGCTCAGCCAGGCTCAGGGCCGCCAGCGCTAGAGAGGACAGGGAAGGGGCGGAGGAAGCTCCAGGCACTGTGTGTACTGGTACGGGAGAGGATCCGGTAGCCCTGTGGTCACATAATCTCTCTGATGTGCACGTGGGGAGTACGTGGAGATAGATGGTCTTTGCATCGCGGGACGGAAGGACGCGAAGGGGAGCATCCCTCCTCGGGGGAGTGCCGGGAGGCTGCAGCCGTGCCTCCTCCCAGCCTCCACACAGGAGGGTTTGCTCAGGCCCCTCCGGAGGCCGTTCTTCTCCGGCTGTTTTGACACCCTTGTCCAGCAGCGGAATGCCATCAGTTGCTGCGCCGCGGCGCTCGCTCTGCCATGAGCCCCGTGCTGTGCCCGCTGCTGGCGTGGGGTCCCTCGGTCTCTGCGGGCAGCCACCCTCCTACGGGCCCAGCCATCCCCTCCCTCCCATTCCAGCCTTCCCATCCTTCGTCTGTCCCGTGCTCTGCTTTCCCGGGTGCCGGTTGCCGCTTTCCCAGTTTACTTTTCGCTCGCTCCTCCCTCAGCAGAGGACCTGGCCCTGGCTGCTGTGCCGGGCTCCGGCCTTCGCTCTCCCTGTGCCACCCTGGCGCCTTCCCCTCCGTGTCCTTTTCGCGCGGCGGTGCGGTCTCAGACCGACCCTGGGATGGGTTGATGTCCCTGTCGCAGCGCGGTGCTGTGCTGCTGGCCTGGGGACGGTGCTGGCTCACTCCCTGGGCTCTTGCCGGTGCTCGTCTGCTGACCGCTGCCTGCCAGCGCCGAGGCCGTGCAACCCGTCCTGCGGTGACACAGGGCGGCAGAGAGGGCTGCTTCATCGCCGTGCCCCGGGGGGAGCTGGGGCCATGCCAGCGCTGGGCGGCAGCTGCAGACTGTGACCGTGGCTGGGTCGCAGTCAGCGGTGACATCGCCGTGCCAGTCACGGCAGAGTCGTTTTGTTTTAAAGTAATATTCTTCCCCCCCCCCAAAAATGGCCTAACTTTCTCATTTCTGGGAGTAGCTGCTAGGGAGGGGAGCACCCTCCTGCCTTTAATTTCTTCTGGAGGATTTGTCAGAGCTTGCATAGTCCTGCCTGCGCCGGGCACCCCTGATTTTGGGTGTTGTGCCCCGGGACTGGTGGCTGCAGGCATCCGGGCCGCTCTCCTGAATCCGCCCCAGCGGCGTTACACGCAATTTTGCTGGCAGTCGAACAGACGTGGCGGGAGGCCGTGCCGGAGCCGAGCGCTGCCCGGGGAGCGCAGCTCCTGCCCGCCTCTCTGCAGTCTGTCGGGGCGCGGCGGCGCGGGGGCGGCCAGGCATGCGGGAGCTGCCCCGGCGCGGCTGCCAGCCGGCGTGGGGCCAACGCGCGGTGCCGGCGCCCGGCCGCGGATGCCGTTCCTGCTGAGGTCATAGGCAGAGCAGCCGGCAGCGGCGAGTGCCGGCGACCCGCAGCTCCCTCCGACCAGCGGTTCAAGGCTGGGTGCCTTTAGGTGCCATCCGATAAGCGTCACCCCGGGTTGTCCCAGGACCCCCAGGTGACAGCGCGGGGGCCGAGCTGGCGGCACTCACCGGATCTGGCGCTTTGCCGCTCGGTTCCCGACGGCTGCAGCTGGCGGCTGGCTCTGCCGAGCGCTTTCCCCGGGGTCCTCGGCCGTGCCGGCCACCAGCAAGCGGCACTGTTACCCTGCCGCCCACCCGGGCACCCGCCGGGCATCCCCGGCGGCACTCACAGGGTTTGCCTTTTATCTGACCACTGTACTTGGAAATAGCGTGCGACCTTCTGGGAAGGCAGCCCTTTCCTCAGATCTGCCCGAACACCAGTATTAATAGCTGCTGTTCTTTTTTCTTTTCCCCTTTAAATGCTGTTAAGACTTGAACGCGCTCAGGATGTGGTCAGATAACGGGAGGCATGGGCAGTTTCAGCTGGATGTGACACTTTCTCTCCCCCGCTGTTTGTTTCTTCCAAAGTCAAGGTCGTTTTATTGCTCTTTGCGCCACAAGAACCAGAAATATTAGACCTTGTACCCATTTTAGGCTGGGATTAGTCAGGCTCTCGTTACATGCTTGGTCTGTTACGGAGCAGTCAGGAAAAGTATTGCTAAAGCAAATGCAGCCTGTGGTCAGGGTTTTTTCATTTGAGGTTTATCTGCGGCAGGGAGAGAGTGTTTGGATTAATCACATAACAAAACCGAATAAATATTTAATCCCTCTGTGGACACACTTAGTCACTTCCAGCGGGAATTAAGATAAATTCACCTACAGCTGTCTGAGTAGGAGCATTCACGCAGCTCAACTCACCAGCTCTGGCTTTGAAGTTGGAACCGGGCTGGGCGGCTGGTCCTGCGTGTCCCTGTGTCACCGGTGCCACCAGCGCGTTGTCCCTCGGGGCACCCAGGCAGGACGGCAGAGCCGGCCGCCTCCTGTCCCACAGCAGCGGCGGGAGCAAGGCAGGGGCAGGAACGGCTGCTAAATTAAAAACGGTGAACGGCGAGGACGTTGTCACACACGTGCCGCGTGGGTCCTCGCGTGTGTCCCTCCGGCACGTGCTGAGCAGTTCTGCTGGTGTGCCCGTGCGTGGGCTCTGGACCCGTTGGACAGATTAGTTTTTATTATTTTTCTTCTCCCTTCTTTAAAGAAATCAACCCCTTCCCCTCATAGTTTTTAAGGTAAACTCTTATTTTTTCAGCTGTTTGATGTCTGAGCAATATTATTCATGGTCAGAACTTAACCTCTGCCTCGAGGCTGAGGAGGTGGCGCGTAGGGCGGGTGTGTGCTGTGCCGTACGCGGCGCGTAGGGTGGTGTGTGCAAGTGTGTTTTAACTGTTCTTGGTCCCACCCAGAGCCTCTTACATGGTCTCGGTGCGAGTCGCCGTGTTTGGTGCTCCAGGGAGGTTTGACCCCACACGAGAGCGTTGCAGGACGGGGCTTGTCAGTGGTGGAGACCCCCAGGTCCCACCCAAGGGCTGCTCCCCACTCTCACCGGTGTCTGTGGCGGGCACCTTCCTTCCAGCTGCGGTGACAAAATCACCTCTGTTTACACGGGCCAAAATTTCTACAAGTGGCCTTTAACTCACCCCCCTTGGCTCCCCGTCGGCTGGGTTTCCACAAGCCCAGCTGAAACCCTCGCGAGACAGGGAACCACGAGAGCCTGAAAACCAGGGCAGAACGCTGCGATTTGGATGGCAGCAGTCCCTGGGCAGTGAATTTCTTTAGCTGGGAACCAATGGACTTGATACTTGACTTCTGCTTTTTAATAGTATTTTCAGCACAATACATGGAATGTAAGGGGAGAAAATTCCCACAGCACTGGATCTCGCGTTGCAGCGTCAGGAAGCTGTTTGTGCCAAGCTGGCACGGCTCAAAAAGAGTTGAAAGAAATCAAATAATTCAGCATCTGCGCAAACTTTAGCTGGGGCTGAACAATGGAAATACTCTTGTGCAGCAGGATTGGTTTTTTACAAGTGATTGTTTTTGACACCACTCTTGTCTGGAAGTCTGATTTGCAGAGGAATTTATATGATAAGTTTAAGTCCAGCCCTGTTCTGGAAAGCTCTTAAGCATAGACTTAAAAATAGGCATGTACTTAAATCCTATTAAAATGTTCATTAAAACGCACAGTTAGTACATCCTTGGGTGCTTCTCTTAAACAGGGTGCTTATAAGGATTGTACCTTCAGTATGCTCTTACAGAAGCAGGCGATACTGAAGAAAACTTGGTTTTAATGATCTGGGCACACTTCTCAGAAAAGTCTGCAAGTGTTAGGGGGAAAAGCCCTATGTGTTTTGGATTACTTAATAATGCAGACTCTGGTGCTTTTAAAAAAAAAAAAAATTCTGTAGCTGTGGTTTACCTAGGGGAATACATGGTATTTTTTATGGTGGATGTTATTTTTTCTTTAAGGTTACAAATAGGTTATTTATATTTTTGTAAATTCTGTATCATTACCATTGTAATTCTGAAGTAGAGTCATTCCCGTTGTTTTCTGGGTGATGTCTGTATTCACATCAAGCAGCAGCTGAAGCTCCTGCCCTTTACACAAGGGGTGTGCGTGTGCCCCACATTCCTCCCAGACGGGGTGCTCTCAAATGCTGTGTATTTGTAGTTAAATAAATTTCAGAGCTGGAGGTGGTGATGCGTGGTGAGTTTTGATTCCTCTCCTCTCCCCTCCTGCCTGCAGGTCTCTGTCTGTTGGGCAGGAGCGTACGGACGAGCGTGGCCCCCAGCCGCACTCTTTGTGGGGCAGGTTTCATCTTCCTCAGGAAAGTCAAATCCCCGGCGGGGCCCGTTGCGTGGCGTGGGGATGGGGCGGGGGCAGGGACCCCCTAAACGATGGCCAAGGAGCTCCAGTTCCTAACGCCTCACTGAGGAACAGTTCTCTAAGCTCGATAATTACAGTGCTCGTTAAGTCTGTTCATGCCCTCACACTTGGTCTGTTCTTTATAATTATTAGAGTGAAGGATATGATTTTTCTTTTCTAATTAAAGCTATTATACTTGTCCAAACTCTCGCAGGCTGTATAGGTGCCGGTACTGCTACCCCCACGTGATGCTGCTGCACGCAGTCGTGCATCGCTAGCTCTGCCTCTGCCCTTAAAGCAATGCAGTAGGTGTGGATCGAGGCCCAGAAGAACCAGTCGTTCATCGCTGAATGCAAAACCAGAGTATCGGCAGAGGTATTTGGTGTCTGTGGTTTCCAAAGAAACCCTTTCCATGGAGCTCCTTGGGTGCGCGGGGCCTCTGTTTTCACAGACGCTTGAAATAATACACCCCAAGTTAACAGTGAGATGAATTTGCTGCCGCACTGTGAGCAGCCAGCCTCGCTGAAGGTCTGCAAGGAGTCAGCGACCCTGAACGTCCCTGCCTGCACCCGGCCCCGGCGGTGCGGGGTGCGGGCAGGGGTGCTGGGGAGGAGCCCAGCCCTCCCCGGGCTGAGGCAGGTCGTGGAGCGGGGCTGAGCCCAGCCCGCGCCGAGCAGCCGGCCGGAGGCCGCTGTGCTGGAGCAGAGCGGAGGCGTGTGTTGGGAGAGCAGCCTTTTGCGTGCTGTTGGGATGGGAATTCGGAGCGTGCCTTGCCGTATCTCCAGTGACTCTGGATTTTGGGGCTGTAACCATCCCGGACTTCTCATCCTCCGCTGTCTGAGGACTGGACACGCTGCAGTAGGTAAGGCGTGGGTGGTTTTGGCCCTCCCTCAAGGGTCTACTGTCTACTCTTCCCTGGGGTGACCACTCCTATGCAAAGCAGATGCTTACACCCAAATCAGGAGCTCCCCGTGAACAAGAGGTTTACACCCCGCTCTGCTCCCTGCCTCAGAGCGTTTGTGTTGTCTGGTCTCGCCTCATTTTTGGCTGATGCACAAGGAGCAGTGATAAACCACGTTCCCCTCAAAGTACTTGGGATTCTTGGTCTCAATGCTGTGATAAGAGGTAGACGTCTGTGGACCAGAGCTGACAGGAGGAACGTAGATACTCCACGCAAGCGTGGGGTTGGAAACCAGCTCCTAGGTGGTCAGAACAAGGCTGACTCCAACCTCTCCAGTTCCTGGCACCTCATCAGCCACGATTTGCAGAGAGGCTGGCAGCGTGTCAGGGTCCGCTGGGCTACACACGGTCCTCACCTCAGCTGCCTCCAGGAAGAACATCTCTAGCAGGGATGCAAAGCTGCTACAAAAGCATTCAAAGCACATGGGCCGGCTGCTCGACAAGGCTCTGGTTCCAGAGGAGGGTGCCAGTAAATGCCATTTGGGCCGCATGAGGCACGTGCACCGGGCGTTCTCCTGAGCTGGTCTCTGGAGCAGGAATGCTGACTTGCGCCCTGCCTTTCACAGCAGCCACAGCTTGCAGCCAGTCACCCTGCCAAGCCAAATATTCCTGACTGGTGGGTTTTTGCTTTAAAGAACTTGGCTGAGATGCGTGGGGTGTTGAGATACGCTGCTCACGTCCCTTCACGAGGTAACTGCAGAGGTAGAGAGCAGTGACTCCGTGGCCTTGTGTGACAGGTGAACCCCGAGCAGACTTTACCTAAGAGCTGCTGAGGTGTTACTGCAAGTCAAGTGGGGTCTTTGCATCCTTCTGGCAGGGGACCCCCGTCTGAGGGCACGTCCTTCTGCCCGGGGAGCACTGAGTGGCAAAGGCGAGCTGATGGAGAGGTCTGGCCAGGCTGAAGGAGATGTTCCCACTAACGAAATGCTCCAGGAGGGATCCTGCTTGGCAGCCTACAGCAAGAGCCAGGCTAATTCACGAGCTCTGTGTTAACAGCGACAGTTAAGTCAGATGAGCTTTCTAAGGTTCCTCTCCTGTGCAGGTTCTGGAGGCACAGAGCAAGCGCTTTTACAGTAAGACCTTTTTCCTGAAACCCTGTGGTTGCTTGTCCATCTTTGGTCTGAAATGGTCTGCACTAAAAACAACGCTGCATGAAAATACAGACCAAAACCCTGTACTGACAGCGAGGAGAGGGCAGGAAAAAGGACCGCACGACCAGAAAAAGGCTGCGCTTTTCTCTGTAGAAAGGGCTCAGCAAAGGGAAGCACGTGCTCCTCAGGGGAGTTTGGCCAAACTGCAAAGCTGGGGTGGAGCGAGCAGACGGCAGCGATGATGAAGAGTGCTCAAACGCAGCTTTCCTGCTTCTGCACGTCGCTCTCTTGCCTACCCTATAGAAAGCTCTAGTGTTTAAACACAGACCAAGAGGGTCTGGAGAAAAGTGAGCCACCACAGATGGGGGAGGCAGAAGCCCCGCCGGCAGCGAGCGGAGGTGAGCCCTGTGCAGCTCAGCTCTGCAGAGGTTTAACCGGGCACAGCCGCTTCGTTAGTGCACACAGATGCCTGATTGGATCCCACTGTGTGGCAGTTAGAAGAACCTTTCCACAGGTGGGTGGAACGCCGTCCCATCAAATTTTTGTGTCAGCCGAAGGTAACTTAAGCCAAGTTATTAACATCAACTTACCTGGCATGAATAATTTGGCAGAATTTGCATAGGCAGCCAGGCACCAAACCGCACCCGGACTTGGAGGCTCACCAGTAAGGAAACTATGTTCCTCCAAAGGTTTCCTTCGAACACCTGCAAGAGGGTGTCCTCGGACCGAGGGTGGGACAGCCGAGGAGAAGGGGAAGAGGGGAAGGAAGTGCTGCTGGCTCTCTCCACGCTGGCTGGTCCCTGCTGTCAGCCCGGTGCCCCAGCGTGCGAGGTTGTCCCCGGTCGGGGGGGAGCAGAGCCAGGGCCGTGCTCCGAGCACCCCCCGTGTCCCCAAGCCCAGCGGCGGTGGCGAGCTGCTGCAGCGGCTCTTAGGTGAGGGATGGACGCGGCGATGCAGCGACCGCCCGCGGTGGAGGGTCCGGCCCCGCTTTCCACCTTCCTCGTGCACGTCCATCACGAGCAGGAAAGAGCAGAAACCCCAGGGAACGATGGCAGGGAGAGGAGGGGGTTCACAGGGATGAACTCAAGGAGAAAGCCGGCAATTAAATTTCAGCTCGTTTTCATGTCAGGAAGGACAGGCCCGGGTGATGATCAGCTCCCTTGTGCTCTGCTGCTGCTCCTCGGTGGGAATTACTCACCGGTCGCACTTAGTGCCATAATAAGCCACTTCTCCCGCTGGGCTCATCTCGCTCAGCCGCACACCTCCGTGCCCTCCTTGACAGAGTAATTGTGGCACTGAACCTCTTAAATCTGCTCTGCACCATTTTCCGTGTGCGCCTGTCTCCTCTGCTTAGGGAGCTAGAGGACAGTTAGTTAAATTTCAGTTACTAAAAATGAAGACTTAAATCCATTACAGAGAACTGAATTTCCAGTCCTAAGTTTCTTTCCTTCTCCGCAGATGATTTTTTTTATTGTTTGCTCTCTGATTTCCCCATTTTGTGTTTTCCGCAGGCTTTCCCCTGTGTGCCTGGTTCTCATATTACTGCTTCTCTGCAGGACACGAGGGCAATTACCATTGAATGAAAACCCACATTTTACAGCACGTTATTGAATTATTGAATGTGTTTGCCAGAAGACAGAAATTTATTTTTCTTCTACCTTCCAAAGTCACCTTTCAAACCCGTGGGCTGATTCAGAGACTCTCTGGACACAGCCCTCAAAAAACAGGTAAAAGCTTCGCGGTGTGCGCGTTGGGGATGCCAGCATCTCCAGCCGCTTTGCATCTCCCACCCGGTAAGTGCAAATATCACCCCACGGCTTTGCTGGGCAGCCAAACTCCCCCCCCCCGGGCCGGGGACTGTCTCTGCCATTAGATTCCCTCCAAACTTGAAGGAGGAGACCACCCCCGCTCCGGCTGTGCGGATGGAGGGCTGGGGATCTGGGCGTAGTGTTTAGAGGATTAGGGGGACATTAATGAGAGCAAAACCTCTCAACTGGAACCAAACTGAGAGAAACAACAACCACTACCAAAAAAAAAAAAAAAAAAAGATTAAAAATGGGAGCCTGATTCCTTTTTTTGGCAGCAGCAGAAGTTCATTTTTAAGGGAAAACATTGCAGCTCTAATCATAAAGCCTTGCTGATGAAAAACAAACACTCTTTGTCTTCAGGGACAGATTGATGCCAACAATTATTACTATCTGTCAAAAATCCATTATTATCCCAGTGAAATTCCTGTATTCCTTCCCTGGGTCCTGGTGGTAAATGAGGCTTTCTGAGACTGGCCAGCCTATTATTATTATGTCAACGGCAGCCAATAGACTGGATAATGATTTTGGATTCGAATGCAGCTGCATTGGGGAGCAGAGTTTTAGCAAAAGAATAAAGTGTTTTTGCAACCCATTCAATACCCCTTAAACTCCCCCTCACATCTTCCTCTGAGCTGGTTTTAAGAAATTATTGAATTACAAATAAATACTCTAATCAAATACAATAACAATAGGGCCAATTTTCATAATTTCTTACCTCCTACATTTAGTTTAAAACAAGTAGGAGCAACCAGCACGCGGTGCCTCGGGGCGTTCGTCCCGGCCAGACGAGTCAGACACGACGCCGAACCGGGGGGGTCAGTCCCCGCGATGCTGCTCGGCGGGGGCCGCAGGACCGGGAGCAGGGCGGGTTGTGAGCTGCTCTCCTGGCATCACTGAGGTCTCACCCTGGTCGTGTCCGAGAGGGTCCTCCCAAAGCGCGCACCCCTTACCCCGGGCGCCGACGAAGATGTGCTCCTGCTCTCTGGCACACGCGCCTCAGAAAGGTGTTTGAAACGGAGGTTGGCATCCACGGGGGGTGTGTATGTGCGTCTACGAGTGTATATATAAAATATATATAAATATGTATGAAACATACTGGAGGAAAGGCTCATATCCTTCACTTCGTGCAGGGAGGGGGAGCAGAGAATATATTAGCAATGCTTAAACCAACAAACAGGGAAATATTGCCGTTCCTCCCCCCTTCACCTTCAGTCTTTCCTTCCTTTGCAATGACCGGGGGAAAGGCAAAGGCAAACCAAAAAATTTGGCAGCTTGGCTTCAGAAAGAATCGGTAAATCGATTCAGGCTCGGCCGCTCCGGCTGACACCGGTCTGGCACAAGCCGAGAGCAGCACAGGGGGACAGCAGCGACAGCCCGGCCGAGCGGAGCCAGGAGGAGAGGCCGAGGGAGGCGGGAGAGGCAAGCTGGGGGGCAAAGCTCGAGGTGCTGGGGGGCAAAGCTCGAGGTGCTGGGGGGCTGCGGGGTGAGGAAGCAGGCGGCGTCTCCGGGAGAGCTGTGAGCGCTTGAGGTGCACGCTGTCGCTCGGCCGTTGCACGCCATCGCTGCCGGCAGAGCTGGGTGCAAGGTGGCACGAGCACCGCTGTCCAGCAAAGAGCTCCGCTCTTCACGGCCGTTGACTTCGCCTTGCGTAAGTAACCACCGCGGAGTTTTACCACACTCGGCCTGCCTCAGACTAATTATGTTTTTGCTGGAAGACTCCAGATGAAAGAATTAAGCTTTTCCCAGGCATGAGGTTAGTGGAAACCAGGTTTCATACACACATGCACACAGAAGATTTCATGAAGTGCATCTGGCATTTAGCTGAAAATGGCAGAACCTACAGCGTAACGCACAGGCACAAGAACGTCAATTTTCATGGGAAGCTTTAATTTCCCACCTTTTTACTGTTTGATTCTCCAACTGCCGTGTTCTTTACAGCCAAGTTTTAGAATGTTTTGGAACATGATGTTTTGGTAAAACCCAGCGTAACTTCCCTGAACCCGTTGCTTTCGCCTGCAGGCCAAGGCAGACGCAGGCTCTGACCCTCCCGGCGGGTGATTCCCCGGAGGTACCCGCAGCCCGTGCCAACGAGCACGCAACCTGCAGCAACGTTTGCAGGCGTTCCCCTTCCCGCTCCGTTCCTGCTGGTATGAGACTCTGTGTCCACATCCCCCCTCTCTCTCCCCATGGAGAGGAGCTCCAAGAACATCTCAGCATCTTTTACAAGCCGGAACGAGACTGCCATTAACTGGTGTGGCCATGTGAGCTTCCACACGCTTGGTGCCAAATGTGGACTCACCGTGCAGGGGCCAGCAAGGAGACGGTGAACAAACCACCGCCAGCGCTACCTTTGCCTCTGGCGAAACCAGCCGGGCTCCTCCGCTGCCTGCGTGGATGAACAGGTCTCCGTTTGGGTCCAGCTGCCGGCACAATGCACTCCTGCGAATGACACCGCAGTATAAAGCATCCCTTCCCTCTGCCTTTCATCCTCCTAGTGCCCTTGCTTTTCCGCAGCCTGCGTTTTATTTCCTATTCTATTAATTTGCTGCTATGCCAATTTTCTGAGATAATGAAAATACGATCAGTGTTCTTCACTTAGCAAACACTATGGCTAGCCATGGTAAGTGCTGAAAGGAGCAAACAGATAAAAGCTTGTAAAACAGAACTCTTAGAGTTTCTAAAAGAGCTTTAGTTTCTCCAAGAAAATGGAGGATAAAAATAATGGAAAACTACATGATATTTGTGCTTTCTGTGCTGTTGTAAGCATCTATACAAAGGGATGTTAGCCAAGCTGATGATGCTGATGTCCTCCCTTTTTACGGACCCTTTTTATACCAGTCTGCAAGTGGTCAGCTGTGCTGAGGACCAGACTGCCGCTGGGCACACCTGCGACGTGGTGCTGCTCCCGAAGGCATGCCCTGGGCAAAGGGCTCCCACGGGGACAGCTGTGCCACAGCTGGCTGAGCCGGGCTCTGCGCACCGGCAGCGGGGCGGGAGCGCGATGAACAAAATCACCCCAGGGAAAGGGAGAGAATCTTCCTTTAAAGCCTGTTCCAGAGCTGAAGCGTCTGTTCTCTTCTTGAGCAAGCTCTTCTGTCATCCGCAGGTAAGACCTGGAGGATGCAGTGATAAATAACCTTGCATGTGGCAAGAACAGGTGAGCCAGCTGGATTTTATAGTATTTGCATTCGGAGGAAAAGAAGAGCACAAAGCACAGCTGGTCCTTTGCCTGAGGCCACCAGCCGCCCTTTACTGTCACTTGCAGGGTTTAGCAACCCTGCTGCTGTAAAATGCAAGGGTGGCGTTGCAGGGTTGCACCAAGGACTAAAATGAGTGTCTGTTAGCTGCTAATTCCCTGGCCAAACCCCCAGGAACCCATTGCTTCTGCCTGGCCCCCTGTGCAATCGCATTAACGGCAGAAGACTGACCTCCGGGCGGTCGGGGGGCTCAGGCTGGGCGCAGGGCTCTGACCGGCCCCTCAGCACCCAGAGGGGTCAGAGGGATGCTCGGCCGCGGGGTGCGGACGGAGCTGGGGGAACGAGTGTAGGAATTGCCGCTGGAAAGACTTGCACACCCAAGCCGGGTTTGTCACTAACCCTCAGAGTGACTTTTTCCTCTTTTTTTATTCTGTCCCTCCATTTCTCCATCCACACCACGAATCACATTGTAAATGAGATGATAAAAATCTGCCCTCAAATTAGAACTGATGCCCTCAGAGCTAACCAGAAAAGGCACTAAACTTTTTATTTGCAATGTACAGTTTAAAGATACAATCTCACCAGAAGTATTTCACAAGGGCACCAGTGAGTCATTAGAAGTTGCTCATCCTGGAGACTGCTGGAAGGAGGACCACGATGGTGCCCGCAGCATTTGAGTGCTGGGGATCAAACAAGCTTAAGGTTCATTTTCAACCTGTTCTCATTTATAACAACTGAGACGCCTGAATATATTGCTAAATATTCATGGTCTTTTTTAGTAATGTTAATCATTACAGTTCACCTGGAGGATGAATATATTTCTACATTATGCCCTGCGAGCTGTGAAGGACAACAGAATACTTGCATTCCAATAAATAGAAGGCAAGGAAATGTAATTTAATACAATTATTTTAAATAGAACACAGGGTAACCTTATGTTCAAGTCAGCTTTAGCTTTAGGTTTCTTAAAATTAACCTTCAAATTTAACAAAGGGGGGGAATAGAAATGTGAACATAAAGAGGGGATACTGCGTTAAAGTATTTATTTGGAGCCATCTCCACGCAGGGAACTGTCGGCGTTATTCACTGCTTGTAAGCAAGAGCCACTGGTGCATTTAATTCAAGAATGGGGTAGAAAATGAAGGTAGTCTGTTAAATAACTGGCCTGTAGAGACAGATTCAGGGAAGACAATGCACTGTGAAGGGAATCCTAGAAATACTGTAATGGTAAAAACTGAAACTAGGTCCCTTTTCAGTCTTTAGGAAGGATTTGGTTTATTAACCTTAATGTGAAAGGCCCGAGCAATGTATTGCAGTTCAGGAGGAAACAAGACTGTCCAAAATAGCCCAGAGTCCTCCAGTCTATTGCGACACCTCATTAACTGAACTTCGTGGTAAATCCATCACGGAAGTTTTGGGTGACCCAGGGACTCCTTATAATTATGATTTCTGCCTTGTTTGACATGTATCACCAGGAAAAGATCAAAATGAGCAGTGGAAGGAGAAAAAAGAAGAAAAAGGGTTAGGCCATTGATTAATTGGTCACTTAATTCCTGTTTGAAATTGCCTCAGACAAGATGCAGCACCACCTCTGTCTCACAAAAAGGAACAAAAGCTGTTGCTCCAAAACTTGACTGCCATCATTTTTATTGTGCACCATAAACTGTCTCCTGATGACACCCAAAGTCTGGCTGCCCCAGAATCACACTGATTACAGGACTCAAGTTGGCTACAAGTGTGGGGTTGAAATAAATAGAAATTACTTCTGCAGACCTGGTTGAGGAATACGCTGCAGTTCTGGTAGAATGCCACGAAACAGTGAAAAACGCCATTTTGAACCTCACCGTGCTACTTTCAGCTACAAACACCAACTGGAGACCCTTGCGGAGGGGAAATCCTTGGGGCAAGAGACCACCAAGGTTCAACAGCCTGCCAGGACACGGTGTGTGTTAGATACTTACGTGTACAATGAACGCATGCGGGTATGTTAGATCGAGCTGATGCTTGGAGAGGATATAAACCTTCATGCTCTGAAGCAGCATTAATTGCACGGCAATAGGCAGAAATTCCATTAATGGGGACAATCCCTATGATCGTCCCTGATGGTGTTCCATAAAGCGATTGTTTTTGTCTCCAGCAGACAAATTAGATGGTCCATCAATCCGATTTTATAAAGCAATTTGTTCTTATCTGCCAAGGAGATTTTTATGAGGCCTGTCATGGAAAAGGCTCCTCAAGTGACAGACTATTGTGTTGTAAAATCGGACACATGGTTTCCACAGGATTCAGCCCATTGTTAGTTTTTTTTTCCTTACTATTTTTTTCCCCTCTCACCTCTGATAGGTGACAGCTGCTCTTCATTGACAGCTCATTGCAGTGTTCTGATGCGATTTAGCATTACTGAACAAGGCGTTATTAGCCAGTATGGGCTCGTGGGAGAAAACTGCATTACCAGGGCAACTGCCTGAACTCAACCCTTATTACTGGGGTAAAGGAAAAAATACTGGGGGGAGGGAGCGGGGCAAGAAGTGCTTTTGCTTTGGCGTCTGGGGAGACTTCCAGTACCCTGCTAAGGAAGGGTTTGCTTCAGCGCAGCGCACCAGGCACAGACGCCTGCAGACCTCGCTCCTCCGGCCGCGGCAGCTCGCTGCCTCCTAACCATTACCTGCCTGCTCCAGCACAAGTCCGAGCATCGCTCAGGCGCTCGCCTGAGCTGCAGCAGCGTTTGGCAATCTGCTCCTGCGCTGCTGCCTCGTACCATCAGCCAGCAACCCCAAATGACTTCGGTCCTGTTCCAACATAGACACCCAAAACACGGCATCGCCAACGCGTCTTGGCAATGAGGTTGCCTCTGCCGTACCTGCTCGGCACAGAAAGCTCGCCGGGATGAGCTGGGTGCACGGTCATGGTCGGAAAGGTGTGTGCACTGGGAGCGCTTGGACGTCAAGCTCGGGGGGAGCCGTTTAGGACTATATGCTGGACTTTGGGTAGGGATTACTGCCGAGCACTGGTGGGGCAGGGCAGCTTTGTGAAAAGCCTTGAATCTTCAAAGTGAGAGCTGACTGCAGCGCTGTGCTTGGCGTGATAAACCTGCCCCCACCCTGTCAGTATTCCTGCTTGGGCTTCATCCAAAGTCTGGGGGGATCAGAAGCATTTTTCTCCCTACCGCAGCGCAGGAGGCGATCGCTCGAGGGAAGCAGGCATGTTCGCTCCTCAGTCGGTGAGAGGGTAGAGCCATCTGCCCTGACTTGAGGGAGAGACTCTCCTCTGCTGCCCATGGCAGAGGGTGTCTGCTCATTAGCTTCCAAGTGTGAATTTGGGTGTGCCCTTTGCATCCCAGCCTCCTGGGCAAGGGTCGGGCTTCTTCCTCCTCTTCTTCCCCTGGTCTGGGAGTGACCCAACATGCTGAGCTATATCTCAGTGCACGAGGACGGACTCTGATGCTGACCCAGCTATATCCCTGCTTCCCAGGGCTTGATCTGGATTTCACTGAGGACATGTCCATTTATTCCTTCAGCATGCTTTGGACAGCCCCTTGGTTCTGTTTTCCACTTGAAGAGCTAACTGATGATAATTGTATTCTGTTTCTCCTTCCTGAGCTAATTTTCTGACTCATTGTGGGTTTTTTCTGCTTGCTTTTTGTTAATCTAGTTGGCATTTTGTGGTTTCTTTGTTCATTATGTGATGGGGCTATATAAGGGGATTTGTCTCTGGAATTCAGGTATCCCCTGCACTGTGTTCTCTGTTATCGTCTTCATCAGCAACTATGCTGAAGGCAGTTAGATGCATTTGGCATGAGCTAACCTTAATAAATCTGGGTTGTTAATCACTCCGACATGTCTCTGTTGAATCGTTGCATACTGATTTGTGTGTGCTCAAATAGTTTCTCCGGAGTAGCCTTCTGGTAACTCAAGAGTTTTAACAATCCACCCTCCAAATTCGCCCTCGGGGTCTTACCTCCTGGGGCTGTGCCGGCCAGGGACAGGTTCAAGTCACCTGCCTGCCGAGGACAGCAGCACCGCAGCCGCCAAAGGTGCAGGGCGACTCGGTCTGCAGGGCATGAGCAGGACGAGGGCTCTCCCGACAGCACGGGCTTCCCGGGGGACTCTTCTCCCACCCCACGCTCCCGTTCAGCCCTACAGCCTCGAGGCTGCCCCACCGTCGGGCTGCAGGGAGCAAACAGTGCTGCGTCTGCTGCCCGCATGTCACTGCGGGCTGCCCCGGCCAGGGCAGGTCTCTGTGAACAAAACCCGCAGCAGCCTGCGAGCGCAGCCCCCTGGGAATGGGCAGGAAAACACCCAGCGGGAAGCGGTGGTCCTGTTCTTGGAAGCTCTCCCTTGGTCCTATTGATCTTGCACACAGGGCTTCCTCCAGCACCACTCAGGAAGCCATTCCCATGGGCAAGTGGCATGTCTGAAGACAAATTAATGAGTGTTTAAGCATCTATTTACCTGCTGAGTTGGCTCAGACCTTGACCTGTTTCAGCAAAAGCAGAATCTCTTAGATTCTCTTTTCCAGACCTTGGCTAGGTAAGCCCTCTGACTGCTGCAGCAAGCCTTGCACCTGCAGTTCAGCAGAGATGCAGTCTCTTGCCCCTCAGTCACTGAGCCTTGCCCAAATCAACAACAGAGATCAGTTTAGCTTTTTTTTTTTTTTAATGTTGTGCATCCTATCGTTTGCCTGAACGCTACTGAGAGAGTGCTGCTGTGTTAGGACATCCTCGAGTGATACAAGAGCCTTGAGGCACTGGGCAGAGCATGTGAGGATTTGAATCTCATTCAGGCATTGATAATTACCAGTCTAGATACCTAAACCATTACGAAGATGCAATATAGTCAGCTCTTACATCATGCCCATTTAGGGGAGAAAAATTCAGCAATGAAGAGATGCTACGATTGACAGATCCAAGGAAAACCAGCTAGGTTATTTTTCACAGCAAGAGATGGCTAACTACATAGATTAGCAGAAGATCCAGGCAGTATGGAGAGACCCACTTCTTTGGCATGATGTCTTTGATTGCTCCAGAAAAAGATTATGCAGCCATTTAAAGAAAGAAAGGGGGGGGGGGGGAACAAACCCAACCTAAGAATTATTAAAGATGGACTCAACACAAGGTTAAGGGACTTCAAAGAGACTTTCACTTCACCAATAGCCATTAGGCGTGACAGGGGCTCCCAGAACAGCTCTTATCAAAGGGACGATGGCCAGGTGTGACCCCAAGCTTTGCTTGCTATGTCCCAGAAATTTGGTTGTTTCTGAGCAAACCAGCAGCCAGTCTGTACCAGTATTCTTGGACATAGATCTCAAGAAACTACCGAAAATTTCTATCTATCCATCCTGCACTGTAAAAAAGCCCTGGGGATGGTATTTAATCCCCAGCTTGGCTCATACCCCAGAATTTGCCAACAGCGAGGTAGATTTCATTTCTGAATCACAGCGAGAGCTATAGCTTGGTATTGCTCATGGAAGATATCAGCATTAGTGTTGTTGCTATGGTTATTTCATAGAAACCCAAGATACAATATGTACATTGAAAGAAAGCATAGAAAGGAATATCTTAGAAACCGTGTGGGTTTTGTGTGCACAGTGCATCAAGGCACACTGAGAAAACATGCTGTGCACGGGGCTGGCAGTCCGTGCAAGTGCTGCCACTTGGGTGTGGGGGTCACACACAGCCCCTCGAGTGGTTACAGAGAGCTTTTCCATCTTCTGTTGTTTCTTTGTGAAATGCTTGCTTTGCGGGTGTTATTCAAAAAGAGCCCTGGGAAAGTCTCTCTGAGGCAATAAAATAACAAATAAGGAATGCGTTTGTCCAGGATGCAACGTTAGGTGAGTGGTTTTGTTAAACTCTGCATGGTTTTCAGGTGACACCAGTGGTGTTGTCCATGTGCATCTATCTGAATTAGCTGAATAACTGTGAACAGCAAATAAGCCCATGAATCACAGCTAGCCAAGCTCCACGTCTGCCTTGTTAACTGATGGATGCTGCTATCACAGTTCACTTAGCACTACTGCCACGGCACTAGAGAGATGGGTAGTTTTGGTTTTTTTTACTTATTACTTGGCCATCACTCACGTTTCCACTCTCAGAGGAAACATCCCAGTGTCTGGGAGAAGCCTGTCCACTGTACATTATAACTGCGTCTCATTTACATCCTCAGCTGGTGCTAAAAACTTGTGCTACAGCAATCAAAGGGTGAAGGATGCTGGGTTTTGCAGTATTTGGGAAAAAGCTTCTTAAACTTATGAAGATATTTGAGTGGAAACAGGCTGCTACACTTCTGTAGAGGAAACCAAAAACTCCGTACAGATATCCACCCTTTCCACAGGGCAGAAATAACATTTTAATAGAGTGGAATGCATGGTAGTTAGAAGGGGCATTCACTAACAGTTGATGAGGGGTGAGGAACAGTAAAAAAGGCAAATGGCAGCTTCTCTGAATAATTAGATGAGGTGACACTCATTAATTAGAGATGCTTTTAACATTTTTAAAAACTCATGTGATTGATTGTTTCAATTGAAAACGCACCCTGCTCTACACAGAGAGAGGGCAGTGCCTGCACCCGGCGGCAGGCTGCCTTAAATTCCCACAATCAATTAATTGTTAGTTTCCAAGTGATCGTGTATTCATCCATTTCTCCTGCTGCTCATGATGCTCGGCTCTCTTCTCGTGCAGATGTTGCCATGTACACCGGAGGTATGGGCTTGTAGCCAAGTGGGGTCAACTGGCCGGCAAGCAAGGACATCCCCTCCTTTCTCTCCTGTTCCTTCTCACTGTGCAAATGGGGTGGGGGGAACGTCAATCTTTAGCTTCCCTTCTTCAGTCTCGCTCATCCTCCCCCAGAAGGGTGGTGGGAACACGTCCTTGCCCCCACCAGTGACCCGGTCCCCCCCCACCTCCTCCCCGGGAGGAAGCTCAGCCCAGGCTATCGCCAGGGTAGACCAGGAGCATCCCTGACCCTGAGCAGCCCTGCCTGCCTTTAAACTACTGAAAACCACCACCTGGGTTATTGGAATAGGTGAGGTGGCCGGGGTGAGGGGACCCCAAGACTCTCGCCGCTCCACCGGCTCCCACTGGATTGTGCCCACGAACTCCGACTACCCGCAGCTGCTCAGAGGTGCTGCCGCTCTTGGAGTAGCTTGGGACTTTTCCCTCAGTGTGTGGCTATCTGTCCCAGGAGGGGATTAAGTGGGATGTTTTCCAGGGAAAGGCTGTCTCTCGATGCTGCCTTCCTCCATGGACTTGACCTTGCCCTGACCACGGCCAGCACGAGCCCGCTGACGTTCAGGGGTGGTGGGTCCTGCCGTGCCCGTCGGGGAGCTGCAGCCCGTCTGCTGCCCCTCTGCGCTCCCCAGCAGAGCTCGGCTTCTGCCATCATCAGTTCCAAGCGCACTGGTGTTCGGTGGAGCTATTTTTATCCAAAGCAGCTACGAGTACAGTGTTTCCCTATGTGTGCAGGCCTGAGGACCAGGAGGAACCACTCCGGCAGTCCATCCCAGAGCCCCTCCGTCACCACTGCAGCACGTGCCGGTCGCCAGCACCAAGTTCTGGAGCATTACCCGGGAACGCTCGGGGCTCAAAACACACACGGCTTTATTCCTGCAAACAACTTACGACGACTCAGCCCAAAGTCTGGATGGATAAGTGAGTAATAAGTATCTACTCGTCTTTTGTCTGGCTTCTCCAAGTAAGACAAGTCCCATGCTCAAGCTCAACCAAGGGAGCTGAGAGGAGACGTCTGGCCTCTCCGGTCTTGGTGCAATGTTTAAGAGGGGTCTGTGATGGAGAAAGGGCCATTGCTGGCCAGGCCAGGAGGTCCTTCAGTTCCTGCTCCCCAGTGCCCAGCCACTGCTCCACACTGCTTGCAAAATCACATAGCAATTCTGGTTTCTTTCTGCCTTTAACGTCTCTTTTCCGTGTCTTTTTCTTTTTTTCTCTCTCTCGTGTACTAAATCTTCCCTTTGCTCTGTATCCTTTTTTTCACCTGCCTCCCAAGTGTAGCTAAATTAAACTGTATTTTTCCCAGGACTGTAAACAAAACCCTCCCTCTTTTAGTCCAAGTCAATTCCGTTGTTTAAATGAAACTCTTTTACAGCAATTAGCAATTATGCAGAAGGGTTTCGTTCCTCAGTCAGTGAATGCTGCAGCCCTGATAAAATATTTTGTGGCCTTTTGTTTAGTGCCAGTGTAGGTTTATTTCCTGAATTAATATATTTATAATAAAACCAAAAAGAAATTCTCAACGGACTAAATTTGTCCGCCCGAGGCTGCTGCCGCGATGCCCAGCGTGCATTCCTGCTCCCCTCTCGCCCGGGCTGGTTCAGCTGCTGGCTCTGCGGGGGGAGCACACCATCTGAAGGGGAAACTGCTATGGGCTGACCCTCACCTCTGCTGGGAGGCTTTGGCATAAATTATCTGGTGAAACTCCATGTGGACGGAGTCAACCTGGATGTCCAAGTGCTTTTTTCAAACACATGTCAGAATGGGTCCGTTCCTGTCGCTCTGCAAAGCCCCCATGTCGCGGCACGTGTTACGAGCTCTGAGACAGGCCGGTGACTTGGGACAGCACGAGCAGCGACAGAAACCTGGCTCCCACTCCCTCTGCTAGTAATCAGATGGGAAACCCCGACAGCAAATCACCCCGTCTGCGGACCTCCATGTCCCCTGCACGACTACCTGCTCCTTGGACCAGCTGCAGCTGTGGGCGCACAGGGACGGGGCTTGAGAGGCTCTGCTCCCCCTGCACCGAGTAAAGGGGGTGCTACTGGGATGCGAGTCAAAAGTGAGCAGTAACACCCCAGAGTGGCAACACGGGCTCCTGAGGAGAAATGGGGGGATGCTTGTTGATGTCCACCGAACTCACCTCAGCCCTTCGGCTCACAGGTCTGTGTCGGCCGTCTGGATGTTTACGGTGGAGCAAATGGTTTGCGAGGCAGGTCCCTTCCTGCACCTGGCCTGCTCCACCCACGCCTCGCGGCAGGACGTGACCACGGGCGGCAGCACGTTGTCCTGAGCCTGAGGCACCTTCTGGCACACGCAGAGCAGGGACTTGAGCTCCGAGCGGAAGCTCTCGTTCAGCCAGCAGTAGATGAAAGGGTTGTAGCAGGTGCTGCTCATGGCGAACCAGTGCAGGGCGAAATAGAGGGAGTTCTTCGTCTTGATGCCGAGGCTGGAGATGAGAACCACGTAGCAGTTGAGAGGGAACCAGCAGACAGCAAAGACCACCACCACCAGCATCAGCATCTTGATGCTCTTCTTCTTGTTCTTGTGGTGGGTGATATACTGCTGCGTGGTGACGTCTCCGATGGCGTTGCGGAGCCACAGCTTCTTGGCCAGGCGTGTGTAGGTGACAGTGATGATTAGCAGAGGCAGGAGGTAAAGAAGGAGAAAGGTAGACAGGTCCAGATACTTCCAGACCAGCTCTGCGGGCTCAGGGAAGTCGGGGAGGCACAAACTCCGGACAGTGGCTTCCCTTGAAAAACAAAGAAATACATATATAGCACGTGGCCGCTGCTGTGCACGTGGATGCTGCTAATTTGTCAAACCACAGTGGGGCTTCCACACCACCCACAACCACCTCCTCAGATCTGTACTATGGACAGAGGAGGGACCCTGTCAGCTCAGCAAAACAAAGCTTAGTCAAACCTCTGTTTCCCAGATAGTCTTCTCATGACGTTCTCCGTGTCCGTCTCACCGAGGATACGCCTGGCTACTGTTACCGTTATCTGCTCTCCCCTTAAATGGTCGTGTTGTCTGATGAAAGAAATTCTTAGACAAACTGAAGTTTCCTCTTAGAAGCTGCAGTTGATTTTAATTGAATGAGTCCCTGGTGTCCCCCTCACAGGGCAGAAGTCACCCCCCATGGCCCATTCTTGCAAAAGGGGCTACCGTGGAAGAAGCACTGACCTGGCTGCATCTGCCCCGTGTGCGTGGGCACGGAGACACGGCAGTGCTGGTCTCCTCCTCCCCAAAAACCCAGGGCAGGAGGAAAGAGGGCAGTGGGTGAGGCCCACCTAACGCCCGCTTTTCCCCAGTCTCATAGGCAATTCCTATGCACCTGGGAAAAGGACACATCATGCCCAGGTTTCCCTGAACGTGCCCACCCCGGGATGCGTTACTCCTCTTGCACGTGGGCTGCGCAAACTGTTGTCTGGCCGCGCACAACTGACCTGATCATCCCGGGACACGGCAGAGTCACAGCCCGCGCTTGGGTCACCACTCGCAAGAGTTCTGACTCGTCTTTGCCACGACGGATCTGCAGCCCATGCCCTGCACGGGTACACCCGCCTGTCTGTGCCCCCGAGCAGGTACAGGACCCCCTCGGCCAGAGCAGAAAACCGCTCCACCGGCCGGGAGTCAAAGCCCTTACGGATGGAAGCGGAAGGGGCTGCTGGGGGCTGTGCGAAAGCCTCGCAGGCACCACCCCACCTGCACGGACAGCGCTCCTTCCTCCCCTACCAACCACCTCGTCTCCATCAGCTTTTCAGGAGTCCAGCTCTTAAAACCTTATTGCTACATCTTAAAAAATGATGATAGGAAAACCTGGTCGCTTAACTGAAGTTTAACTTGAGCCTGACAGTTTAACTTCTAATGGTTAACTAACAAAAGAACTGAGTTTAACTATATGCGACAGCTTATTTTAACCGCACTTCAGCAATCCGTCCTGTTCAACCCAATGGATCGCGTCTTCTGGCTGGCAGCAGCTCTCAGCTGACGCAGCCCAGCACCCTCCACAGAGCACCACGCGTCCCCTCCGCATCCTGCAGTGACTGGAAATGATGATACATTAGGAAAAAGGACCACTCGCATATTTATTTCTGGTGGATGTTTTCTCCTTGTCTTTCCTTTTTTTCCTCTCTTTTTCTTTCTCTTATTCCATTTTGCCCTTCTCTCTTCAACCCTTGTACTCTGCTCACTTCTATTCAGCACAGACGTTAGTCCCTATCAGACTGCATTATTTGTTGCAGTATTGATTAATATCTCTAATATCCTGTTTTCAACCTCTGGAGCTGGCCCTTGTGCCACAAATAGAAGATTGCCTGAAAAGGGATGGCTGCGAGCAGGGCCGGCTGCCGGAGGGATGACAACGGGCTGGGAGCAGAGCTTGGCCGTGGAGGAACCTGGAGACGCTGCTCGAGAGGAGAACCGATGGAGAAGGGAAAATCATCCTTTCTGAACCACGCTCCCAACCTTTTCCTCCCCAGGATCCATCTTGCTGCTGGCACGGGTGAAGGCAGCCCTGCCTGCACGCAGCTCTGCCTGCCTGCCTGCCAAAGTAACCGGAGATCTGGCAGGGGAAGGAAGCACAGTGCCCAAGGTGACACCAGAGCACGGGGTCAGACCCACCGCGGCCAAAGGGCAAAGCTGCAGCGAAAGAGCAGAAGTGATGGGGCGGGAGTGGGGCGGTCATCCCTCACCGCCCCCCGGGAATCGGCCGTTTGGGGAGCGCCTTGAGCTTGGGACGGTGTCAGGGCTGCGGCCGTTGGTGCTGGAGCGCAGCTGAAGGCTGGGGAGGGTGATGCTTCGGGGCTTGTGGAGCCTAGAAACACATTTGAACGGAGCGGGCAGCAGAGCGAGCCCGCAGGTAACCAAACCACCAGCTGCTGCCCTCGCTGCCCCCCTTGCCTCTGCCCCTCTAAAGGAGGGTGCGGAGCTGCAGCAGAGGCTCACCCTTATTGCAGCAAAGAGGCTGGTCGAGAGCGAAACCAGTCAGGACGCTGTATTTCGGTAAATTCTGCTGTGACCGTGGGCTGCTATGCCCTGCAGCCAGAGAGGTTTGATGCCGGTGGAGTCCACGTTCTCCCGTCCCCAGAACCCCAACAGCTCCCTGGTGGGACTTCTCAGGAGCCCCCGGCTGTGCAGGAGCTATTACGAGCAATATTACCACTGCGATTTTTATTCAATGGAAAGCAGGGATGAGAATAGCACGTCCTGGAAGTCCTTATATCGCTGAGCCGCCTCGTGCCGATGCGAGGCTAGGTTTCCTCTGGCCGTGCTACAGGATGAACAGAGACAGGTGCTGCGAAACAGATAGCGGCGTTTGTTCATTCATAAGCAATTTGTTCAGTAATACCCTGACCACAGCTGCAAAGCAACACGAGTACAGGAGTAACCCAGCACTTTGTTTACAAAGTCCGAGCAGTTGAAGATATTATATCCCCCAGAGAGGTATTTCTCAGTCAACTCAATCACAAGCACAAGCAAGGAAGAGCCGCGAAGCGCCAGATTACACTCCCATTCTGTGTAACCTCTCGTATACAAACAGCAATAAAAAGCCTGTGCAGGCAGCCAAGCACTCTCCCTGCCATGCTGACGGGAGGGAAGTGGCTGCGCTGTGGGAAGACAGACATTTGCCCTTTGTACAGAAGGTCAATACCTATGATAGAAATCTGTCCCGCTGCCTGCCGCCGCCTCCTCACCCTGCTCCCCGGGACGCCACTCTCAGGTTGAAAATACTGCTCACCATAAGGTTATCCCTCGGCCTCGCGCCTGGCATTCCTGTGAAATGCAGGCACCAGCAGTGCGACACGCCGCCACAATAAACGCCAGTTTCTGTAGTATTATGAGCTGTTTTCTAGCCAGGAGGAGTCACAGCAATGCCACAGGCTGGTGGGGACGAGAGGACCAGAACAGGTTGGGTACCACGGAGGAACAAAAGGCTGCGGGGGCAAACCAGAACTTCTGATTATTTCTCCCTGGTAGAGAGGGGGATTTTGCAGCAACGAATGCAATCACTAGACCGGCTGGAAGCAGGAGGAAGATAAGCTTTTCTTTTTTTTTTTTTCTTTTTATCCCACTCTAGACTAGAACCTTCACTTTCTTCTGATACTTCAGCAGTCCTCCTTTCAGTAACTTCTGCTGCTCTGTTGGGCCAAGCAAAGATCTCCCTTCCCTGCTGGGCGAGGTGACTTTGTGCCTCTGTTCCTCTCACCAGCCCGTCACTGCAGAGGAAGAGGTGAAGGTTTCTCTCTTGCTTTTCTCATCTATGTAGCCTCACGCTTTAAGGCAGGCTGGTCCTGTTTCATAAATCCAGATGGATGAAACGCAAGGAAGCTAAAGTGCGTGAATCAGCGTATGAGGTCTTGGAGACGGGTTCACGACCCTGCTGACTCACAAAGGCAGTCCTCTCCTCCCTGTTCTTTCTGTACAGTCTTGCTAATCTCAGTACCAGATGTTTACACCACGAGTTTTAATTTTACGGCCTGACCGTACCGTGACGCTGGAGAAGGTTTGTCTCACCGACCCCAGGCTGCGCCGGCACCCGACTGCGCCTGGAGCCTGCCACCAGCACGAGGGTGCGGGGTGAGACTCACCCTCCCTTGTCCAGGCGTTTGGGTGACGGCGAAAGCAAACCCAGGTCCCGAGGACGCGCGTGCCCTGCAGCGAGCCGGGCCAAGCTTCTGCTGCGCAAAGTGAGATTTCATCCACGCGCAAATTCCCACCGATTCCACCACGTCCTTCCCCAAGCCCGGGAGCCCCTCCAGCAGCTCTCGCCACTGAGAGCCACCGCCGCAGCGGGCTATCGCGCCTCTCCACGCTCGCTTGGAAGGGGAAACAACTCACCTGTAGTTATACTGGAAAAGCTTTTGATAGATGGCATGGGGTAGGGAGAAACAGGTTGCCATCAGCCAGATAACAGAGATGCTCAGCACTCCTTTTGTTAGTGACATCCTCTGCTTCAGCGGGTTCAGGATGACCTGCAACACAGACTTCGCCGTGACTCTTATTTCATGGGAAAGCAAAGTCCCTCCACCGATGCACGCAGCAGAGGATCTAATGCTTTGAAGAAAATGACTGCCGTGATTAGGAGAACGTCCTGCTTATTAGAGTGACCAGGAAAATGGGAAGCCTTGAACTTTTCAGTCTGCTCGGAAGTGCTTTCAAATAAACTTTTTCCTCTGTATTGTTCTGTGAGGATCATTTTCCTTAAATTGTGGGCTACATTAGGTAGGGAAAAGAAAAAAAAAAATATCTACACAAGTCTCTTCACTTGTGGGTATGTTTGTTTATTCTATATGAATCACATCAAGAAACGTCTCCTGTTCTAGTTGAACCTACGAAACTGAGCCCTCCTCCTCTCTTTTGAGGCAATAACTTCCCTTTTATGAATTTTTCTTTGTTAGATGAATAGGTAAAGAGCTTATAAAGTCTGAGAGTCTGGAAGATACTATTTGGCTGATAGGAAACGAGAGTGATTGCTAGAGATGAGCGCATGGCCTGGGCTGCCCTCGCCTTCCTGTACTGGTAACGCAGCGAGCGTCTATCACGGCGGGCAGCTGACGCAGCCTGGCTGCGGGCACATGGTGGGTGAGGTCTTCCCACAGCTCTGAAGTGTCCTCCCAGTATTCCCAACAGAGATTTCCCCCTCTGCTGCTCCCCTTTACACTGGTTCAGCATTAGTCCCATAGTTATACCACGGGACTTTTAGTCTCAGAATTTCCCTTTACTCCAACTGTCCTGCTTGATGATGCAGCAAATGCCCAATGGGAAAAGAAGAGCAAAAACACGAACAGACAACTAAATCAGAATTTAAGCTCAGGATGCTACAGACTGGTGTTCTATGGGGTTTGGGCAGTAAACTAAAAAGCTTGGAAAAGTTCCCTGTACAGCTGAGCTAACACTTTGCACTCAGCAGCGGCTCTGCCCCCCCCGTAAAACAAAGCCTCTTGAATCAACTCGTCCGGCCAAGCTTAGGAGCCAGGTTGGACCTGGCTCTTTTCAAACTATTGAAAAAGGTGTGCTCACCCTTTGCCACTGAAAGTTTGAATGTGTCCTGTGTTGTGTTTCGGTGTTTTCCCTCCTGCCCTGTACCTGGGAGCCTACAGAAGTCGATCAAGCCTTCCTACCCCTGGCACACCAGGGGTGTCCTTGAATTTAGCTCTAGAGCCTTCTCACTGGATATGGGTTTAATGCCCAAGATTCAGCCTTCCTGAACCCGTGGCTCGACCGAGACTGGCAGGGGCTTGGGAAGAGCCTTGCAGGGAGCAGCGACGGGTGACATTTTACCTGGTGCCTGTCCAGGGCGATGGCCGTCAGGGTCAACGTGGAGACGTGGAGGGAGCAGTACTGCACGAAGCGGCTGACGTGGCACATGGCCTTTCCAAAGATCCACGTGCTGTTCACAAACCGAACCTGAGGGGAAAACAACAGGTCATCAGCCAGCCAACGTCCTGAAAACAAATCCACGGGGAAACCCTTTGGACTGCACCTGAGCTGGCGCACGGGTTTTGGCTGGCTGGCTGGGCTGCTCCACCTGAAACCCAAAGAAAGACCAGCTACGCTGGATTCTGAAACACCTTTACACAAGGGTTTATAAATTCAAACCCCACAGATTAAGTGAGTGGTGCTGTCACAGCCCTCCGGGCCTATTTGTATAAAGACCATTTGTGAACAGCAGTAATAACCTTCCGATTATACTAATAACTATATTTGGAAAAAGTAGACTGAGTTTTGGTCACGTAAACCCCCCTTCAGGTCTGGAGGACTTTCACTGAAGGCTTCACCCAACTGGCAGCTCTGAAAAGCTCGACTACTTTCTTCCAGCCACCCAAGTATGACTGGCATTCGGGTTGTTTTGACCCACTAAGTTTTGAGTGTGGCTCTCTAGTGCTCCCCTGTGCGCACATTAAAAGGACGTGTTCATCCAGGCGCTTATTCTGCATTCCCCAGCAAGCTCTTGCTGTGGTTTGGTGGCATACTTGGAGAGACTTTAGGGTCTTTTAGGAGAGACAGAGTCTAATGGAGCAAAGTGAGCCCACAGGTTGCTGAACAGTGTTTTACTTGCCTGGCAGAGTTCTCTATTAGAGTTGATTGTGTTGGGTTCGCGCCTCAGTCCTAGCAGAGCATGCATAGAGAGGGTGTGACCACCAGGGAGAGCATTCTGGTGAGAGACTCCCTCCTGGCTGAAGGGACAGCATGGCGGGCCACTTACCAGGGTGAAAGGCGTGTTGAGCAGCGTGATCATAATGTCAGACACTGCCAGGTTGACGATGAAAAGGCTGGTGGCCGAGTGCATCCTCTTGTTCTTCAGCACCACGTGGCACACCAGCATGTTCCCAAAGAGAGACATGATAATAATGATGGAGTAGGCCACGATTAGGAGAGCTTTCACTGTTGGTTTTTGGGATTCCGGCTCGTATTTAGCCAGCTCAGCAAATTTCTCCCACTCAACAATGCGGCTGTCTGTCCAGTTGAAGGTTGTCCTGTTGGTTGCTTGGTAGATTGACATGAGTTTGGCCAAGGAAGAGTAACGGTCAAACTCCTCAAGAAACCCCATCATCTGTGACCTGTACGACTGAAGCAGCAAGCGAGGCATGGTGGATTAACCTGAGTCTTCACTCAGCTTGAGGCTGCTGGGGTCACAGCTCCAGCTGTCACAGCAAGTGATCCATCAGCTTCAACTTCTTGGTTCTCTAGGAAGCTGGTGAAGATGCAGCTGCCATTAATAAAACCTTAAAAGACAAAGCTGGAAGGAGTCTCTGAGGTGCGATGGGTTCCTCGGGGCAGAGGTGGCATCGGGGAGAAGTTCCAACAGGCACGTTGGAAAGGGGCTGCTTTGGGACTGCATGCTCTCAAGCCCTTCGTATATCAAGAAGAGCAATAGTTCCACAGGCGGCCTGGAAAGAAGAACTAGTCATTACATGTAGCAGATGTAAGAATCAGGTGGGGTTTGAAGTTGTTTTAATCTCACGTCAGCTTTTTCTTCTTTGTTCTCACCTGAGCCCATTTTTCCTCCAGGTTCCACAGAAGGCTGCGCTGTTGGTGCTTTCATCCTCTACTTCAAAATACCTGGTTCTTTTCTGTTGAAATGTAAAGGCAGAGACGTTTTTAAAAGCACAGGTAGCTTCTGCCTGCATCTAACCCCAGCAATTATCCTAAAGTGATTCAGAACACAGAAATCACTTCAGAAGTTGACCTTAGTCTATCTCATATTTTCTCCTCCAAACGACAACTAAATTCTGCTTCAAGTGTTTCAGTTTCAGTGAGAAAAATGGTCTTTCCTGCAAAAGGCAAGATTTAGCAGTGAAGAGGCATGCAGCTCCCAGAGAAGTCCCTTACACCATATACAAAAAAATGACACATAACGCTAGATACACAAAAACCATTCCCTAGAAACAGCAATCTCTGCTTCCTCACCCTTACTGATACCCTTTTGAGATATTTCTAAATACATTTTTTTAGATTGCCTTGATCTATTGATGTTAGGTGGAACCTATTAACTATGCACACCAGTCTTTACACATATGCTACATACGGGAGGAGAAAGTCGTTTAGAAGCTGTGTCGGGTTGTCTGAGAGGGTGGCTGGTTTGTTTGGTACATGCCATTCCCGTCAAGCCCCGTGGCTGTTTGCACAAATCAATGGACCTCACATGGTGCGAGGAGTTAATAAGCAGAGCTTTCAGAGCTCTAAAAGGCTCCCTGATACCTTCCCACACAGCAGACCAGCAGGCTACCCAGGGCAGCCAGCTCGCTGCGTGGCGGGGGGTGGCCTGAAGCAGACATCCAGCAGACCCCAAACCAACTCACCGCTCAGTCACGCCGGTGGCCTCGGCTGCAAACCCCACCAAGCAAGAAGCAGAGACCGACAACTTCTTACAGAAATAAGGTGCAGGGAACGGAGTGTGTGTGTGTGTGTTTGTATGCATGCATTCCCATAATACAGTCTGCTTTGGCTTGTCTCCTTATTCTGGGGAGTGTCGGGAATACTGGAGGACCTACGAGAGATTGCCTCTCAAAAGCAAGGGGATGTTAAAGCAACTTGGTGGGGTGGAAGGGGGGAGGAGTCACCCAGGAGACAGAGAGAAGAACAAACCTTGAAAACGGGCAATGGCTGTTTCCTGGGGAAATTTATGAGTGAAAGCAGGCTGGGTAGGACAGAGAGCATGGCAAACCCTCGCGGATGCTGCTACAGCAAAGTGGCTGTAATGCAGCGGGCAATTCAGCTCCTTGTTGTTCTCCCAACGCCAACGGTGTTGGAAGCATCAGGCCCAGCCCTAGACCGGGTCCCAGTGTGACCCTCTCACAAGACATGAACCTGAGGAGCTGCCGTGAAACTGGGAGCAGAGCTGCAACCAGGGAAAGGGAACATTCACCTTATGTGAAAAAGATGGGACTCACTGCCGTGAAGCATCTCTGGGACAGAGCTTGGCATGAGTCCGAAAGGACTTAATGCTTACACAGGTAATGAGAGAATCCAGAACTACATCCCGCTGGGCTTCTGGGTGGGAGAGCAGACCGGCACCAAGGGCCTTGAGAGACCTGCGAGGTTTATCCCACGCCTGGGTAAGGCACGCAGGACTCCACACCTCTTTATTGTCCGCTGTGGTATATACTGAGGTTGTCGTTCTTTCTGGTGCACGGCAGCTCCCGGCGGGCAGCAAGAGGGAGCTGCGTGGAGCTGTAAGGGTAATGCAGCACACGTGTAACAAAGAAAGAGGATTTTAGTCAGCTCCAGCTGAACCACTTTGATCTTTGAGTAAGCACAGCTGGGATATTCATGCTACACTGAAATGCCATCACAGAGCTGGAGAGAGGATGTGACAGATGAAACCACCTATTGCCTTCCCTGCATCAATTTACATCAGGCTCTCATGTGGAAACTTGTCTTTGCTGCCATGAGATGAGGCCAAGTTTCAAGAAACTGCTATAACACATAGGCCAAAACAGATCTGCAGCCCGTACGCTTCAGACTGGTGGATGGCAAGAAGAAACCTTGTACAGATTATTCAATTTAAAAAAGCCAAACAAGTTTTCCCAAGTGCCCATGTGATTGAGAAGCCCATTTCTCAAGGAGAAATGCACTCTTGAGTAGCTCAGTCATCAGGTAACCATGGCCTTAAACGTGGATGATGAATGGGACATCTCTTCTTCCTCACTACATATAGCCATTTCTCTTGCACCTATGTCCGTGTCCCTGTACGATCAAATCCAAAAGCTGATCCATCTGAAAATTAAATCGTGTTTGCAGCTGGATCGGTTTCCTGACCTGACCCACTGCACAGCTGAACCTTGTTCTTTCCAGAGAAGGCACTGGGAACAAACCATAGAATATCTCGAGTGGGAAGGGACACATAAGAGTCATCGAGTCCAACTCCCTGCTCCTCACAGGACTACCTAACACTAAACCATGTGACTAAGAGCAGCCTCCAGATGCTCCTTGAACTCTGGCAGGCTTGGCCCCGTGACTGCTTCCCTGGGGAGCCCAAGGAGAATGGAAGAGCTTAAGGTGATGGCGCTGTAACCTGATTTTCTAACATGGAATTTCTCCTCAGATCTCTCTGTATCCAGTAAAACATGACTTTCAGTAACCATTGATGGTCTCGGCACTGGCTGCTGCCTTGGACAAGACCACAGGTGCAGCAGAGAGGGCTCTCCTGTTCTGAGGAAGGGTGTGGTTAGATGCAGGTTATCCTGATGAGTTGAAATACTGTGGTTTCATGCAATAAGGGAGTTTAGCTTTCATTTTTTATAACTTGATATGATCTGAAGGACCAGAGAGGAACGGCCTACCGCAGCACAACTTTTCCTAGCTCTTCTTCTAGCATCTGGTCCAAACGGGCTGGCTGAATGCTCCTGGCTGCTTCAGCGATAATTTCTTCCCCACGCAGAAACGTTATCCTCAACGTAAAGACATCTTTCTGACAACAGCCTGCCAGGCGATTTGAATTCTGAACGCAAACCAACGTTTCTCTCCCTGAGCCGAATGAATCTTTACACACCAGAATACACGTTGCAGCCCAAGTCACACGCAGCTTCCCAACGCCACCCCAGGAGACAGCCGCTCACCGCTTACCTCACCCCTCCGCGATCCCGGGGGCAGCCCCGCTCCCCCGGCTGCCGTTACCGAACCGGCCGCGGCCGCGGCGGCCCCGCGTCTCCCCGCGCCGCACGTGCAGCCGGGGGGCGGAGCCGCCAGGCCGGGGGCGGGGCTCGGGGAGGGCGTCACTACTCCATTCATAAAAAAAGCCCCGGGCGCGCCCGCGGACCCCCCACGCGCGGCGCCGAGTCCCGCTCGCGGGCGACGCTCCGCCCCCCCCCCGACCCCCCGACCCCGCTGCCGCCGGCGGCTTCCTCGGGGCAGTGCCGGGAGGGGCGCGGCCGTCACGGTCCCCGCCCCGCGGAACACGCGTGGGGGAGACGCTCCCGCGCAGGGCGCGCCGCAGCCGCCCACAGGCGCCGTGCCTTCCCCTCGCGTGGCGCCGCGGGCCCGGCGGGGGAGCGTCCGGAGTGGGCTGCGCGGCTGGCGCGGGGAGCTCCCACCCGCGGAGGGGGGCCCCGGTGCAGCCCGGGGGGAGGCGGGTTTCTCCAGGCAGAGCCGCCCCCACGCCCGCTCCAGCCCCCCCTTAAACACGGGGCTCACCAGCTCCCCGGCTCTTAACAAGGTTCCCTTGTGAGCGCAGAGCCCGCCGCGTGCTCGCGGTGCGAGGCGCTCGTTATCGGTCGGAGCTCCGAGGAACACGATCCATCTCCAGGCGTGTACGCGTCTGATTAGAAAGCAACGCCGTGGGCTAGTGATTCTTTTTTGATTTGTTTCTGTGCCGCAAGTTTGCAAATACCTTACAGGCATATAAAAAAGAGGTCCGGACAAAGCCAGAAGTTTCCAGCATAGAGAACTCTACGGGAACTGGAACTCACGTGTTCCTCTGTGGCATTCTAGCAGGGTAAAGAGCTGCTTACGAGTTTCATGTTCTTTCATTTTAATAGTATAAGAAACAGCAGATAGGCTGCTTAATACACGTAGTGAAAATTGTCACTGTTCCTTTTGAAGATGAGCTGTTCGCAAGTTCTTCTGAAAAAGGAACAAGATTATTTTCTTCTAAGAGATTTGGCTGGTCTCAAAAGTCATTAATGGGAGCTAGAATAATACCTCGATTTTTCTTCTGCGTGAGCTGCCAGAACACATACACGCTGGTGCTGAGGATGAAAGTCTGATCTCCTCCCCACATTAATTCCCAGACCAGCTGCTATGGAAAGTCAACGCCTGTGCCACCTTTCTGAAAGGGGATTGCTGAAAAGCCGGAGTGGAAGCCCAGCGAGCTCGATGGAGCTTCTCTGGGCTCCAGATCAAGCCCTCGGGCAGGACGAGTAGAGCTGCGGTGCCGTCAGCCGCCCGGCGAGGATGCGGCAGCTGCCCAAGAGCAGAGTCCGCCGCAGCCGCCGTGCTGAAGGGCTGCGGGCGCGCTCCAGGCTGGGTGGGCTGTGGGCATAGGGCCTTTGATGCCTGTTCTGGTACGGAGCATCTGAGCATGCAGAGATGCTGGCAATATACTTAATGGAAAAAGAAAAAAAACAAAAACCCTCATAAAATTCTCCAAGCCCAAATTTCTGAAATGAGACTCTGCGCAGGTTGTCAGCACTGATGGATTGTTCTTAGACAAGTGTTTTTCCCACGTCTGGATTTTTTTTGACAGATGCTGACACAGTAATGCAGAGAAAAAAAAAAACAGTTTAGGCTTCAGACAAAGATTTTAGAAGACATATTTTTAAACTGGAGATTATCATCTTTCTCATTTTGCATGTTGGGCATGTTGCTCACACCTTACTTTAAAACAAAAAGAAAGAAGGTTTTGTTTTCTGCTCACTTCCAGTCACCTCTGTGGGCAGAAAACAAAACCTCCATTCTTTTTTTTCTTTTTTTTTTTTTTTAAATTAAATTAAAAAAAAAAATCCAGAAGCATCCTCAAGCTCAGTTTCCCAATCCTAGGAAGCTGAGGTGGTGCTCGGGAGAGGTAATTCAGCGTGTGCCCTCTCCTCTGCTGCCCAAAGCCGGAGCTGCTGCTGGCCGTGGAGCCTCGTGCGGGGCTGGAGCGATCGGCCCTTGTGCTCCTGGCCGCTCCCTGAGCCTCGCCAGGATCGCTGGTCCTGGCTCTAGCACACACCCGGGTCTCCAGCCACATTTGCAACCTCTGTCAAGTCACGTAAACAGTGATGATAACCTAATTTTTTTTTTTTTTTTTTTCCCCAGTTTGGGTATCTATATGCCATGAAGCAGACTGAGCATCCCAGCTTGCACCACATCAGCCAGAGGCTTTATGAGAAACCAGTAAAGATCTTCCTAGTAAATAGCAGAAAAAGAGAGCCTAGACAGAGATAGGAACTCCTTCTGCAGGAGGAAAGATATGTACATTTGACGTGTGTGTTCCTAAGGAACCAGTTTTTTGCTCAAAATTTTGTATTTATTGCTTCCCAGGGTCTCAAAGCCGCTCCAGTTCAAGGCTGTGGCACAACTCCAGTTGCTTTCCGCAGAAGCAGAACAAAGTCTTGTATTTACTATACTATTTTCTTGCCTGAGGGCTGTAGAAAGGACATGCTGTACATTTATTATCCTTACAAGATGCTTCTGGTTGGGTTTTTTTTTTTTTCCCCTGAAGTCATTCTCATCACGACTGTGAGATTCCTATGCATCTGAAGAGTCATTTCATTATCCTCTCATATTTTTCCTGCCTGGCACATATTATCGGCTTTATAACTGCAAGTATGTTCAAAGAGGAAAGCTATGAGTTTAATCTAATCAAATCTCCAGCAAAATCCCAGGCATGTTATCTTTCTCCAGGTGCAAATTATTTAATTAGAGGTATGCGCTAGAACCTCTTGAAACACTCTAGCACTCACCAGTTGAGGAATTAAGTCTTGATTCATTACAATTGCTGCGCCTAGCCTTCCTCTGCACGACGACTGTCCTTATTAACCCTCCTGACTGGGGAGAGAGACTCTTCCCGTTGCAGCTGGCCCCACGATTGCCCACTTACGCCTTACCGTTTGCTTGGATTCTGGACTGAGGTTAGGCAAGAAGCTGGATGCCCGCTCCTCTTCCCAGCTTTTCCTCTTGCCCTGGGTTACTGTCCCTCTGCTCAGTGAAGGGGGAAGAGGAAGAGAAGGACCAGGAGTCGCTCACCTTCCCCACCCCGCTCTCCATACCCTTTCCTGGTGGCTAACACTGGCCTTCCGTGCCCAGCCAGCCTGCACAGCCACCAGCCGGTCCCCGCTGGCAGTCACTGGTCGAGGTGATTCAGCAGAGCATCACTCACGGGAACCAGGTTTGATCTGCTCCTGCAGTCAATGTTCATGCACGTGCCTCAATGGCTTGATGAACTGAACGTCTCAGATAGCTTGCAACCTGAACTCCGAGCAGAGACTAAAAGCATTGTCAGCCATGGTCCCAAAGGCACCGTTCAAAGCATCGGATTGAAACCAAGCTTTTTCAGAAGAACTCACAGCAATGAAATGACTCGTCCTTTGCTTTAAGGTTCCCATGACGTTAATGCTTCCGCTGACGCTCGCACTCTTGGTCCCCGCCAGCCACCTTCTGTCCCACGGACACTCGATGGAGCTGCCAGTCCTCTGTTTTCCATGTCATTAGACAAGCGTCTAACTGGTGCTTGCTTGCTTTTTTACCTATCGGAAAACATTTTAGGAGCAGGAGTGGCTGTGTTGTGGAATAAAAGTGCTTAAGAGTTTTCTGCCTGTTTTCCTTGGGCAAAATTGCCTGCCTGTTACCTGCCTGTCTCTGCGGAGACTTTGCAGGCTGGAGATATTAAAGACATTCAGTATCTTTCTTTCTTGTGTCTTACTTTTAAATGTCAGAAGGTCTTTTTGTTTCCTGGAGGGCTAGATGCCCTCTAGACACATGAATTAATAGCGCCGCAGATACCCAGGCGCCAGAGGCATTGTAACTTATGAGCTGCACGAACTCCTCCTTTCGCTCTCAAATATTGCTGTCTATTATCACCGCCAGATTTTAAGGCACAAAAGGTAGACCTAACTCCCTGAAATATTTATTATTAAGCCTTATACCTGCATGCCCTGTTTAATGCGCACAGCCGGGTAATGTGTGGGTCACTCACCCCTTCTCGCTCCTGAGACACGCTTTTAAGCCGCCAGCTTGGGTTTACCTAAGGTGGTGGCAGCACGGCCAGGGGTTGAATTAATAACTTCTGATCTGCAGGGCAAGATCTTCTGCACCAGACTGCTTCCCTTCATATCTACTGATTCATGGGAGCTGGGCTGAGCGTGGACCACAAGCCTTCCTCCAGACGGAGCCGCTCCGCAGCAGCCGTGCGGAGGCTTTCCTAACCTGGCACACACATGCCAGATTTCTAAACAACTGACACTTCACATTTAAAACAGAAACTACAACCAAATTTTAAATTCATCTGCTATCTTAAGTCAAATTACAATTCAGGTGGCAGGAACCGAGAAGTGCAAACTAATCTTCCAGCAATATTCAGGCACAATTTCCTCAGGGTCAGAGTATGATCTGGCATTAGCTGCCCATCTAAATGGGAACAGTGCTTTCAAACACGTTATTTCAGATTAAAGTCTGCCATTAGCATATATTTTAAATAGCACTTATATTCATCGCAAGCGAGTGGGTGGAGGGGTAAGGTTTACAAAATGGGTTTCAATAGGAGACATAAGAAAAGAGCAACAATGCAATAGCAATTGCATTTGATTTTCTGTGGACAGTTACAATTTAGACTTTATTATTCAAAATTCAAATGGCAAGTACGTAATAGCTACTAATAATGGAACTTCAGAGTGGTTGGAAAAGAAAGGCTTTGACATGGATTTGATAGTCCTTGAATTTTCAGCTGAAAGGCTTGGGTGACAGAACAAAGAAAACCAATATGACATTGTAAATCTGCCCTCTCCCTGCGCTGATGGGTGTTTAGTGACTCCACTGGGGTCTGGATCTTCAGCCTTGATTTTTCATTTTTCCTTTTCTTCTCCTTGAAATCAGAGCATGCCACTGACAGAGTGCTCGGTTCCCACCTGACAGCCGGCCACACGATTCCCATCATGGTACGAAACGCCAGCAGATAACAGCGACAGCCAGCCAGCTCCTCCCCGTGCCTCCAGCCTGGCTCACCGCGTGGGTCGGCAACCTTCTGTCCTTCGGATCGGATCAGCCCTCGTGTGCGGGAAGACCAACCCTCCGACCTTCTCTGAGGAATGAATCTTCCTTTGCTGTGGCAGACTCTTGGCTCCAGAAGCCTTTAACGCCCCTTATGTTTTCTTCTTTGGAGGTTCTTCTTCAGTTCTTCTTCACCCTCTGTGTAGGAACACAGGACAGAAAAACAAACAAACACACGATCCATGTTTTCCTTACAGAAAACTCGTTGCTCATAAGAGTGACTTGACATTGAGTGGAAAGGGTAAGCCATTTTTTGTGTGTGACGTACATACGTCTGTTACTGGGCACGTTAACTTCTTCACCTCCGACTGCGGCTTACTCTTGGGTGCACCAGCCAGCGCACGTTGTGTTTAGCCTGCCTGTGAAGATACAGAAACAGTAAACAGGGACGCTCCCAGGTTCAGGTGAGACCGTGCAAAACCTGCCTTTCATCCCACACTTCACTGAGCTCGCAGGGAGCCCTGTTGCCTTTGATGAAAAGTTCAAAACTCGTTCGCTTTTCACTCTACAAGTGCGTTGCTCATTCGAGACCAGAGAGCTGACGCTCTGCAGGCAAGACTTTGCAGCAGAAACGCTGTCACTCTGAACTCTTTTGAAAGCGCCTGAGACCTGAGGCAGGAGCACCGGCAGACACGGCAGAGACCTCTCTCATTTGCACCTCACCGTCCCAAGCGAAGGAGGCAAAGCCTGAGATTTAGATGCGTTTGACAAGGTGGGGAAAACTTAGGCAGCACCTTAGCATTTGCTGTACGTTTTCCTGGCTTTTAAATAATGGCATCCTGTAATGGCTCATCATCTCTGTTCCCTTTAAAGGCTCGATTAATTTAAAGGCATGATAGGTTTGCTGGGATGACTCACATACCAAAGGAAGGGAGGGATGAAGGAAGATGAGACTCAAAAAGTAGTGGTAAAATAAACATTCACTTCAAAACTCTGTCCCTTGGTGCAGCTCTGACCAAAGGAGGAGAGGTGATAAAGCCTAGAGCTGCATCCGCCGGCAAAGGACGGTCATGCGGAGCAGCTGACAGCGACTGCAGCGTCCTCCCGAGCTCGAACTGTGTCCGAGTCACCCACCAGGCCCCTGATCCGGGGACCATGATGTGGTGGCAAACGTGTCTCTGGGCAGCTGTTAACACCCGTGTCAGGTCAGACTAACTCTGAGCTGTGGAGCTCTGGCTGAAGCTCACCCGGTCAGCTGAGGAGGATCTCTGGGCATTCTCCCCATCTTCTGGACGGAGGAGAAAGGGTGGCTACGTGTCGGTGACGCATCTCCTCCTGCATCGCCCCTGGGTCTGCCAGCACCTTGCCTTGACCCTTTCCCCGTACCGCGCGCTCGGAGGCTTGCCGTGGCCGTGGGCGCAGCTCTGCCCGGGGGCCCGGGGCTGGGGCACCAGCAGAGGCAGAGGACCGAGGGTCCCAGGCTCTGGTGCGTTTCGGAACGGCAAAAAAGCCGCGTGCATCAGCGGCGTGCTCGCAGGGAGGACGGGGGGGGGGCAAAGCCTTTGCAAAGCTGAGATTCAGCCATCGATGGGAGGGGTTTGAGCAGTACATTGCTCTGTGTTTGCAAACAAATGGCACAGAAGCAAAAACAATCCGGAAAGGGGGGGGGGGTTTGACAGCCACTCGCTCTGAAACATTTAATATTTAGTTTTCAGCTAATTCAGTCAAAAGAGGCTATGAAATTATAATAATGAAATCTGAAGAGCATACTCCAAATGACATTTCCCCAAGAGGTCTAAAGAGCAAAATACAAAATTACTGATTACCATGCTTTTTAATTTAGAAGTTAAACCTGCCTTACCACCAAGGGAACGGAAAACGGCAAATGTGGCATCCTTTCTAAAATGGGCTCCAGAGGCAATCCTGGTTATTTTACATCCAACCTCCCTTCCAAGCAGCCTGAAAAATAGGATTAGTGCACATGTGGAGAAATGTGATTGACTGGAGGAAAAGTGCAGACACCTTTGTTTTGGAGAGAAGATCTCCTTGCTTGAAGGAGGCAACGTGGATAAGGAGGACCGTCTACGTTCAGCCAGTTTGGGTTCCCAGGAAGATTTCAGCTGGGTTTCTCCACTTGAAGAAAGTGAGCTGCCGCAGGACCGCGGGCACGGCGCAGCCCGACCAGCCCCGGGAACGGGCAAACCTGGCAGAGAGCAATGGCCTGCCTGCTTTGCCTGTCCCGGGATGGCGTCAGCCTGCCGGCGTAGGACACGGGGACAGCCACAGCAGGGCCGCAGAGGAATTCTTCAGGGGAAACGCTGCAGCAAGAGAGGAATGACTTAACTGAGCTGAAACGAAGAGGGGCATTTTTCAACGTCGCGAAAAGCCTCGGGTCTGCTGAGCAGCGCTGGGACTTTGCTGAACGGCTGGCCTTCAGGTGCTGGAAAAATACTGCGGTTTAGACATGTAGTTATGCGGCACCACGCTTACACCTCTGCACCTTGAAGCAAACAAACAGTTCAGGGGCTACAGCGTCTTATCAAAATGCAGCGCTTGAGGAAATTGGAGCTTCAAAGTCTCAGGTCTAAGGAGCTAAATAAGAGCACTGGGGAGTGATCTCTGGACCTGGGACCAAGCAATACAGAAAGATTTCCAAAGGCGCTTGGACACTTAGATCTCTGTAACAATTGTGGACAAGGTAGCGATTTTCCATTTCTTTCCTCACTGGTACAGAATCCTAAACAATCTAGGCAAGAAATAAACACACAAACCACCCAGCTAGCATACAGCTGTAGAATACAGCCAGCCAGCATCCTCTGCAAAGGCTGCTCCTGGCTTCAATTGTTGGGCAAAACATACTGCGTGTGCAAACTTTGGCTCTTTTATCTGCAATATTTTCTACAACTTACTCAAACGGACACAGTCGCACAGTACGAAGCTAAGTCCCATCAATACGCATTTCACTGCTGGGTAAAGTTGGGGCAGATTTTTTCCTCTTCACCGCGATATTAGTATACTGGTTTTTATGGGGAAAAAAAAAAGCCTAAATACAAATTTTAAAAAGGCAGTTTTTCCTATTGTAGGTTGATTCTTGAAAGATCAGGTACCAAAAGAAACCAGAGTCCTTAAACTGGGAATGAATGCATTCATAGGGAGCGAATCCAGCTCCGGGCACTCCCGCACAGCTGGACACCTGGGACATTATCTCCAGGGAAATACCAAGAATTTGCCAGCTTCTGCTACATTCCTGCTTAACTCAGCTGAAGGAAAAAACACGCAACTTTATTGCACCAGAAGATTAGGTTCTCACAAAAGAAAAAAAGAGAAAAAATACCTATGATTAGCGAGCCCAGCTAGTAAAGGTTCCCAAGCTGTCACACAGGCAGCGGAGGTCACGTCTCAGCCGGCACGGCTGGCGTGCGGCAGGAGCAGCACGCTGCGTCCCGGCTATTACCCTTCAGGCTGTGGGATTTCTGCAGGGGGTGGTCCCCCTCCCCGGCCACGGTGCAAAATCTTCTCCTTGCCATTGGGTTCAGATGAAGCTTCAAAACATTTTTGAAAGTCTCGGGTTTCCTCCGGATTTCGGGGAACTTTGTTCCGCCGTTCGGTACCTGTCAGGACAGATGAGAGGCTGTTAGCCCGCTCTGAAGCTGAGGTACCTCTGGGACAAGGAGAGGTTTCAGGAATGCTGATTTCCTGCTTCTGTTCGACTTTCTTGCTCGAGGGACTGATCTAAATCACACTCCTGTGGGGTTCCTCCCTTTCCAGAAGCCAGAGCAAAAATTACGAAACCCTTTCTTACTTTTGTAATGTTTTGCTAACGAGAGGAGGCACCAACCGTCCAACGGCTCTGCTGCTGCTTACGGCACGGCTTCTCCAAGACACCGCCTGGGACGGGGGCGAGGGGAGAGGAGGCTCACAGGGGCTGCCCGCTCCGTCCCTGCCTGCCCTCCCCGATGCACGTGCCTGGAACCCCGAGCGCGTCAGGCGAGGCCGCAAAGCGCTCGACGGCACAGAGCAGGAGACCCGCGCGTTGCAGGAGTCTCCCGGAGGGCAAAAATACAGATGCCGAGCTAAACGCTGCTGCTGAAGGTTTTTCCCAGGAGGAAACGCGGAGCAGGATTTCAAAGCCTTCGGTCAGCTTTATGCCGTCCTCCTCGGCGCCAGGGCCAGTGCCGGGACCTCTGGAAAGCCCGACCGAATTGTCTGTTCCTCGGCCTCCCTGGCAACCCGCTGCTCGTGTCAGCGATGCTTAATTACACTGGGTGATGGATTAATTTGTGTATTTGGGACTTATCCAATCTGGAACTCGAGTCCTCTCCATTTTTCTTCCTGTTTTTTCCCTGTCTTAGCTGGTATCTCAGTCAGAAAACTTCAAACTGCAAAAGTCCCTTCTGCTTCTCTCACCCCAGACTACGGCACTTACCATCGAGCGGCCGTGGGGATCAGGTGGATAGATCTTTCAAACGGTATTTCCTTTTCTTTTTTTGTGATTATAGAGTGCCCGGGATTTAAATGCACATGAATGTTCTGTGTTTTCTGTTTCACTGATTAGCTTGGCAAGCACAGAAGCCAAACCTTCCCCCGAGGCAAATGAATGGCTGCAGACGAGGAATACCAGGAACCTCTCTTTGTTAGCTCAAGAATATGAACACTTAAAACTGAAGAGACAGGCATTTTCTTTTTGTATAGAAAATTTATTGCCAAGTGCTGGGCCTGGGGAGCTATTTTCCTCTTTCTATTCAGTTAATTTGTGCTAATCAACAGGGTATAATCTAAGTGAAAAAAGACAGTGCAGGTCAGTGACCCTGGTCGCTGATGTGATTTGCTGGGACAGAGGGACGGCTGGCTCAGACCAGCCCAAACTGATTTGTGGACCTGAACCCTAAAATCCTTCTGTCAAGGTTGGAGAGCTCATACGAGAGCAGAGATACGCCGCAGGGCTGGTGCCATCTGCTTATTTTTGCAGTCTAAGCCCTCCCGTTCCGATTCAGGAGACAATATTTGTTCCCCTCGGAAGAGGAGAAGGCAAGAAATGGCTGTTACAGTTGCATGGGAGCTGTGAACAAAGACAGGCCGATATCCTGCTTTGCTTGCAGCTCGGGTGGTAATACATCAACAGCTTCCTCACGTGCGAGGAGCTCATTGCCAGAAAAGATTTGCTAAAGCTAGGGGTAGTCGTCGAGGCAGCTGGATCTATCTCCGTGTCTCCTAATCATGCCAGCCAGTGTTTTCTGCTCCGGTCAATCAGGACCGCGATGAAGTGATGGAAGCGATTCACAAAGCCACCTGAGTACCTTCGTTGCCACAGCGGGGAGGATGAAGACCTCAGTGAGATTCTTCTGCCAGGCTGCTCAGCAAGCAATTGTCTCCCTTCTCTCCTTAGTATATGACTGGGATCATACATGCTGACAGCACGTTTCAGAGGAAAACTGAAGAAGAAAGTGTTGTGTGTCTGTGTGGGGAAATAGGAACAGCGTCCTATAACTTAAACCGTGCCACAGATCTTCCGGTGGCTTCTGCTCCGCAGAACCAGCAGTGGCTGTTTGTCAGGAGCTGGGTTAGGGGCAGCTTCCCGCAGCAAAGCGGCACAGTACCACAGCTTCCGAGCACAGCACCCTCCCTGAGCTCAGAATTATTTCAGACTCATCTGCAGTTCCAGCCACAGGAAGATGCCTTCGTCGAGCGCTTGCTAAGGCTGCAGAGCCAAAGGCACAGCAATCCATAAACGCCAGAGCAAAGATTTCTTGTGCAACATGAGTCCTTGCTGCTTACGTGTCTATTTTATGGCAGTCTTCATTTACACAGTCTAGTACTATTTCTCCACCAGGATTTCTGTTTCTTCTCCACCAGGACTGGATAATGTTTATTTAGTGATCATTTCATCAATACGCGGTTGCTCTCTGGAGATCAGCTGCCGGGGCATGACGGAGTCTTTCTGCTGGCTGACATTCAAATTTCTTGCATAGGCATTTTTATTCAAAAGTAACCAGCTTTCTAATAACAGCTTTGAATCAATCTGTAGCTCTCACTACTGGATGCAATCCTGGAGATGCTGGGGTGGTCTGGAGATAAACAACGAATATTCAAAACTTCAAATCTAGATGAAGCGATGTTTTTTTCTCCGTGTTAGCTCATGCCTCCGTTCCAGAAGTCAATGCATTAAAATGAAAAGCTGTTAAGTGTACTAGTGCTTCAAAGAGCTTTAAAATCATTTCAGGAAAACGTCAACCCCAGTCCTTGGCAAGCATTTGCCGATCCGCCCCCGGACGCGGCACAGGGGCTGGGCTGAGCCAGCTCAGGCTCCCCGGCCCAGGTGTGTCCCCCCCCGCCTCCGTCCGCCCGCCGTGCTGCCGGAGCCGCTCGCGGTGACGGACCGGGCGCGGGGTGCGAACAGCACGGCTCTCGGAGCTCAGAAACGCTGAGCGGGTTTGTGTTCTCCTCCAGAAACACGACTGTCTTACGAAATCTGCTTCCTCTTCCAAGTGCTGTACCTTATACCAGAAGAACACAAAGTTGGCTTTGATGCTGTTATCTGCGTGCGTTTGCCTGTTTCTCAAATGCTTTGAAATACGTGAGATCTCCTCTGACGAACTGCATCAAAACAGTCCCTTTCCTACAGGGCTCAGCAATTAATCCTAATCTGAACTCTCTGGCAAGTATCAAACATAAAAGGGAACCAGAAGACACAGGGCAGCTCTTCACAGGCTGTGAAAGTGCTTTTGGAGTTGCTGCAAGTAAAATCTTCCTGGATGCTTAGGCACTTATCACTGGGGTAGAAAAGAGATTTCCTGGGAACGTCCCCAGACACCCTGAGGATCTGTTTAATTTAGGTGCCAGAACAACACCATCCTTGTTCTTACGCTGTTCTGCCTTGAGCTGTACAGAAGGACTGTCCAAATCTTCCCAAACCAGGAAAGGCAGAAACCAGTTTTCTTGAAAAACTTATAAAAATACACGAGAAGTGTGCAAGGATGACCTAACCAGCATTGTTAGTGGTGCTGGCCTCCCGAACAGATGGGACGCGGGACGGGAGGAGGAACCCGTGCTGGTGCTGGGGTGTGCTGCTCCTTCGGTCCTTTCCTTCACGCTCAGCCTCGTTTGCTTCGTGCCCTTTAACGTACCCCAGTCCCCACGTTTATATTTTTCCATATCTGACCACGTGCATTGCTTTTAGTGCTCCCTTGGCGTTAAAAACTCCACACAGACGTTGATGACCATGACCTCAGAAATCAAAAGTGAAGGTAACTGCAGATGAGCTAATCCATGTATTCATCAAGATGCCTTTCAAGATTGCAGACTGTATATCATTTCCTCTAAAGGGTGCTAGAAAGCGGGATATTTTCTGAGAATGTAATTGTCTTTTAGGGCTGTAGGCAATGGATTGCAACAAATTGTTAAATTTGTACCTCTATTTGCTGGCTATTTTACTACTGAAGTGAGATCATCGCAGAAACAAGAAAAGAAATAGCAACACACAGTCATATTGAATTTTTTTTTTTTTTGAACACAGATCAACATCTTTAATGCTGGGTTACTCAATTAGACAGCAGATGTCTTTGATTTTGCTCTTTTGGTGATGGATAAATAATTCCTCTCCCTTCCAATAGCTCTCTGCTGCCCTGCCCTGCGTTATCTCCTGTCGTCTGACCAAGCCATGATGTTCTGCTATTCTCCTCTCAAAATAGTATGGTCCCGACGCGGGAGAAAACAGGAAACGGATGATCTAACTCGGTGCATCACCGTGCTCCCGGCCATGCAGCAGCTCAGAGAAAGAATGATCAGTACAGATAAAGGGGAAAAATGTACTTTGGAGCTGTTAAGTGGAGAAGCAGTTTGGAGTCGACTTAATCCTCAGAGAAAGCAAAATTGCTCGCTCTGTTTAGAGAATCTTTTGTCATCTTCTCCTGAACCGAGCAGGCTTATTGGAGTGGCTGCTGTTTAGAGCCTGAGGCTCCAGACGCAAAGAGCGGGTCCCAGACACCCAGAAACCGGGGTGCCTCCTCCCCACCACGGGGAGCGGGGGGGAAGCGTGAAGGGCTGAATTTTCATGAGTTCTGAATCTGCTCTTCCCAGCATCAGAAAATAGCATCTTTCTGGGCATTGCAAATCATTTATTTGGATAATCAGTGAGGCTAGCAGAGGCAAAAAGGGCAGTTTCAGCTGCCGGAGGATAATCTAATGCCATTGAATTCTCACAGTACCACAGCTGTGCTCAGAGGACAGAGAGTTGTGAAACAGCCTTACCAACAACAGAGGAGGGAGAGGTATTATGGAAAGATTCACAGGAGGGACTAACCGCTTCATGACTTTGAAAAGCAGACAAGAATAGGCAATTATCCTTCTATGAGTAGCAAATAAGGCTTTTAGTTGCAAAGTGAAGTCTGAACTCCTACTGAAACTCCTAAGTGCTTCAAGATGGGGGGGACTGAAACTTTGGCCGCATCTCTGTGAAAAGCAGAGCCGCTCTCAAGGTGCGGGCGCTGAGCTGGAGGAGCCCAGAAACGCACGTCGGCAGGACCAGACCTCGCTCTGCCTCCCCGCAGCCCGCCAGCCCCGCGGCCCAGAGGACTCGGTCTCGCGGTGTTGCTCCCGACCGCACACGCGCCAGGCTCCGCTCTTGGTTCTACACCGTATCGTGCAGCATAAACCTACTCACAGATTGTAAGACTGTGAAGGAATTATCAGACACCCAGGAAAAGCTGGATAATCTGTACCTACTCTCATTTTCTGTGTCCCCCTGGCAAATAGCCCTGCAGTTTCCTGCTGGTACGGTGCTAAAATAGAAGGGAAATTGTTTCCTTATGAATCAGCACAACCAGTATCTTTTGCTTGTTTTATCTGGCTGAGTAATTTGTCCTTGGGAGGGAGGAAATTGTGCCCATAATCCCATGAAACATCCACGGTCAAACACCCACAGGCCCAAGGGAAGGCAATTGACTCTGGGAGCCAAATATCGAGACAAATTTCTGATTATTCTTTCCATCTACCAGCTTTTGATTAGACCCTGCAGGCTCTGCTGAGGTGCACAGGCAGCATCTCCCGCCGCCGCAGGGAGCAAAGCACGGAGGCTCACCCGGATAGCACCGTGTCACTTTGCCACGCGCTGCTGTTCTGTACGGTCCCGCTCGGGGACGGGACCCGCTGGGTGCTGCTGTGACGCAGCCGGGATGGCAAGCAGAGTTAATTTATTGCAGAGAGACCATTGCTGCTCTGCTCTGCATATTTGGAAAGTTAAGAGTCGCTGCGGAGGCAGAAAGAGCAGGATATGACACAACTCCTCTCCCCATGACCTTAAAAAAAAAAAAAAAAAAGACTTATTTTTATGAACAGAGAATGAACGCAGACAAATACTGCTTTCCTGCTGGCAGCCGCCTGTATGGCTTTGCAGGTGCCATGTGCGTGGGCCAGGCAGCTCGCTGCCCAGCTCCCCGGGAAGCAGGAAGGCAAGGTGGCGGACGAACCTCCACAGGGTCCACAGCTTCGGGCACGAGGCACGAAAGCTCTCGCCCCCTTCGCATGCCAGGGCTGCCTGGAAGCTGGCAGAGCCGCCGCAGGCAGGGAGACGTCTCCTCCACGGGCCTGGGTTCACCGGGGAGCCCTGCTGCAGCCGCCGGGTCTAGGGCACAGCAAAGCCTCCCCAAAAGACGCCTCGGGACAGAGCACAAAGAAGGGTCCGACGGATCTCGGGGCAGAGGTGGGGCTCTCCTCTCTGCCCCTGCAGAGGATCTCCCAGTGACTGTATTTATGATGGAGTGGAAGCAAGTGTTTTCCTATAGCAGAAGGGATGATTAACAGGTGATTAACAAGCCCGGGATCTCGTGGTCCATCACAGCCCCAGGAGCAGAGCTCACCACATCGCCCCGAGCTGCGGGACCAGACGGGAAAGCACAGCAGAGCCGCACAGCGCACACCGCTCCTGTCTCCTCTGGTGCACTTGGGTGGTGATAACAGGCACGGAGCAAAACCAGGGGTGAAGGAGAGGTACAAGTTCGAGACAAATGCAGGCTGAAGGTTAAAGCTCAGGGTACGTCTTTGCTTGCTGAGGAGCAGGTGATTCTGTGCTCCCTGCACCCTGAACCAGTAACCAGTCTGGTTTGTCCTGACTTCAGTGAAAGTCTGGATCCTGAGCCAAAATTAGGAAGAAACCCATACTGACATTGGTAGCATTTTGTTTCTTTCAAGCACGTCTCTTGCCTTGGTTTCCGCTGCTCACTCCTGGATGCAGGGACAGTCCGGCTGGCTGTGGCCGCATCACTGCTCCGGCGCGGGGGAAGGATGCACCGAGCAGCCGGCACGGACCCGTCCCGCCCTCGGGCGAGTGTCGCCCTGCAGAGCTGGGATGAGCGCTCCTAAGCCACCAACCAGTCACACACCAGGGTTTGTGTCTCCTAGCGATACCCCACGGCAAGCTCCCCAGGAACTCGGCCGGATCCTGCTCTCAGCACCCCCAGGCTTCACCCGCTGCCAGCACTCCCGAGGTGTGAACGGACCGACGGACGGGTCCCTCCGCTCCCAGGGCGACCGAGCCTCTTGGGCCGCTCGTGCTGCTCCACGCACGGGGGTGTCGGGGTGGCACGGGGCACCAGTGGCTCCCAAACAGCATCCGAGCAGCCAGCCCCCGCCCCAGCTCATCCCGGGGGGCAGAACCACCTTGGTGTTTCAAACCCCACGACACAGAGCCTTCCCCCCGCCCTGCAGGACGGCCTGCCTGCCGCTCTGTTGCTGCAGACAGCTTTTGAGCTTTATAGCGAGTCTTAAAACAGGCACCTTTTTTTTTTTTTTTTTTAAATTGTGTCTCTTGTAGTCAGATAATTTCACAAAGAATTGTGGGTTTCGTAAGAAGTGAGTTCATAGCAGTCCTCTTTCCTGAGCAAATGTGACTTGACACAAGCTTGACGGGCTTTTAAAATGCTAATCAAGAGGCAGCTGGAATTTATGACTGTTTGTAATCACGTTAACCAGGGGATGCACGTTCTTTACAAGGAGCTGATCAGGAGTACCACCACATAAAACTGAGAAGCCCAACAGCGTGGGGCGATCCCTCCCTTTGGGAAGAGCAGAGGAGACGCAGACCCACCCGAAGGGCAGTGCTGCAGTCCCCGGCCCCTCGTGCCCTTTAGATGCCGGTGTCCCTGTGGGACAGCCCCGGTCCCCCCCCGATTAAAAGCCAGCCATGCTGAGCTGTCCTGTTACTCTCACCTGGATCTCTGGGATCCCATCCACATGAGCTCAGTCTCTGTGGTGCTCATTCGAAAGGTCAGGATCTGACTCATGACTCTAGTATGGCGATATTTTTGGCTCTGTTTTAATCATTTTCTCCTGTATGTCTCATGCACCGGCTGCCAGAACTTCTTGTCCTCCCAATTATGGTGAAAATAGATTATTAGTAATAGACTAATTCAGGAACTACTCTGGAATTATTGACGAACACAGAATCTAGTTCAACAATACGAATTCCTCATTTACCTTCCTTGCTCCAGCGCTGGTCTGGGGATAGTTGTTGGACCAGGCTTTCCAACTTGGCTGGAGGGTGGAAAGGGAGATCACTTGTCTGCTGCTGCGAATGTTTGCCTTAAGATCCTGGTGTTTAATGTTAACTTGCCAATGCAAAAAGACAGACAGAAAAACCTTCACTAGGAACCTTGCTGTTAACTTGGGGGTCTCCTTTCTATTTCCAGTGACAAAATTAACACTTTTCTGTACTCTGCAGAGAACCAGTGCCCTGCTCCTTAAACCCCACAGTCCCCCTGCTTCAGCCATAGGCATTCCAGTCCAGATCACATGAACTCCCAGATCTTTTTGACATTAATTCATATTCCTCAGTCTAGACCCATCATGCCCAGCTATTTCACTCATGAGATCTCAACAATTTTAAAACTGCATTTCCTCTGCAGCAATTTTATTCCACGTTAATATCATGTCTTTTATGTCTCATTATTTGGCAAATGTTAATTCATACCCAGCCCTCCTGTGAAGCAGAGAAATTGCTATCATTAACCTCATTTTACGGAAAGGAGAGAGTAGAGAAATTAAGTGATTTGCTAAGGGCAAAGAGGGAGAATCAGTATTAACGTGGGAGTAAGAGCTCAAAGGTCCTGTCTCTGAACCATCCCTCTCCTCCACGTCCCGCTTGCCAAGCATCCTTTTTTGGGTAGCCAACAGAGACCTACATCGCACTTTGCTGACATCTTCTCTTCTGTTTTATTCCACATCACCTGTCTAATAAACACTGGGGTTGCCCGGGCATTAGAACAACAAGGAACTTCTGCCTTCTCTTCCTCTTCTATCCAGCAGACCGGCAGCAACGTGCCTTCAAAGTTTCTGCATTCGGTGCCCCTTTTCTTCAGCCTGAAGACGCCGCCGTGCCCCTTCGCAGCGAGATCGTGCTTGGTCCATCTCTCCCGGGGCCAGCGACTGGTCTTCGCAGCGGGACAGGCCGCGGCAGCACCGCACCACCGGCACGGCCACCACGGGCACTGCACGGCTCTGCCCGCTGCAAGGGTTTGCCACGTCCATGGGAGCACGCCGGTACGAACCCCGCGCATCGTGCCAAGGTGAAACGATAATGTTGTTCCCTGACACAGTCACGGCTCTGACATGCAGAGATGGTATCTCTGGTTTCCCAGAAGGCAGGGCTTTCTCAGCTGTTTTTATTTTTGCTGAGTGACACGTACAACACTCAGGAGCAGTTAGCTCGTTCCCAGCTGTCGCAGGGCTGAGCCGCAGCGAACGTGCCGACAATACTTGACACTGGAACAAAACAAGCCCTCTCCTCAGCAATCGCTGGGCATCCTTTTTTTAATGCTACATGTACTGGAAACTCATATCTTGGCTGACAGAAGCCTGGATTGGCAAAAACTACATCTCAACTTAGGGAGGTGTCAGAAAAGATATTTTTGAGGTTCTGGACAAGCTCAGTCAGTGAAGTGCAAGTACTATGAAATACCGTTAGCACAGAAGATTGATTTTGTGGCACACGCACGGGATGCTGCACTCCTCAAATACAGCCAAAAGACAAAGCAGAGTGTGCACAGCAATGTAGGGGACACTTTGCTGTTACTAATGCCTCATATTTATTGAGGCTTGCGAGAGGGGGCAATTCATCTCACTGTACAACCAAGAAAATTTTCCTTCTCTGTTTCCCTCTCATGTTATTTTGTAGGGGATTGTATTTCTCTACTGCATATTTCCTAGTCTTTTGGGTATGTGTTTAGCTTTCCAAGAAATGTGTCCATTAAGAGGTTTATTGTAGCCTCAGATACAACTTTACCACCAAAAGAAACTTCCACCATAAAAATCATGTTTGTTAATTGACTGATTGCTGAAGGCTGAGCACAATTAACAAGACTTCTCCACTATTTAGGACTCATGCATGACTAGGACCGCGACAAGGGGAAGTAAATGAAGATGAAGGGGAAGACATGAAATGCTTTTTCCGCATGAAGAGGTGAAAGTTAAAATAGCATTAATAATAGCAGAACTGGATTGCAGCAGGCTTCCAGTCCCTGGCTATAAAGAAACCCCAACATATAATTGATAGGTGTCATTTTCAAATGCTTTAATTTTTGTTAAGTGTTTTGCGGAAAACTGAATAAGACTGAGGAAAAAAAAGATTTTTCTGATCATTCTTTGACTGCTTTAATATGATTTGTTCACATTTGGACAGAGGCACTCAGCTGGGTCACCAGCCCCGCCAGCTGCCGGCAGCGCCGCGGTGGTCCCGGGGACGTGGCTGGTGGCGCAGCGGGGACACGCGGCCGGCGTGCCAGCACGGGGCTGCTCAGACCGACAAGGGCTGCCCCACCTGGAAACCCTGCTCTTTCCTTCTGCCTGTCCTCCCCGCGGCTGGTTGTGCCCAAAGACATGAAAGACAAAGCTGGATGCTGGCAGTGTTCAAGGTCCCATTTAACTGAACAACAGAGATGCTTATCACTGTGGAACTTGCCAGGTCTCTCTTCCTGCATAAGTGCTCAGCCACCAAATGGGACAACCAGAACAGGGACTCTGGAGCTGGGTTTAGAAAAAGCAAGTTTTTGAACAAGTTTTTATCCTTGCCACGGTCGCAGAAATGCAGTACCATGCACACTCCCGCACAAGATCCTGCATTGCTCCGTGTCCCTCAGGGAGCAGCAGCGATGCACTGCTCCAGCGGGGATGCTCACGGGGCCATGAACATCTGCTCTGCCCCACCCGCTTGCAGCTGATGCACCTCTTCCTACTTAGGTGATCACGGTAAAAAAAAGAGTTGATTCTTTATTAGACTGCAGAGTAACTAATTATCATTAGATGATATTGTTCATTTCCATATAGATATGACAGAGAACAGCTTTCCAGAAGGCAGCCTGTGTTTCGCAGTCTTTCTGTGTGGGCATCTGCCAGAGGCAATGGTGTTCTCCGAGGAGGGGAGGTGGGCAGGCCAGGGTCCCCTCTGGCTCAGGAGGAGATTTCCCCACTCAGGGGGAAGGCTTTCCCCTTGCTGGGCAAGTGATTTAATTCTGCAGTCTTGGTACAAGTGTAGTGTGAGGATCACTCCCATTCCGCCTGCGTGTATCTGGCATGCCTTGTAAAAGCTTGCCTGACCGAGCCCTTCAGAAGACACTGGTGGGAAGAATCTCTTTTTCTGTGTCCTATCCACATTACCAGCTTCCTAAGCGTACTGCCTTTTCCCAAAGCACGTGGCTTTCATGGGAAAACAGAGGAAACTAGGGTTGCTAGGAGCACCTTCGATGGCTAGAGCTTTTTGAGGTTGCTCCTGCTGCTGCAATATTCCCTCGAGACGGATGGTGACACTGTCAGCCAGTTATGCTCCTGGCCCTTTAAGACTCGCTCCGAAATGTAATACTTCAGGAATATGATGGTTTAAACAATTTTAGTCAGTGAGTCAGTTCCGGATTATCAGCCTGCAGCAGGAGGGTAGTGACTCTCCCTCATAAATTAGCAACCAACAAGCTCTTCTCTTTGATGAATGTTATTTTAAAGACTCATCTCACTTATTAGCTCCAAGTACACTGTCCTTTAATCACTGCAAAGGAACATTGCACCCTCCTGCCCCTGGCAGCTTTATTCCTGGGATGACTAGTTCAGCATCACCAGAAGAGAAAAGAACGAAGGAGAAGGAAGCAGAGGAGAAGAGGTCCCACCAGACATGTGGGGAAGTCAGTGCCATTATGGGAAAGTCACCTCAAGTGATGGGAAGGACAGGAAGTAGCTTGCAAGGCTTCCAGAACTAAAAATATTAGAAAACAACTAAACCTATGCCTGTCAAAGTGTTACCTGGCTTGGGGAAAAAGGAGTGGGAAAGGTCCTGTGCCAAAAGGTGAGCAGTTCAGGCTCTGGTTGCCTCATCTTACCCGTTACCACACAGCCTCTAAGCTTTCACGTGAGCTATGCTTATTTCCATTGACTGGTGCTGTCTCATCAGTATTTAACTCCCCCACTACTTCAATGAGTCCTGGGTTCGGCCGTGACTGTACCACTATTGCTCTCCACAAGCTGTGATTTACTGAGGAGGAGTATCATAAACTGACCATAACAGTAGGTGAAGCTGCTAAGAAACAAGTTCCTTGCACACGGTTGGGATTTCATATCTCACTTTCTAGAAGGTAAGAGAGTCTGTGATTATCCCTACAGTGAACTTGGTGATACCAGCAAAGAGCCTCTGGGTCTGACTGTGCAGAAGAAAAGTCCCCAAAGTATCAGTTCACTGAATATTTATTCTAACTACAAGGCATCATGGAAGGGTGGTGACTGCAGCAGCTGCCAAGTGTGATCCAATCTCCTAAGAGCTCAGACCAAGTTTATTTGTGGTCTAATTCCACTAGTTTCTGTGAAGATAGAAAAGGTCTGCTCTTCACCTTCAGTATCTATGAAGGGGGTTACATTTCAAATGAGGCTCGTATATTTATGTACATATATACACAGACATTTTCAGGGTGAAGGGGGAACCACACTGACACTGCAGAACTAGAGACTGGTGGTGCTTCGTATTTGATTCAGGGCACAGGGAGGGATTCACCCCTGGTTTAAAAGGGCTCGCGGAGCGATGTTTTCTGCCCGCCCTGGCAGATGCTAGGCCTTTTCAAGAAGGACGCTGCCCAGATGCTCTGCTCCCAATACCACGCGGTAGCAGAGGAATGCTGATGGCTTGTAGCTGATTGCGTACTCACAGCATCATTTCTATTTATTCCTCACAGGCTTCATGCCACCCGAATGTTGGCTCAGCTCAGACAAGCTAAAGCATATGCTTATTTGGAACAGTGTTTTAAACTCTTAACTCTTCCAGGTGAAACCCATCTTCCCAGAACTCCCTTTTTCTGCCCTCCCAGCAGTCACTCCAAACTTCTTGAACCCATTCACCTCTACTGAGACCCCTTCCTACACTGGAGTCTTGTTTAGAGATCGGCCGTTTGAGGAGCTAGGGAAGAACGAAGGGACTCGATCAGCACTTCTCTTGTAGACTTGCCCGTTTGCTCAGAAGTTTCAGAACCTCATGGACAACGCTGCCCCTGGCACCACTTCTTGTTGCTTCAAACCACTAACTTCATACTAGAATTTAATGATTGGCAAATCAGTAAAACACACGGACAAGAGAAAGTGAATCTTCACTTGGCTTATGTTCCACCACTAACTATCAGCAGAGAAAGGATTTAATTTATAAACCTTACGTGATGCTGAGATACTGCTGCAGCATCTCTCCCTGCAAAGGCCCCAAGGCACATTAACCAAGGGAATTACTCTAATACGCCTTGGTCAAAGCGAAGCACCCAATGCCTAGTGACGCTCATAGGAAAGTGAATCCTCTTCCTTGATCCCATAGCCCCAGGAAAAGTTTTGTAAAGATTTTTAAGGCTCCGATCAGAGCTCATTGAAATTTGTTTCAATAGGCTTTAAAATCAAGAAATAAAAGGCCATGGGAATCCTCCCATGAACTTCCCTGGGCCTGGCAAAACACCACCATTAGTCTTGCAATTCTTTCTTCCCGTTGCTTCTGCATTTCACCTCCAGATCTTTCTCTTTTGTGGCCCACATTGTATTACCAAATGCTCCCTGAAGAAGTAAAAGGAGATCACGCTGTTATTAGGCTGGCATGCTCGTTAACAAAGGCATTAAAATAAAGTTTGAATGTTTGAAAATTAATAAAGCCAAACTGCAGTGTATACAGAGCCTTTAAACTTGCACAGGCTACAGAGGAAAGCGGGGCAAGCACCTGCCTGGTTGCACAGGCAGCCCTGGAAGAAGTGATTTTCCAGGGGAAGAGACCTGCCGAGCAGGAACAAGGTCCATCTGAAGTGCGAGGAAGAGGGTTTTTTTCATCACAGACTTGCTCATCACTTGATGAGGAAACCTTTAAACTCAGACTGATGAGGTTGGTGACAAGAGCCTACACGTGGGTCCAGACCACAGAGACCTGGAAGGAAGCCTAAGCATGGGCAGTCAGAGCGGGGACAAGAAGGAAAATAACGGCTCATTTTTTGTTCGCCCTCTTTGATGTCTGTGTCCAAGTGAAAGAAGTAGACAAGTAAGCCCTTTGCCAAGAACAGCGGAAGATTCCTGCACAAAAATTTTTCAAGCAGAAGGTCAGTGGTCTGCAATAGGAAAATATTATAAAGTAGGATTATTTTTAAGATGCTGCTGGAAAATTTTTTTTTTTTTTTTTCAGTTTAAGATTGTCAGTTTGCATTTTAAGCTAAAAAATAATTGCTTTTTCCATGGCAATTGGCAAGTCCTTTTGCTGGGTAAATCTCCTGTGAAACTAGTCTTTTTCATAAAATATTTTAAAAGTCTTGTGGGACTGACAGCTGTCATACTGGCTTCACTTTTATCCCTTTCATCTCCTTCCTTAGCTCACTGACTGTCCCAGGGATTTTTGGGAAACCAGCAAAAAGCCTCCAGCAAAGGAGCAGCAGGAGCCCCTGGGATCCCCTCCTCCGCCCCGTGCGGTGGTCGCAGGTCACGATCTTCACCTCTAGCAAACGCTGCTGAAGTCACCAGCTCCACGCGCAGCACGGATGGGTCCGGGCACCATTCTGCAGAGGTACGGGCTGGCGGCAGGGCGCTGTCCGATTCCACATCAGGTGCCCGAGGCCTTTGCTATGTGGAAAGCGCTGGCGAAGCTTTGCCAGCCCGGCAGGACGTGGGCAGGGACCCCCCAAACGCCCCTCACACCTCTGCCGCCCCGTCCTGAGCCCCCGCAGTTGTTGCGCACCCGATGGGCACAAGGACGAAAGTAACGGTCAGCTGAAGGGGGACGCCTGAAAGGCTTTCCTTTAAAAACAGCACCTTTGGGGGCTTTTTGCTGCTGCTGTTGGGGGTTTAAGGCAGGTAAATAATTCACCAAAAAAAATCGCAGTTAGAGTTTTTCTTTACCCAGAGGCAGAAGTTTATATTTTTCACTTAATATTTCCAGGCATTACAGAAAGAGTTGCTTGAGAAAATTCTATGTGTTTAAAAAAAAGAGGGAAGGCTTTAAGTGATTTATGTTTCCTTTAAACGTACATGCCAAAGTTTAACCTTTCTTTTCAACTTTTTTAAAAAAAGCTTTTTCATACAGGGAACAAAAATAGAGATTTTTGCATTTTAAAGTGTCCAACAGCCCAGGGTGAGACATCCCCGCTGGACGTTAGCAACAGCCCCGCTGGAAGAGCGAGGAGGAGGAGGATGGCATCTGCCTCAGCAGAGGCGCTGGGCAGGGGATCAGGACAAGCTCCTGCTACCTGATGAAGGGCAAAGCACCGAGGTCAGGATTGCACCCGCCGCTCCCCAGACCTGCCTGGCGCCCTGGGCAGGGTAGAGCCTTGGGTTTATTTAGCTGCACAGCACCGATAACAGCACCCCTGCCAGTACCACGGTTTGAGGACGCAAGGCAAGCACCAACATCAACGTGACGGGGCTCTGCAGGGAAACGGGAACCTCCTGCTACGCAGAACCTTAGTGGAAAGGTCGAACGGACACCAGGGCGTTTGTCTCTTCGGGTAGACACAAAGGTACCATGGCAATGAGGACAAAAGGTGTTTTAATAGGCAGACGTTTGTTATCACAGGAAAGAACAAGATGGTTTAGTTCATTTAAAAATCTCAGATCGCAAAGAAAGTTGAACCGACATTTATACACACACACACTAATTACCAGGGACATTAGCACATCATACGAGTTTCCTAGACTGAAAATATCACAAACTGCATGTTGCTAGGTACCTTGCTTTGGGAACTGCTGCCTGAAAGCCCAGTCAGCTTCAGCAAATTCAAGAAAAGCAAAATCGCATTTAATCACAACGGTGACCGAGTTCATAGTCAGGATCCAAACCAGCAAAGGCTGAAGTACAGACTGAAAAAAAATTATTCCAGGAGAGAACAGACATTCCAGGGCAAGATGGGGAGAGGAGGGGGAAGAGCGGTCTGTTCTGAAGAGGAACCACAACTGAAGGAAGATGATGTCAGCCTCCAGCCCTAGCGATGAGCCCCAGGGTGGAAGCCAGCTCCTCAGCAGAGGAGGGCAGGAAACCAAAGCAGACATCTAACCCCGAGAAAGGGCTCTCCAGAACACACCTGAAATCTGCTCTTGGAGACACAGGGGAAGGCAAACGGTCCTTGGATTTCTGTTACCCAGTTGTACCTGGACTCACACATCACGGTGCCTGGCTCTCCCTAAATCAGGGACGTTTCCCCAAAATACCTTTTGGTACATATCATAACAACAAGAGACAGAGGAATGTGGCTCATATCTTACTGTCTATTCTCTTAAGTTTCTTAAGGCAAGCTCATCATTACATACCCCACAGCATGAGACAGCAACTTGGGAAATTGGGGAAGAAGCATGAAAAAACAACCAAAAAAAAAAACCAGAATAAGCCACTTTGTGGCAATGAGCTCACCCTTCTCCGGGAGCTGGCTGTGACGGATCTGGCTGGCTGCCTGCTGGGGGTGGTGGGAGGAGAACAGGGTGCTGAGGAGCCAGAGCCAAAGGAGCTGAGGGGAGCAGGCTCCTAGAAATAAGCCCTGGGTGATAAGGTGAGGAGCTGCAGCTTGGTCAGGACACGCACAGCCGACACCTGACAGGGATCACCACCATCACACCTGGCAGGGCCATTGTCTGCAATAAGCTTTGATTCCTTTTCTCACATTACTCCACAGCATCCAAAATCTCCCTTGAAATCCCCATCGGTTGCCAGGATTTTGTAACCTAAAAGCATGTACATACTTTGAAAAAACAGTCCTGATTTTTTTAAAGCAGTGAGCCTTAATTAGCCATCTCATCCATGGTCATTCATCCCGACAATAATGACACTGTGCTTTCCCCAGGCCACATGCACGGTTAAACCTGCTAACCCCCAGGAAGGGTTTCTATATGTTTAGGCAACATATAGGGCACTCATCAGCTTCATCTCACATGTGATAAAAATCTTTGGGGGTCACCTCTCCCCAGAAGTCCACTTTACCTCTGGAGTGTGTTGGAGAGACAAGAGGAACAATTCTGTGATTTGGGAACAGTTGTTCCTTCCTGGAAAGCCCTGGCTTTAGCCTCCGAGCCCCGAAGCATCTCTCCAAACACAAGGAGTGCAGCCTGAATAAGTGGCTGTGAGTAATCTTGTTTGGCTGATATTTTTCTGAGTCTACCAACTTTTAACTTTTTGATGACCTTCTTGAGTAAGTACAAATGTTGTGAACTGTATAACTCTTGAAAGCAGGAGCTGGCAGTGTGCGATAAAGCAGCTGTCAGGAGTGTCATTCCAAATCAAGATGATGGCAGATTTGAAGCAATTTTAATAATGCTTCTGATTGTTATTTCTAGCTAAAAGAAAAAAATGAGAGGGGAAAAAAAAAAGAAATACATAATGAGAATTGTGTGTTTTGCTTTCAACACACACTTTAGTTGAAAGCTTTGTAGCTGTTCATACAAAATGAAAGCTTTTTCCCACTTGTATTCATGTAATAAGAAGGAAGCACTCTCCCAAAAGATTAACAGAAAGACCTGATCCCACAGCTGGAAACTCAAAAAAAAAACAACCCTGGAGGCACATGAAATAGGGTAATATGCTGTAGGTAATAGCGCAATAACCTTTAGTCCAGGACCATTGCTATTCAATACATAATATTCCGCCAGATTGGGCTGAGATTATCCCCCGCGGGTCATTCACAGGCGGTGGAGGGGCAGAGGGGGTGACACCCCCTGAACAGCGGGTTACGGCAGCAGCTGACAGGCAGGCTGGGTGCTGGGTGCCCGGTCCCATCAGGGTGGGTGCTGGGTGCTGGGTGCTGGGTGCCGGGTGCTGGGTGCCCGGTCCCATCAGGGTGGGTGCTGGGTGCTGGGTGCTGGGTGCCCGGTCCCATCAGGGTGGGTGCTGGGTGCCCGGTCCCACCAGGGTGGTCTGCTGCACGGCGGGCTTGGGTGCACGTCCACAAAACTTTGCTGCAACCCATGTTTAGCCGTGGTACGACAGGCTACAGCAAAGGCTCTATTAATTCAGCTAGGCAGCCAAGGAAATGTTTTGTCGCTTTCCTGAAAGCTGTGGAAACAAGTAATGATTTATAAAAACTTATTTATGGTCCGATTCTCCACTTTGCCGTGCACCCCGAGCCGTGCCTTGCTCCCCATACGGGGCTTTTGTGTTGAGGTACCAACGCCCCGGGAACCACGGCAGGAGCTTTGGGTAGAAGAAAGAGAAGAAAGAAAAGTTAATGGCAAGTAATAGCAGTATTCATCACTCAAAGCATTCCCAGGCCTTTTGCAAATATTAAGTAGTTACTCACAATGTTGAAGGAAAGTAGGTGTTAGCGAGGTGGGGGTTTGAGCTCTGCCCTACTCCTTTGGAAAAGCTTTACCAAGACATTAATGCTAAAGAGTTTATGTCTTCAGATTCCAGATGCTAAAACAGGGCTGAGAAAATGGGATTTTGATTGATGTGGCAAGGGAAACCAGCGAGGCGAGGAAGCGAGCAAAGCTTTAGCGTGGGAGCTGGCACCGCTTCCCTTGCGGTGTGCCACGGGAGAGCCGAGCTCCCAGCAGCAGCTGGGCCCCGTCCTTCCCCGGTGCCTCAGTTTCCCTCTCTCTACTGTGACCTGGGCAAGGACTTACAGCAGATCTTGCCTTCGGCTCTTTCCCCCATCCTGTGCTCACGCTTTTCTTCCAAAATAAATCCGAGTGAGTGGCGGGCGGGTTGCGGCCAGGCAGGGGACAGGCAGGGCAGGCAGCGGCAGAGCAGCCCTGGCTCTCCGCTCGCTGCCACAGGGCCCTCACACCTCAGCGAGGTCTGATTCCCCTCAGGAACATTGTCAGCTTTTGCTCGAATTACAGATGTCAAAATGCAACAGCACCATTGTTTAATTTTCCTCCGCTACCACCAGAAGCTGCTTACGTGGTGTCTCATCCCCACGACACGCTGTGAAAACGAGCGCTACCGCCATCATTTCACGCATGGGAAGAGAGCTCCCCCGGGACAGAAAGTGCCAGCGCGTTTTGCGGTGGGCTTGTGGGTGTAAGGTGTCCGTGTCCCTGCTCCCGCGCCTGTCGGCGTGCTGGCTGGGGGTGGGAGAGCAGCTTTTCAGCCCTGACACCCGCTGCACGGGAGGGTGCTGTGCCCCTCACCCAGGCTGTGGGGGCTCGCTGCCTCACGGGTCCAGCCGGGCCCCCGGAGGGACCCTCCCCGGCCGCAGCCCAGCACGGCGGCAGACCTGCAGCAAAGGCGTTTCCAGCTTCTGCAAGGACGGGGAGATGGACAGTAAGTCCAGGGAGCCGGCATGGTCCGTGCCGTAGAAGCACAGGGAAGAAAGTGTTTTCCTGAGAGGTGGTGTGATGGTAGCTGCACCCTGGCAGGAGATTGCTGGACTGCAGCCCAGGACCTGCCACGACGCAACAGGCAGAAAGGATCCGTGACTCCTTTTATTTCTGTTACATCTCTTTTGGAGTGGTTACTCTTTTAGAAAGCACCTTGGTCTGGGTGGGGTGCCTCGCTGAAGCTGCTGCGGGGTTCAGAGCAGGCTGACCCTGCTGTGGTGGTGGTCTCACTGCCAGCAGCCTTAGTGCCACAGTGGGCAAGTCTCGCTGCCTTCGTTTTTCCATCTCTTCACGGGCGCTAATGGTGTGACTCAGCCACCCTGAGTGCGAGGAGAAAGGCTGGAAGGAGGTACACAAACCTCTTTCTCCTGTGGTCCCATACAGCCACATGCCTTTTCTCTTCATTCTCCCAAATTAGTCTAACCTCCATGTCTCAGCATCGTCCATGCACTCCTGTGACAAAGAGGGACATTGCTCTGCTCTTTTATTCCTCCATAAACTTTTTAAAGTTGTCAGTTTTTAAATCATTCTCACAAGACCAAAGCCATACTTTCTGCACAGCACTATGAGGGTAGCATCCTTTCTGTCCTCTGATGGAAGCAAACCTTGCACAGGTTGCGCTTTCCATATAAAAAGTACCGAGCCTTGTGACTTTGAGACTAATGCAGAGGACTCACGAGAAGAGTGGGTAAAAGGCAGGATGCCCACTCATGAGAAGAAAGGGAGAAAAAAGGTGGCATGTTGTTCAAAACAGCTTTCAGAGTGGTGACGAAACTATGGAAGATACATTAATAACAGGGCAAAATATCTGTGGGGTTCATCTGTTTGTTTTAACTTCCCCAGAGCAAGTGTTTTCCAATTGTGGGCTTTTGTGTATGTTTAGGTGCAATATCGTTACTAACAAATCATAAGCTGGAAAGGAGAGACTTTATGTCAGAGGATGAACACTGATACCATTAACATTTGGTTCGACTTCCCCGGAAATTTGTCCCCTACCTTGTCTTTTTTGGAAGAGTCCAAAGTTTTAAGTTAGTGTATCAGCGGTATTTGGCCACTCCGCGCTTTGGCTGACCATTGCAATTTAGCCGTCAAGACCTATTTTTAGTCATATGACTAACGAAGAACTTTTGGAGTGGATCCTGAAACGTCCTGAGACTCAACAAGAATGTGACAGTGGCACTCAGCGGAGCTTGCTTCGAAGTGCTTTATTTGTTCACTCGCACAGTGCCTTTTTATCCCCGTGTTTGTAGTGAGTCACATTTCCTCCGCCCACGGCTTCCTTGTGAAAAGTGGTATAATAATGAGGTACTCTTGTGCTAACTTGGTATTCAGCATAGGCCCAGGAAGTTAAGCTTTTCTATTGATTGGTCTTTATGGTTGTGAGTACAAAAGCCTCTGCCAAAGTACTCTCTGCCAGGCTGGCTGGGTAAGATCTGTCAGTGAAGTGTTTTGAACATGATTGCTCCGCTTCCTTTGCCGATCCGTGCTGTCACTTCTGGGAACTCAGGACTCGCTGTAGTTATCCGGCTGGGCTGCATTAGGAACTCGAGGTTGGGCTACCTTATCTTATTTATTTTAATGTGTTCTTTTAACTTAGATACAGCACTCCTCAGATGTATGTTATGTCTGAGGCCCAAGAGATCTCTGCCAAGGCGGTAGGCAAAGCTCCAGAATTATAGCACTGGCCTTAGCAACGAGTGATTTAAACTGAGGCTCATCCCTGAAAAAGGATGGTTGTCTGGTTTACCAGGACCTTGGGTTTCTGGAATTGCAGGTGAACTTCCAGGGACACGCATGCACATGCAGAGACAAACTCTTGTCGTATACTGATAATCTCATCTCCTGTTGCAGATGACTAAAACGCTCCAAATAAGTGCCCAAGTTGGTATTGTACTTCTCAAGTCTCGACTTATTTCGATATGATTTTTCAAATTCTCTGAGGAATCCCTCTTCACTCAGGCTGCTGTAGCACCACCAAAAACCAGCAGTTTATTAAGAGGGCTGCGTGTATGATAGCCTTCATCCTACCTTCCAGTACCAAAGCAGCTTGAAAATTAACAAAGTTGCCCATCTCGGGTCACGATTCGGAGGACAGGCTGGTTTCCAGAGCATTGGCTGTTTCTGCTCTCGTACCGGACACCTCGGGGGAGGCAGCAATCGACCGCTTCTCCCGGGCGGGGGTTGCACCAGGGCAACGGTTTGAACATCTTCTGGGTTCCAAATCCTGCTGCCAGGTGGAAGATGGGAGGCTTGACATTTATTCTGACTTCTCCTGGCTTGGCAATGTTGTTTCCGCCTCGCCCATGTCTAACCTCCCGCCGAATGCCGCCTGGAGCAGGCTGCCCCTAACGCTCTCGGTGCCGCCGGAGGAGGCAGAGCCGTGAGGGCAGGTCCCCTAACGGGGCACGGCAGCCGCGCGGTGCGGGGTTCAGCGCCGCGGAGCTCTTGCCCGGACCCGTTTGCGGCGCCGTGCGGGGCGGGGGCACGGGGCGAGCAGCCCCCGAGGGAAGCGCCGCGCAGCGGGACCGCACCGGGCCGGCACCGGCGGGCACGCGCGCCCGCAGACCCCGCGCACCCGCCGCGGGACCGGTGCCGCAGCGCCCCCTGGCGCCTCCCGCGGGGCGGCGGGACGGGACGGGACGGGGACGGGACGGGGACGGGATGGGGATGGGATGGGGGATGGGATGGGGATGGGGATGGGATGGGATGGGATGGGATGGGGATGGGGATGGGATGGGGATGGGATGGGATGGGATGGGGATGGGGATGGGATGGGGATGGGATGGGGATGGGGATGGGATGGGGATGGGATGGGATGGGGATGGGGATGGGATGGGATGGGGATGGGATGGGATGGGGATGGGATGGGATGGGGATGGGGATGGGATGGGGATGGGATGGGGATGGGGATGGGATGGGGATGGGATGGGATGGGATGGGATGGGGATGGGGATGGGATGGGATGGGATGGGGATGGGGATGGGATGGGATGGGGATGGGGATGGGGATGGGGATGGGGATGGGGACGGGACGGGGACGGGACGGGGATGGGATGGGGATGGGATGGGGATGGGGATGGGATGGGGATGGGATGGGATGGGATGGGATGGGGATGGGGATGGGATGGGGATGGGATGGGATGGGATGGGGATGGGGATGGGATGGGGATGGGATGGGGATGGGGATGGGATGGGATGGGGATGGGATGGGGATGGGATGGGGATGGGGATGGGGATGGGGATGGGGATGGGATGGGATGGGGATGGGATGGGGATGGGATGGGGATGGGGATGGGGATGGGATGGGATGGGGATGGGATGGGATGGGGATGGGGATGGGATGGGATGGGATGGGATGGGGATGGGGATGGGATGGGATGGGATGGGGATGGGGATGGGGATGGGATGGGATGGGATGGGATGGGATGGGGATGGGGATGGGGATGGGGATGGGGATGGGGATGGGGATGGGATGGGGATGGGATGGGATGGGGATGGGGATGGGATGGGATGGGATGGGGATGGGGATGGGGATGGGGATGGGGATGGGGATGGGATGGGGATGGGATGGGGATGGGGATGGGGATGGGATGGGGATGGGGATGGGATGGGATGGGGATGGGATGGGGATGGGATGGGGATGGGGATGGGGATGGGGATGGGATGGGGATGGGATGGGGATGGGATGGGATGGGGATGGGATGGGGGTGGGATGGGGATGGGATGGGGATGGGATGGGGATGGGGATGGGATGGGGCAGGATGGGAAGGAGTGGGATGGGACGGGATGAGGGGCAATGGCAGCATCAAGGCTGGTCTCAGCAAGGACGAGGGAGCTGTGCCGAGGTGTTTGCCCCGGTTCCGGCACTGCGGGAGCCGCTGCCTCTCCCCTCCCGGCCAAAACCACGAGTGCTTCCTGCTGGGCGTCCCTCTTCTCTGTGGGCGATGCCGCTCTGTGCTGGGGCTTCATCCCCCGTCAGTTCAGGGGGTTCTGGAGCTGACGGGGAAGGCGGGCCAGGACTTCAAAGAGCCGGCGAGTAGGAGCACGGACAACTGCAAGCGGCATTTCACAAGTCACCCCGTCAATGGGAAACGCGAGAAGGTGCTGGGGAAAAGCGGTGGGGTCGGTGACCAACTCAGGATGGAGTTGCCAATCTCTGTTGCTTTCCTCATTTTTTGTGTATATTTTCTTTATTCTCCTCTTGCTCTTTCCTCTCTTGAAAAATAAGAGGAATGACAATCAATAATATATGCTGGTGAAGAAAATACGGTCAGTTTAAGTGCAACTCTTGCAACAGCAACCTTTCAAAGCAACACACTGGAAGAGACCAGGCAGCCCATAGTTTAATTTTATCCTGTGTTGGGATCAGAGCTAATTCTAAATTTGTTCATAGAATTACCAGAAATCTGCCCCTCATACTGCAGAAATCCAGGCAAGCTATTATCCCCTGATGTACTTATTCTTTACCTGAGGAAACTCCTCCAACCTCCTTGTTTCTTCTTGCCAGCCATCCCAGTGCCCCCTGGCCCTGCCGGCCGTGGGCTGCAGCTGCACGACTCGGAAGTTCCTCCTGGCGATGCCGGTGGCAGGCGAGGCAGGAGTCACGTTATTGCAGTGCTTACAGCACCGTATGTCGTGAAGCCCACCAGATCTAGGGCAATGCCGGAGCCAGCCGCACATCCCTTCGGTATCTGTGGGGAGAGAGCAGAGGAAAGCAAACTCTGATGGTTGGGTCCTCACCTCCCTGTCACTGAGAGCACTTCCAGCAGCTGCAGCAAAGCGGGAGGTGTAAATATTATTCCAGGCCTTGCTCCTCTGTTTAAAAAGCATCTCTCACCCTAGCCCATAGTCGTGGCTCAGATGCTGGAAGGTGGGATAGGTGCAGGTCGTGAAATCCCCCCCCCCAGCAAAGACCACCCCGATGCAGAGAGCGCAGGTGGGGACCGCAACGCCCTGTCCTGCAGGCAGCCCCTCGCACCCGCACCACAAAGGCTTCCAGGGCTGGACACCGATTCCCTTTGCTTCTGCAAGAGCCGCAACCGGCATTTACTGCAACAGACTTGAACCCGAGCAGGAAGCTACAGGAATAACAAGAATCTTGGATGCGTTTTCATTAACGGCGAGTTCTCCAAGCCACTTTGATCTGATCCTCAGAGCATTTTTCCTCCCCTCTGGACTCTGTGCACTATAAACCCAAGTATGATTTCGTGGAACAACTTTTTTACTACCTCCTTGCCTCTGACACTTTTTGCTTTTTCTCCTTGCGACGCTGCTCTGACACGCTCAGCACAACCGTGGGTGGGTGCCACGCATGAAGCCAGACACCCAAGAGGGACCTGCGCTCTTCCCTGCTGAGTCATCCACAGCCCCGGACGTTCCAGGGGTTTTTCTCCACCCTAAAAACAAATAAAACATTTGGACCAAGTTGAAAAGTTAAACTGTAACTCAAACATTTGTCTGAAGTAGGAATAATGGAAAAAGAAGAAAGCAGCTTCTTTCTCTCTCAGCATGCAACAAGAAAACTTTATTAATATGATTCTCTAGTAGGAGTCCAATAAATGTATGGTATTGCTGGGAACATCCTGAAACTCGTTACTCCAGTTACAGATGCTGGCTGCTTTGCTTCTTGGTGGCTCTTAATTATTAGTATCTCAGCTATGGGTTTCATGGAGGCTCTTAGGTAGGTGAGTCCTGCTATATTTTCATGCTTATTTAATGTAAAACTTCCTTTGGGAAATAAGGTGCTAAGTGAGCTCTGAATCAGCAAGGCAAAACCTACCGAAGTTGCTGCCAAGTTCCTGCAGGTCGGTCAGTAAGTTTGCATTGGCAGAGATCGGGGCAATCAGTCTTTCTCACCTGAAAAGTCTGTTTCGTGCCTCACTGACATATTATCTGGAATAAAGCAAAGCAAACCACAAGAGAAATAAACCTCTGCATTTTAGCAAATGAACAGAGGTGTCAGCTGAAACAGTAAAGCGCAGTTGTAAAAGTAAAATAAATAAGCAGTGTAATGCTAATCTTAAAAAGAATTACAAGACTTTCAACAATGTCAGGACCTCAGTGGGACACATTCCCGCTGAAAAATAGACTCCGATCTCCCAGGCCTTTGGATTTACAGTGGGTGAGAGACGAGAAATAACGCAGCATGTGTTGTGTGCCGCCCTCCCGGTCCTCAGACCTTTCACCAGCTGCCAGCAGCTCGGTCCCCTCTGGGCTCTCCATCACACCTCTCCTTGCAGCGTCTCCACGCCTTTTTGAAGACACGCTTCCGCATCGTTCTTTGTGGCAGCACGCCCAGGAACAGCACCCTGCCGATAAACGGCCTGTGGGATTTTAAGCGATCAACGGGACAGCTTTACACCAGATTTCTATGAGATGGATGTCAATACAAATCTCGTTTACTCCTGTCCACTTCTTGTTAGGAGAATTTTAAAAGTGAAAATTAATTAGGAGCAGTTTAAGGGTCAGCACAGATACCACAGATGAGGATTTTCCACTGAGAATTTTGTTCTTCTAGGCAAAAAAGAATGACTTCTCATTTTTCTGTGCATAGTGTCAGGCCCACTCTCCCTCACCTTACTGGACACCAATCTCTGTGCAAATAATGGCACTGTGAGAGTTAACGCCTTTCTTGTAAAGAAAAAATCATCAACAAGGAGCAATCCTTGAATCTGAGTCAGTGATCAAAAATTCAAAAAATGGACAAAGTCCATAGCAGAAGTAAAGTTGCTATAAGTTTTACCAGCTTAATAATTACACAATTAGCTAATAATTACTCCGCTGGCAAGCTTATGTCCTGCACGATTAGAACTGGATTATTTAGTAATAGCAATAATCCTAAACTGAGTCTAAATTTAAGTTGCCAGTCTGACATGTTTATAGTAATGCGTTTGGGAGGTAGAGAGCTTTACAAGTGAATCTTCAGATTTCTTCTTACCACAGTTAAAGGCAAAATGAGAGTGACCCTACAACGAGTGGATGTATTTCCCCATTCCTCTCACTTACATATATACCTCTCTCTTTCTACATCTCCCTGTTCTTCAAAATAAAGGCATATGGTCTTGATTAGGAGAGAGCCGCAATGCTTTGTGCTTTAGTGGTGCTGTGAAGCGAACCCAATTAACTGGTGCCGTTCTAATGGCTCAGGATGTGACTAGTTCCCCCCCAGCCTGTGGCACTGCATCCTGCACCAGCAGAATGTGAGGACACCTACTCCACCGTTCGTTCCCTCCTACTCCACCGTTCGTTCCCCCCCGCGCTGGCGGCAGCTCGCAGAGCAAACACATTGTCCTCCGTGCCAGACGCTCCGTGCAGACCTGCCTGAAATCAGTGAGGGCTTTTCCACTGAATTCCTTTGAGTCGGGTTACGGAGGAAGGAAAAGAAACAGCTTTTGCTGTGTTTAGCTTTTGCTAGAGGAGCAAAAAAAATCCACATGAAGCAATGTCATTTTTAGACCTCTGATTTTTTTTTTCAAGTATTGCATAGAAAATAAATCAGGTTGTTTCTGCAGCATTATGTGACATGGCACAGGCTATATACATGTACAAAAGGCAGTTCCATATAATAGAATAAGTTATTTAGTGCCGAGGTTGCTTTACCTGCGTTGCACAGAATGTCGGGTGTTTCTGTTGTGCCGCATGGCAATACCATTCTTTCGTGAGCTATGTCCCTAAGAGCATATCTTTTATTTCCAAGTGGAAAAAAAAAATATTTCACGGAACCTCTTTGACAGAGGTCTTGCTCTGGTTTCACAGCACATTTCACACCATCATATGCTGTTAAACCTCTGTCAGATGCTATAAAATATTGAGCCACAACCCAGGCACGCAGGTCAGCATCCAGGACGGCAACCGTTACTTTCAGCCTAAACCAAAGACATTTGCTGCTTCCCCTGCGGCGCGGGCTTGGTGTGAGCGGAGCGGAGGGAAAGCTGGTTTCCCTGTTCGCTGCCGGGCCCTGGCCGAAGGTGTGGGCAGCGTGGGCTGCAGGACGCTGCCCCGGGCGCTCTGCCCGCTCTCCGGCTCGGCTCCGTCAGTGTCCGGCATCCTCCGTGCCGGGCGGGCTGGGACGGAGGCGGGGGCGAGCTGTGCTGCCCTGTGTCTCCTGGGCACCTTCCTGTGTTTGTGCTGCATCGGCTCTTTCTAAAAGGGTTTTGCACCAAGGTCATACAGAAAGGGACCGGTCCTTACTCTGCCTGCACCACCTGCCAGCACAAACAACTGGACAAAACGCCTGGGCTGAGGTACCGCGTGGCCTCGTCGCTTGGTGTCTGTATTCACGTCACTGTACTCAGTGACATAAAGCATTTGCGTACATCAGATCCCTCTCAAGAAGGGAGCCTTCTGACCCTGCTGGAGCAGCAGGAAGCTGATTAGAGGTGGTTAAATGATTCGCAGCTGCAAGTTCATTATTCTGATTGTAAAGTTCCTTCAAAAGGAGAGAGATAAGAAATGGCTCTTCAGAGACGACAATAGTATGTTCTTTTCTTTTGGTATAGTTGCATGATTTTAATACTTTGAACACTGAAGGGTTATTTTAACATAGATGTAGGGTGCTCTACACTTGCCGTATTGCTTTTTTCCAGTAGGTGTGCAGCTGGGAACGGATGTAGCAACTTCGGTAACCAGGCTCCCTGCCTGGGACTTCCAGCTCTGCTCCAAGAGACCAGGTCTTGCACAACCACGCTGCGTGTGTTGTTACCAAGCAGTTCCTCTCAAACGAATACGACTTCATTAACCAGCTTCACAAAAACTGTCAGAGATGTAGCAGCCTCCGCGGTGCCGGTTCCTCCCCCATTTGTTTGGTGGCAGGCGAGGGAGAGAGCAGGTCCCCAGCGAGGGGACGGGGACCCGTGCGATGGCTGAGGATCCCTGAGGAGCACTTGGGAGAAACGCACAAGAAATCGGGCTGTGCTTCTGCTCATGGAAGTGTTTGTTGGGGAATAAGAATTAAATTCAAGTTAGATGTGTCCATGCTCGTGGCCAGATTGAGGCACTCTGGTGAAGAGAAGTGCTGCCGAGACCAGCTATTTACTGCGTGGAGCTGCAAGAAATTCATGGGAATGAAATGACATTTACAGTCGGCACACGTCCATGGCTGACTCCTCATCTGGGTAATCATAGCTCTGCGTTTTACAAAGGGCTTTTCATGCTGAAAGATGTCAAAACGCATGCAGACGTAAGTTTTGGTCGTGGTTTTGAGGCTGTCAGGACCAGCAGTCTATGCTTTCCTGTTAACCCGCTTGTTAGAGGGAACATCTCCCTTTCAAAAAGTTACACAAAGCCCGCAGGAGAGAGAGAGTCCTAAACCAGATATTTTATTTGACTGTTATCAGCCCCCAAAAACGTTGGTGAATCCAATATTCTTGTATTACAACCATATGGAAATTTTAACAGAGCTCATATTAAAGCAAGAGCATCCAGCGGAAGGTTGCATATAATGATGGCAAAGTTTGCCACGCTTTTACAAAAACGTAAGCTTTTGACAATCACCTCGAGGAAATAATATTTTTCAAAGGCAGCTCAACATCGCCAGGCTGCAGATTCTTACTGAAGAAAGCGCTGTGGGTGTAAGGATCAGCATAGGACGTGCAGTTAGGAAACCATCATCGGTTTTCCATCTGAGAGCAAGCCGTCCCTTAGAGAAACCATGCCGGGTGAGGGACATCTCTGCACCCCCGCCGCTGGCACACAGGCAGACTGTGGATTTGCCCTTGGTGTGCGCCGTGCATCTCTCCGTGCAACGGCTGAAGGAAGCCAGACCCAGCTTGCTGTCGTGTGAAAAAGATGAGTAGCAAGAACAGGCTCTGTTTGGTTTATTTGCCCCAGAGTAATGAGTTCTAGCAGTTCTCCAGGAGCACGTTGGGAAATACCTGTAAACTGCGTTATTTAATTTCCTTGCATTTTTCCAACATCTGAATGAGAAAACGTTTCATTAACTTACCTTAACAATGTTGTATTTGGGTTTGTGGTTTGTTTGTTTTTCTAGCAAGAGACATCTTGTTTATAGAAACCCTCCAGACAGTTACATTGTGGAAATGCCATTTGCAGTGGTATGAATTCCAAGTTTTCCAGATAGTAAAAACCCCCAACTTAGTCGTAATGTCAGGTTTATGCTGTTATTTACTCGTAACATAAAATGAAAGACTCAGATGTCTGCCTCCACTGTGCCAGCTCCATTCAGATCTCCGCTTACGCTTCTTTATTAGTCTAAACAAAATAAACGCTCACACGACAAAGCCCACAGGAGCAAGTCTGTGAAACACATTTCTTGTAGGTGAATCAGAGAAGACATCTGAGCCTTGGGTGCTTGTTCTCTGAAGAGATTTTGCTAACTCAATTTCCTCCCCTAAGCGCATCCTTCTGCAGAGTAATTCCTGCGGACGCGTGGTGGGGACGAGCGATCACCGTTTGTGAGAGGGGAGCATTTACGTGGAGCGCTGCACGGGAATCTCGATTTCCAAATTTAAATTGTCTTCACTCAGATTTGCAACTGTAGCAAACCGCCAGTCTTCAGTGGAAATGCCAAGCTGTGGAAGTGTAATTAGTATTACTTGCATAGGAAGGACGAAACTCATTTTGCCTTCGCTGCCTTTTAAGGCTAAATCCTTCGCAATCACGAAGGCAGAGCCAGCACCGAATGGCACAAATAAGGAAACCGGTTATTCTTTCCGAGGAAGAGAAAAATGCAACTTGGGTGAGTTTTCAGAGCCATTAGTCTGAAGTTGGCCACATGCTCCCACTTGATATTTCTCACTGCTGATCCAAATCCAGCTCCGAAATGCCGGGGCTGGCTCCCACCGTGACCCGGCAGCTGCCTGCACCGGCTGTCCAGGCACCGCACGCCCGCGTGCCCACGCGTGCCCACGTGCCGAGGAATCTCAGCTATTTCGTTACGGATGGGGAGCTGCTGCGCAGAACGGGATAAACGCTGCTGAAAGCCCTCGATCACCACCAAGAGCAGCAGGAATGCAAGTATCAGTATTTGAGGCAATTGCTGTGGCACATTACCAGATGCTCAGTTTTATTGAGCGGGGGAGCGTATAAAGGTCTACAAAGGAACTCTTTTATCCTGTGCCAACTTTTCCCGCCTCCCGCCTTTTGGTTTTAAAAGCTGCAGATCTGTTCCCGACTCTCAGAGGTACATCGCAGGCTCCGCCTCAGGCAAAGCTGGGTGCCCTGTTCAGCCATCGCTGCTGCCCGGCCGGTTGGCTCCAGGACAGACAGACTGACACCCCACAAAGGACACAGTTCGCGAGGGCTGGCAAAAGGTAAAATATTATTGGAACTGAAAATAATTTACACGTTACTCTAAAGAAACGTCAATTAACAATATTAAAACACAGCAATGTACAGTTTTCTTAGGAAATATAATGATGTGAGACATTCTTGATGGAAAGCCCAGAGACTGTAACGGAGCCCTACATACATCAGCAGAACAGGTACCTACTGGCCAACACCCCTCTTGTAGGCACATCCTGGCAAGGCAATTCCGACTTCATCACCTCTGGGTGTCTGCATACAGTTTTTATGCTGAACCACGAAGTTTTTCACGGAATTGGTAAAGAGCCGTATTTGCGTAGCGTATTTGTGTGGACCTTCCAGCCCGTATGTGAGTCTGCCGTCCACCCTCCCTCACACACAGAGCGAGACCCCCAGTTTGCTTGCCTACAGCGAGCCTGCGCTCCCAGTGCTCCCAGTCACAGCCCAGTTCCCAGCCCTGGCCTGCCAAATGGCCACCCCTGGTTTGGAAGGGGAGAGACGGAGGGAGGTCGGTCTCTGAAGTCCATCAGTCCCTGACGGCCTCTTCCGAATGTGCCCAACGGGCCGTCGTCACCCTGCCTGGGGAGCTGCCCTGAAGTCAACCAGCTTAACTTGCTGGGGCCAGCCGACACGGCTGTCACGATATTAGACTCAAACTGGTGTCTCCACCGGCACAAGCTCCATAAAATGATTTTGACTGCCAAAATCTGACTTCCAATTTAATATCTCCTACGCAGAAAATGGAAATACATCAAAAAAGAAACATGGTAGAAAGTGCAAAAAAGAAAAATTCCTCTGGAACCTTTTGTACTTATTGAGGGGCTGGTTCAGTCCTTAGCGAAATGACGGGTGGTATACGTTCTAAGGAAGGGGTGACTCCTCAGCTAGCTAGTGCTTAAGAATAAGCTCGCTTGCGTAATTTCTTTCGTGACCACAGACTGCAGTACCAGGGGTGTTTTACGGTGACCATTAGTAATCCTTACAGAACAAAACAAGCCACTGAAAGAAGAACACCTGCCAAAAGGGAGTGAGTTTTGCTGTCCTGCTTCCAAGCCGCGTTCCCGCTGTGGGTTTTGAGGTGTTTCCCCCTCCAGCGGCGGGCACAGCCGCCCGCCGTGCTGCGAGGAACGCGCCTGGGTCGCAGAGGGGGGGACCGGCAGAGCCGCGATGTTTCTGCAACAGCAGAGTAAGCGGCTGAGACGCTGTGGGTATAAATTTGAGAATGGCTTGAACAAATTACGCATAAATAAAAAGAAGGAATCAATACAGTGTTTCTATATGCACAAACAGCCGTCTACTTTAAAACAGCATGCATCGGTTGGCACGTGTCCAATCAGTGTTGGTTCCCATTATTTTATTAGGCTATGAAAGATTTTCTGTGCTGTTAAAGAATTCTCTTAATTTTTGCTGACTGTTCTGGTGAAAAATTCACCCGGCACCCCTCCCTCTGGAGCCCGCGTGTGGGCAAGTCCATCCCCGGAGGTTTTTGAAAGCCTGACGGGACCAGGTCCTGAGCAGCCCAGTCAGACGTTGAGGTTAGCTTGCTTTGGGCAGAAGGTTGGACCGGATGGTCCCCAGCAGGCCTTTCCAACTCGATTTTCCCCCGTGATTCTGCAGTTACGACACAATGCTGCCTGGCCATCAGGTGAAGGGTTTAGCTTTCTGCCACAATGGGCTGAACACTGGATATGTCTGTCTTTGCAGAGTTCCTCTGGGAGGATGCCCTGGCCTTCTGGCAGGCATTGCCTCTTTTATAATGGCAGTTCTCAACCCAGGCGTGCCTGAAAGTGGGGGAGATGTCCTGCAGAGCGTGACCCTGGGCTGCACTCCTTCGCCGGCACACGCACAGCAAGGACTTCAACTCAGATCTGAAGCTCTCGTTCAGCCAACAGTAAATGAAGGGGTTGTAGCAAGTGCTGCTCATGGCAAACCAGTGAAAAGCAAAGTACAGAGCGTTGCTACTGTGGATGGCCCTACAGGAGATCAATACCACGTAGCAGTTCAGGGGGAACCAGCATACTGCAAACACAATCACCACCACCATCAGCATCTTCAACGTCATCTTCTTTTTCCGTTGATGGGCGTAGTATTGCTCCATGGTGAGGTCCCCGATGGCATTTCTCAGCCAGAGCTTCTTGGCCACCATGGTATACGTGATGGAGATCACAAGCAAGGGCAGGACATACAAGAGAACAAAAGTAGTCAAGTCCAAATACTTCCAGAAAAGATCAGCAGGAGGAGGGAAGCTGGGGAGACAAACCGTTCGTATCGTTCTGTTTCTGAAGATCAAAGAGAGAAAGAACTGTCAATTCCACAACCAGATGCACGCAATACCTGGAGGACAAACATCCCACGTTCTTAGTTTCAGTAAAGGTACAGATAGTGGAACTCATTCAGTAACTCAGGCAAGTGCCACTTTCAGTGGAAAAGCTTGCTTTAAGTTTGACCAGTGAAGGTACGTTAACACGTTCCCAGGAAAAGAAAAAAATAATCCATATTGACATCTGTGCCCTCTAATGGTGAGCACCACCTCTCTTCTGTGCCTGTCTGAAACTGCCTCAGAGATTCAGCCCTGCGAAGTCAGCTAACAAAAAGTCTGAAAGCAACGCCGTTGATTTTCATCGTCCTTTCATGAGAAACACACCGCCTGGTCAAAGAGAAGGAAGACTTCTCTGTTTCACCATACTTTCTTTGTTAATAACACAGATTGAGAGATGTGTGCCTTACGATCTGTGGGGCTTTGATTAAGCTGCATATGTCATATTAAAAAAAAAAAAAAAGAAAGAAAAAAGCAGAGTGTAGATGTCTTACCCAATATAAAATCTTGTCAAAGTCTGATAAATGGCATGCGGCAGTGAGAAGCAGCTGGCCATAACCCAGATGATAACGATGCAAATCCCTCCTTTCACCATGGACATGCGCGGCTTGAGGGGGTGCATGATAACCTGCGGAGAACAACCAGTCCTGAGGATTTACAATGCCTTCAACTGATAAAAACACACTGCAAGCTTTAGAAAGAAAGAATGCATCTTTGCTTTATCCGTGTCCAGGAGCAAGCATTTCACGCTGATCACTGAGTAAGAAGAAACAGCGTGCGTGCTTTCCGGGACAGCAAGGAACGCTCAGCACGGACGTTAAGCGTGGCACAATACAGACGGCAGCCACGGGGCTCACCGCGTCCGGCGTTGGTGGACTTGCAAGACGGAGTGGCAAGGTGCTTGAGAACCACGACCGAATGCCATCCTTGGCCAACATAGCCCTAACAACCCTGAAGTGTGTTCTCTTGTACTCACAGGTTACCCCGTGCAGTACTGGCTACAGCACAGCGTGCTCCACGTGCGTTTGCTGCTGAGGAGGGCTGCTTTGTCTGACGATGTCTTGGTCACTCCTTGAGCCTCACGCTGCAGTTCGAAGCTCTGCAGCAGCTCTCTGTCCCTCCAGTGTTAAAAGGCAGAAAGGAAAGAGTCCTTTTGCAGGACTTCAGAGAGCATAAAGGGCCGTAAAACACAAGGAGTTGTGCAAGTATGAAACGTTACTGCTGGCCCAGTGCCCGGAGCAGAGAAACACGCTCAGTGTCACCATCAGCTTGACTTCAGAGATCATGATGGCTAGATATCTGTTGAGCTACGTGCACTATGGATGATTATATTAGGCAGTGAAAGAATAATTAAAAATAGATCTATCATGTCATCCAAATGATCTCTTGGCTGATGAAGTCTTTGGTATCTTATGCATGCCTTTTCTAGTCTCATTATAAATATCTACTTAATCAAGCTCCTGCAACTCCCCTGGAGCATCTGTCTGCTCTGGTACCTCTCAGGACTAGCAATATTTTTAGAGGCAAGTGTTGACTTCTCCATGCTCAGTGACATCTCCTTACTTCTATTTTTACCTCCTTGGGACATACTAGCTAATTCCAGTTCTGAGGAACCTACTCCACTGGATTTAAAGGCAGTTATTGTGTTTGCCCTTAATTAAACAAACACTTGCCTTGCAATCAACCCAGAATCTACTGATTAAAATGTATCATTATCAAAATGCTTCGCTTTCAAGAGCTGCAGTGTTGCACACAGAATGGGCAGACTACCAAACCTTTTGTGGTACAAAAGACAGAAATGGATGATCTATGTTCTGGCAGTCACTGTAATTTTCTGACACCAGATGGAGCACATCCCAGATGATCAGAGTGGAATCCGTTCATCTAGCCATGTCATTTATCACGTGAAATTGCTCTTCAGTAACAACCGTTTCTGTGACTCCAGCACTGCGAGAAGAGTAAGTCTGCCTGAGAGCGCACCTTGCAGGATCTGCTCTGCCAGTGCACAGCGTTTATCAGCTTACGCAAAAAATCTGAACCGCATTATACTGCAAGGAAACCCTCTGGTTTGCACTGGTTGCTTGACCTGTAAGATTTTCCTGGTTGGTATTTGCAAAAAAAGTATCGGGGTGGGAGGAGGAGAGGAGAATTTCTTACCTTGAACTGAACGTGCCAACCTAGTTCTCACTACTTCCAGTCTTAGGCATCCCAAAATAATGAGACGAGCCTAAAAACTGTTAAGACTCTTCATAAATAAATGCTGAGATAATGCATTGGCTTGCTGGTGTTTGAACTTCAGCATACGTTCCTGCCATGCTCCACAGAGTGGCTGAGGTGGGCAGGGACCCCCGGAGATCATCTAGTCCCACTCCCCGTGCAAAGCAGGGCCAGCTGGCACAGGCTGCCCGGCCCGTTTCTGGCTGGGGTTCGGATACCTCCGAGGACAGAGACTCCACAACCTCTCTGGGCAGCCTGTTCCAGCGTTTGATCACCCTCACTGCAAAAAAACCCGCGGATCTTAGTCCACCGCCGTGAAAGCTAGAATCCTCCCCTCCGGTCCTTGATTCCCAAGACAATGCAGGTTTCCCGGTACTGGGATTTGAAGGGGGAAAAAAACTATGTACTTAGCTCCTTATTTTCTGTGTGTCACATACCTGATGCCGATCCAGAGCGATGGCAGCAAGGGTCAGCACAGACACGTGCACGGAGCAGTACTGAACAAACCGGCTGATGTGACACATCAGCTTTCCAAAAACCCAGGTACTGCTTACAAACCGCACCTGAAGAACAGAGAAAATTGGATTAAAACAGTGTCCATTATCTGAAGAGTAGCACATGGGCTTCCCCACAGCATGGTAAGGAAGAAACACTTTAATATCATTTCCTTATGTTTTGTAGGTGCATTATACTCAGTTTTCTGTGGAAACAGTGACTATGCAAGAGGCTCTGAAAGAGAGGTGAGATTTGTTATACCGAGGAAACAAATCCTCCTGAGTAGTGCTCTGTGTATGTGTATGCGTGTTTGTGCGTGCATGTACGCATGTAACGTGGCCCTGCTGGAACATGGAAGGAAATCTTAGCTCAGCTCCTTGGTGAGGCTCCGCAGGGAAAATCAGTAGCTTGCCTCCTTAAAAACGGTTGCACGTTTGAATTCGTGGATGCTGAAATTTGCATGGGTTCAAAACTTAGTGAGATAATGTCACGGAAGAAAACATCACTGAGGGCACTGAAGTAGCAAGATAACAGCTCTGGGTTAGGGGCTGCCATCTGCGGAGCATCCCTGCCTACCTGCCCTGCGTCTGTACCCTTCCTGGGGTCTGCAGCTACCAGCCACGCTCACGGGCAGGATGTGGAGCTGGGTGGCAGGGTCTTGTTCGCACGCTGATCTCTAAGCCCGACTCTCCTCTTGTCACATCGCGTGAGATGCATCAACAGGAATTTCAGAGGTGTCAGTCAGGGTACGCAGAGTGGAAAACGCTACCCTGCACGTGAAAAAGCAACTCGCGCTTCACAGGCTGGGTTGCCTTCCTCCCTGATCCGACCTCTGCGGGTACAGGAGCCCTCTCCGCGGGCGCGTGAAATCCAGCCTCCGGGGAGGGGGGTGAAGCCTCCCTGAGACCGCAGCGGCAAGGGCAGCACGGCATTCCTTATGAGTTCCCCGAGAGGCGCTGCTTATCGTGGCTTTTCCGCAGAGGAGATTATTCCAGGTAACAGTTGTTGTCTCGCCGCCTTGTTATTCCTAACAGCGCAACATTTATTCCAAATTAATGTAACTCAATCTAGAAGCAGATTAAGCTAATTTGAAATAAAGCACACTTACTACAAAACATCTGTCCACACAGAAAATTAGTCAAGACTAGCTAATCTGTTTTCAATTAATCTAATTAACTTCCATATAGAGACCACTCTAGTAGCAATGACTCTGTCCCTGAATGTGTAGCAACGTGCTGTTTCTTTGAAGTCGATGTAAAGCTCTTTCCTAAGGGAGATTACAGTGGTTTAGTTACTTGTGCCTCATGTGTGGCTGTTGTTGTCAAACACACAAGAGGGCACTATCCTTTGCCTGAACAGATTACGGGATGCAAATCCCATCAGAGCAAGGCAGAGAAATCCCACCAAAGGAGCAGGACCAGTTTAAGAAAAGGTGAATTCAGACTGATAATTCAGGAACTGCGTTTGGAAGGCAGAAGAACACTATGGGCATCTCTGGGCAAGGACTGAAGCAGTACTTGGGATGCTTTCGAACCAGAGGGCTGTGTCAAATTCAGCTATAGAGAGAGTCCTGTTTGCATGTTGCTTATAGATTGTGACAGTGGGGCAAGAAATTAACCCGTTTAATTCTTCCCAACTCATTCTTTTAATATTTTTTTTATGTCTTATATGTCACCGAGCCCTGCCTGCATGCGAGGGGGTGTCGGGGGCGGGGGGGGGGGGGGGCACAGCTGTAGCTTGTCCGGGAGGCAAAAGGACAGGGGAGGGAGCCAAAAAGAAACTCTGCCTGTTAACCTGTTACCGGCCCATCCAATACACGTGCACACAGCTGACAGGCACACAGACACCAGCAAAACACAGACGAGGCGGATGCTCACCAGCGTGAAGGGGGTGTTCAGAATGGTGATCATCACGTCGGCAACGGCCAGGTTGACAATGAAGAGGCTGGTGGCAGAGTGCATCCTTTTGTTCTTGATCACCACGTGGCACACCAGGATGTTGCCGAAGAGAGAGATGCAGATGATCACAGAGTAGGCTACTATCAGCAGCGCCTTCACCGTCTGGCTCTGGGACTCACCCTCATACTTGGTCCCGCTGTCAAAGTCCCCCAGGTCCTCAAGGTCCAAATCACTGTGGAAGAAGGATTGGTTAGGGAAGCCGTACAGCGCAGAGAAGAAGTTGGTCGCGTTGTGATTCTCCGCTCTCCAGAAGGGCTTGGAGATGTACTGCAAAGGGAACCACGTGTGCCTGCTCATGGCTCGGGAAGCAAAGCTCCAGCGCTGTCCGTGTGCCCGGGCAGGCTGCATGATCCTCTCTGCCCTCCTTCCAGGCAGCTCAGGTGCTAAAGTCAGTGGCTGCAGGAGGGAACACATGCACTTGCATTTTAAAAATGTGCCCCGTGGCTGCAAACTGCATAGAAGAGTTGATAAATGGGTCCTTCTTCCTGTGCTGGTTACACGAGAGCTTTGCTCCAGGGACGCTCCAGCTGCTGTCCTTTTTCAGTCCCGTAGGTCCTACATACAGAAGCCGATTCGGATGCTGAAATATCAGAGATCCCCAAACACTTTCTCTCTGCACCTAGGAAGAAATCCTAGTGAATATTTCCTTTTGGGCACTGTTCTGCTTCTCTCCCACAACTTCTCCTTGGAAATCTGCTTCATGGGTTTTCCACAGTCCTTCACCCATCAGGTCTCTGTTCCCCAAGTGCCTTCAGAGCTTGCCAGAATCAAAACAGCAAGGGCTGCCTTTCCCTTTTCCTTCCATCCTCAAAGTATCTCTGAGCTATACACTGAAGCAGCTTTGCTCAGAGGCTGAGCAGTCCCTGCTTTCCCTGCGATATATACAGCCTGCCAGATGACACACCGCCTATGAAATAGCCAATAGTGTATCTCTTCCCAGTTTCTCCTGAGGTGTACTGCAAGCACACACATAGACGATGGGAGAGCCTGACATGTGCAGAGCCAGCAGAGCAGCAAAATACAGAGAGAATGGATGTGTCCTGATCTTCCCTGTCTCCCCTCTCCTCCTCCTTTCCGGGTACCCAGCACAACAGCTACATGGGGCAAAGCACCTTGACTAATTTGCAGTGTCTGTCTGTCTTTCTCTCCCTTCCAGAGCTTGAGCAGACAGCGAACAGCCGAGGATTTCTGCCTCCAGAGAGCCCCCGGCTTTGTGCCTGGCACCGTTCCCTTCTCGCTCTCCTGCGGCACAGAGGACAGCGTAACAAGCGAAATGCAACCCGAAAACAAGATCAGAAGTTTCAGGGTGCTGCTGGGCGTCCAGGGAGACTCCTGCCGCAGCTCGGCCCTCCGGCACTGAGCCAGGACGGGGGAGAGCAGGAGCAAACAGCAGCGACACGGGTGGAAATCCCTTCTGCTTTGCAGACACGGTCATTTGCAGAGCAGCCTCAGGCGCCAAGCCCAGAAACGCCCAGGCGAGAGCCCTTCTGTGCTGCCCCCCGGGCTGGGGGCGGGCAGAGGGGGAACAGGCAGGTTTCATACCGGACTGGAGCCAAAGTCACCTTCCCTTTCCTGACAGTCGGCATCCCGGCACGCGTTTGGCGACACAGAACGTCTTTTGCCACGAGTGCGTTTGTCCTGTGTGTCTTCAGAGACACCACTCTCCGCCCTTCCTCAGCATCCCCAGACCCCCGCAGCCCCCCCCACGTGTGTGTATACACATATACACGCATGCCCTGACACGCGTGGTGGGCAGGTGCGTGTGCCACCCGGCTCCGGGGTGGGCGAGCGCAGGGGCATCGCAGAGGCTGCGGAAACACGCGGGGCTTCATCCTCGAGCTCCTTCGTTGCGTGGTTACGGGGTGCTCGTTTGCCAGCGTCCCCCCTCATTTGTCTGCCGTGCATTACAAGGACGACTTGGCAGAACAGCTTTTAGATGCTCACGCATAAACCGACTGCTGTGCAAAGCCCCGTGTGCCAAAGGCACGCTGTTCTCACGCTACAGTTCTTTGCAGAACTGATTTATTCTGTCAAAGGTTCAAACACTCAAGCAATCGCGTGCTGTTTTGCTGCGGTTATTATCCACTTACAAACATTCTGAGCTGCTTCTAGCAGACTTCAGCATTTGTCTCAGAACGTTTGTGCTGGCTCCTCTCAGTCAGACAGAGAAAGCAAGAGAGTAATGTACCTTTTCAAACGCATCCATTTGAATTGCGCGCAGTCAACCTTTGTTTCCATAGAAGGTTTTTGGCTTTCTTACTTTGATGCTACTTGAGTACAACATTTTTGAAACTTTTCATTTTCATGAGGTTATTTAGCATTTTCTTTTTTGGTGCTTTTTTGCGTCAAAAAGAAATGTCAAACTGCTGAAATTTCAATTGAGGTGAAGATTCATGTTCTGAATATACGTAATGTAGCCTAAGTGTTGACGAGGACCAAAGAAATCAGAGCTGTACCATAAAAATTCAGATCGTGGTTTGGTCAGTAGTCTAGCAAATCTGAATACCGAAGAATCAAAGCACTTACTTTAAAAAAAATTGCCATTGATCAGGGAGGCCAAGTCAGCAGTTAGAGATGAGCCACCGGACTTGGTGGGTTCATGGTATCTTTCCAGGTCTTGCCTGCAGGGACTTTTTCCTGTCTGAGAAAGATAAATCCGATAATTCAGCAGTCATTTTCATTGTACGGTATGTAAAAGTGTCCAGGGTCAAGGTGCTCACTCTTGTAGCTTAATTTAAGCTCATTTTAAATAAATGGCTTCTAAAGACATGATTCATCTTCATTACTGAACAGTACTTAGCGATGAGCCAAATCATCGTAGTAATGGAGTCTTTAGAAGGTATATGCATTACACTGCTTGTTCCCGTCTGCTCCCATGAAGACGTAAAGAAAATGCTTTCATTACTGGAGTACTGAGCTTGCCAAGCTGAATAAAATTGTCCCTACAGGTAATTATATTCATATTTATGAGGTATGTAAAGACCTCATAAGAGGGCATGAGAGCAATACTGAGAATACAAGGCCATTACATTAAACTTTTTTCTTAAGGCAGAAGTTTGTCATGCTCCAACGGTGCGTTTTTCAGCTTCGTGCCTGCGTTTCTGTCCATCCTTCCCCACGCTCCGTTGCTGGTGCCGAGCACAGGTCTCCCACCAGCGGGGAAAGGTCGTGAGAGCTGCTCGAGAAAAATGCTGCTCCGAAGCTGCTCCCACTTTTGAGCCATTTCTGCTTCAGAAGACGCAAAGGAGATCCAGAGAGCAACCCGCAGGGAAACCGGCCGTGCCCCCAGGAGCATCCTCTGTCCTCCCAGGCCGGGTCCGCAAGGGACCGCGCCGCAGGAAGGGGGGGAGCACAAATTATAGCAAAACCTCAACCGAAGTTTTCTGGTGCAATAATGAGATTTCTGGCTTGAAAAAGAAACTGTCTCTGCTGTGCCATTCAGAGATGAAAGCAGCTGGAGCAGATGGGAAGTTTCAGTGTTTGAGCCTTGTCCAGAGGGAGAAAATTCAACAACTAAAATTCCTAAGTCTAAATGAGGAAAAATCCATTCAATGTGCCTCTTGCATCAGGCAGCTATTTGAAAGTTCCCTCGAGAAGACACAGTTTTGATAAATAACAGCAACGAGAACTATATATCAACGCCTAAATTTTTTTCTTTCATTCAAAAGCTGTGTTATAAATAAGAGTTTGGACAGTCCTTGAAAACCATGATCTGAGAACTTTTTCTTTTTTTAGATTTGCTTTAATGCACTGAGGACGCTGTATTCCTCTTCATTTGTGATGATTAGTGCTGCTTTAGTGAAGCAGAAAATGTGGGATGAACAGACACAGAAATCTTGCAGGACATTTCACGGACCTGATAATAAGACTTAATAAATAAACCACGTTTAGCAGTAATAGAGAGAATACACCCATAATGGATTAAATAAAGCAGCTCTGTAATTCAGACAGATGCTAACAATTAAAAATCACAAGTATATTTAACTTAGGCATTGTTTACTGTGCAGAACAGCTTAACATCATGACCATAGTAAAGCCTACAGTAGACTGTGCCTGAAGACAGGGAAAAGCAGGTTTGGCTTCCGGGGAGGAAGAGATCTGCTCAGCCCGCAGCACTCAGCAGCACGAGTTTTGTCTGCACCTTCCTTCACCCCCACTAACGTTATTCACCACCGGCTTTGTCTTGCATTCCCCCCTCGACATGAGGGAGCCATTGCAGATATAATCCAGCTTTTACAAAATGTTTTAATTTACTGAGAGCAGACTTTAAGGCAAAATCATAAAATTCACCACTCTGAAATAATAACAGCTGCTAACATTTAAATTAGAAACATTCCCTGACAACTAACTCATTCTATATCTGGTTGATGGCAATAAAATTGATGGGTGTGTTTGGTGCAGATAAGGTTTGTTTAGAGCATCTAATAAGTCTGCAGTTTGATCTTCACGTTGTGGGCACTCAAACGATTCCGCGCAGCCCAGAAATGGAAGCCCCTTCCGCCAAGCGCAGCACCCCACATCCCTTGTCAAAGTGAATAAATCCAGACCCAAACAGGACCCCCGCAGGTGCGACCTGCAAACAATCACACACCCTACCTGACATCGGCCAAACCGTCTCGGCATCCAATTAATGCCACGTTTAACGACGCGGGCGCTGAACTAAAGCGCTGCAATCATTTAGCATCGGCCGAGGGAGCCGCTGGCAACGTCTCTGGCTCTCGGGACTACAGCCAGGAGCTGGGGGCTGTGGAGAAGGTGGACTCTGACCCGCAGAGCCACATCCTCTCCAGGCGGAGGAACGCAGGGCAGCCTAACAAGCGATGTCAGAAAATCTGGAGGAGAGGTGCTCTCAAGGAGGGAACGAGAGCACCTTGTAACTACAGAGGAGAATGGAGAGCATCGAGCTTCAGGGCTGCTGCTGCCTGCGGTAACGTGCTGTTACCCATGGCCAGTGCCAGCACTGCCGAGGACCTGCTCAGGTCAGATAAGCGTGGCAGGCGAACGACTTTGTTCTCCGACATCAGCCATCTGCAGTAAAGAATTTTGGTAGGCAACTCCTTATGGTATTTCTTCTTTGGCTCATGTTCTCTCAGCTCCCACTCTTAGAGCGAAAGTTGTTTAGTCATTGTTTTTACTAATTCTCCCTTAAATACACTGAAATAAGTGACTGCAGTTCCGTCCTCCCACTTTTCACGCTCCTGGCTCAGGGTCACTCTGCTGGCTGCAGCGCGACCCGGGCACGGCACGAGACGTTCACATGCAGGGACGGCCCGTCGGCATTGGCCTGCGACTCAAAGTTTGGGTATCCGCGAAACCGAGGAAAATGATTTAAGACCAGTGAGCCATTTGGGCCTCCACTCCTGAGGGAGGGAGCAATCCGGAGGTAAAGCCCTGTAGCTCTCCCAGCGACCTGCTCTTCCGACTATGGGATTCTCCAACGGGAGAAGCCAAACCCTAGCTCGGCGTGTGAGCACAAAACTTCCTTTCCTCAAATCCTTGCGCCCCTTTACTCCCTCCAGGACACCTAGCAGACCACTTGGGAAAAAGACCCTCCAAGGTGGGGACTTACTGCAGAACAGCCTTCTCCAAGAGCTCACGCTGAGTCACTGCAAATCTGCTGCAAAACTTTCTTCCCAGCTAATAGGGGTGACAGGGGGAAGGACGAATTTCTTTGCACTCCCTTTAAATGCGTGTGAAATTGCCAGTTCCTTCTATTGCCAGGCTTCTCGATGGTTTTACATGGGGAAGAGTCCATTATGAAGAGAACACATTATATGGAACGAGCTCTGAAGGAAAAGCAAACCCTATTCCAGCCAATTATCTTGAATTGAAACGGGATTCTGATTGTGCGAACAATGAGCCGACGGAGCCGGGTGTCATGTCCTGGCTCAGACCCGGCTGAGCTCCCAAGAAGATGAAGCGCTCCTTTCACGTTCATTTGCATCTGCTCTCACCAGATTTTGCCTCCACATTGCTGAGAATTACAACACGCTCCAAACGCTCCTAATTGTGGCCGAGGGCCAATTTCAGCCGACAAATCCTGCGTGTCACTTGGAGAGATGATCATTTTCCCTTTGGTCCGGATCAGAGACATGATGCAGGCTGCGCAGCTGGTGTCTTCGGCACGGGCGGTTTGCTGGGGGCAGGCGGCTGCCCTCGCTCGGCCGGCACCGCAGGGATGCTGCCGCTGCACCTGCAGCCCTTGTGCGAGGGCAAAGCTGCGGCAGTTTATCCCCGCTTACCTCTGTGGAGAAGCGGCATCAGTAAACAAAGAGGTAAATGAATCGTGCAGCGAGAAGATGCTCAGCCAAAAAGGGAGCGGGTGGAGCAGAGTTTATTTAGTCATGCCAAAGTAAACATCACTAATTACTTTCAGGTCCTCCTTGAAGTACTGTGATTTCTTTTCAGTGGAATAGATTGCCTTTGAGGTATACGGACACTACAGAATTTTAGTGTCTTTTTATCACAGAGGAAAAAAAAATTCCTCTTTGTAGGGAAAAATATGAAAGAAAGGTGCTGGGTACAGACTGCCTATCTGCCAAGTTACTTAATTAAATCTCTCTGAAATAGTACTTGAGCTTTTATTCTCACAGCTTGCCTGGGAGGCAGTGAAATACAATTCCCATTTTGCAGACAGATGACAGGGACAGGTGATCAGACGACCCAGGGCACCGATGCGTGAGTTAGGAGCTGAAAATGATTTCTTTGGATATGCTGGACCAGGCTTTCTGGAGCGAAGACTGACGTACGAGCATCCTGTAAAAACATCCACAGTGAAGTGGTGGCAAGGTGAGGAACTACACGACCTGGTGATCCAAATGCTGTACTATCACGGGTGGGATTTTGCAAACATAACTAGAAGGAGCCACGCACAGCACCCCGTACGCTTATCCCGAAACACCTACAATACCCAGTTCTGCAGCCTGGAAACAGCACCGATCTTTCTGATATTTTGTGTCAAGAGACCTTTGAGTATGCTTCCTACTTACTTTTTGCAACAGCAATTTAATTCAGCACAACCCTTTGACATTTAGGAGGAGCGTGACCCTTTGCCACCCAGAGCCTCTCTGCGAGCGCGTTCCCTGCGGGCCGTCGGAGCCGGACCACGGCCGCTCTCCATCCTCAGAGGGGCTGAGGGCGGCCAAACCCATCAGCCACCGCTCCCCTCGGTCACTCGCAGCATTCCTCATCGCAGCAGGGCTGTCGGTGAAAGCAAAAGCCTCTCCGTTGAATTTCTTCTCAGAGGAGTTTGTGTTTGTACCAGCTCACTTGTTCAGGGGTCTTTGGAGAAGGGGATGTGTACAACTTATCATGTTTTACTGCCATATAAACACTTTTGCACTAGATATCCACCACCATTTCTGAGAGGGGACTCAGCTCCGAGGAACCCCCTTCTGCTCCTTTTCTGGAGCCCAGATGCGTCCCCTTGCCTGGAGAGGGAGAACTTCCCAAATCAAGAGCGGGAGTCAGCTCTGGCCAACCGCCTCAATAAAGCTCGGTACGAATGTACCTGACAGGCTTTCCATGACTTCTTTAATGTATCTGCAATTATTTCTAATTCAGTGTGCCAGACGTACAGCAGAGATCAGCTGTAGTACATATAGGTCATCCACAGCAAAATGCTCGAGTGGATTATAGGCACATAATTCTAAGCAGTAAGAAAGTACCAAATTATATTCTAAAATTTCATGTTATTTCCTATTTCCTGTGACTATCAAATGGCTGTAAAGTAAAAACAAGGTAAAGTAACAGAGGGACATGAACAGAGTCAGAGTAACAGTTCAGGACATGAAATTTGACATGTGCTGATCCAGAAGACTTGCTCTTGATGAGGAAGATTTGATTGATATAGCGGAAACAAGACATACGGAGGAGGCAACCACCGGCGACGTGGCAGCTGCTGATCACAGTCCATCAGGAGGTGGAAACCAGCATTACCAGATTCGGGCAGTGTTGTGGGTTGTTCCCCGTGCCGAGGATTCAATACCAGGAGAACAAGCCAGACAGGCTGTTCTGGAGCCAAGTCCCATTGGCAGAGGTAGGCGAGTGGCTGCGGAAGCTTCTGTCCTGCCTTTTTTTTTCCTCCTTAGTTTGAAGGAAATGCCTCTGGGAACAAGGGAAGATGCACTAGGCTAAAAACTGCTCTGAAGTTGCTGAAAAATAACCAAAAAACCTGTTAATCTGATTTTACTAGTAGCTACAAACGTGCAAGTGGGAACTGAGAGCCCTGTTCCTTGATTAAGTCACACAGAAGATAAAATATTATTTGAAAGGAAAAGTGAAATAGCCTTGAAAGGCTTCTGAAGGCTCCCCAGAGGCAGGGATGACACCAGCCTTGAAATACGCAGTTGCAAGGCCCCTTCTTGAACAATAGCTTGCTTTTTCAGAAAGCGAGCAGAGAACAGGTAGTGTTCTGCAGGTTATATTCATGTTCTGAAAATGCTTGTTTTTCACTGAAAATTGGAATGAAAACCAGGACATAAATGTAATTAATGCCAATCTGAAGTTTTAGCTGTGGACAATAAACTTTACCCCATTTAATTAAATAATTTTTTAAAAAATCTTTTTTTTTTTTTTCTCCTTAGGAAGCCAATATTTCTCTACAAAACCAAAAATTTCAGCTTCAGACTCTGAGGCCAGACTGCGGTTACTGAGTTTGCTGCCAGCTCAGGAGGGTCTCGCTACGGAGCTGGAGGAGGCAGGCGGCTTCGGAGGGCAGAGCCCTGTGCAGGGAGCCCATCCTTCAGGGAGGAAAGTCACAGCAGAACAACAGCGAAGCAGAAAACGGCCTCGTCTGAGGCACGCGGAGTCGGCTCTGGAAGAAGCTCACCCTGCGACAGCATTCCTTGCCTTCACCTGACCTGCAGCATCCTTTTACGCCTCCTCCAGCCCAGGCCTCTCACACTGGATTCTTCTGCCTTCATAATAGCCACAGTCTCTTTCAAGGACTCTTACTCACTCTGGGATTTTTAAATTTTTTTTCCCCCCAAGTATCTCAGTGCTTCAGGAGCTAAGTTTTTGAAACACCAATGACTATTCCAGCTTGGGTTAGTTTGCATTCATATTGTGAAGAACATTTCTCACATTCAGTCCCTTCTCTTTTCAGCTGCACTTCATTCAACTCCGCTCCAAGAAAAGCGGAATTAGCTAATGCTTTATTTTCTCTCCTTAACATGACTGCCACATTCCCAGCTGCACTCACTAAAATTCCTGGCTTTCAAGGAAAAAAAAATAATAAATTCTACATCTACCATTTCCTTTAAAGGCTAGATGCTGCATTCACATTCCTGAGCGATCTATGAACCCCCGCATCTCTTTTCAACATCCAGAAATTCAGGGACAGAGGCACCGCACACTCCAGAAGGTAAACCTCACGCCTGCAAACCGACGTTGGGAGATGAGGGCATTGGCGGCAGGACGAGCCCTTTCCCGAGAGAGACATCTCCGACTCTCTGCTCCAAACGGCTCGCTGGCAAGCAGCAAGCTTTACATCCATGGTCTTTACTTTGGCGCTCAAAAACCGAGCGCCAAAAAAGGGCCCGTTGGCTGGAGAAAAAACTGGCAGGATGTCTCTGCAAGCGCCCTTCTGCCTGCCCTGGCAACAGGGGGGCAGCTGGTTTTTAAGGGGTTGTTGACCATCTCCCAGCTAAGTTTTAGCACCTGCCACCCTCTGCCTAAGCATCTCTTTACAGATATGTAAGCCAATTGTGGGAATCAAAGAAAGACCCACAGCTTCGCTTCTGCACCTGAGCAAAGCTTTATGTTTTTTAACAACCCATTTCTCACACCGATCCATTTCGGAGTGCAGCCCAACCGTAGCTGCATCAGCTGCACACAAAAAAAGATGTTAATACAGTACAAGAATGAGCTGAAACCTCCTAAAATTGCATTGTTATGTAAAATTACACAGCTGCTACCTTCTCTCTGCAATGTCCTAGCTTTCTTCTTCCTTGCCTCTGGGAGCTTGCTGCCTCTTTTGGGGCAAAGCCAGGTGGGTCACATTAGCGGCTAGCTCAGAGAAACCGAGTCAGGGAAAGCTGAAACGCGGAGCCTAAAACGCATTTGCTCAGTTCTGGCCTTGGGTGCTACGGCAGGACGTATTCTCAGAGCGGTTCTGCCTGGGCGGGAGCAGGGAGGAGGCATTTCCCACACGACTTGGGGGGCAGGAGCCGGCAGCCCCCAGCTCGTCCCGCAGCTCCAACCAGGCGGTTCCCATCCCGACCCACCTGGGCCAGAAGCCCACAGGGACCCGAGGAGGATCCCGAAGCGTGCGCGGGAGGAGGAGCGTGCGCGCAGGAGCGAGCCAGCCCAGGAGTTAGCTGGTGCCCGCTGCAGTGCGCGGAGCCCTCTGCCCACCGCCTGGCACTTCTGCGGTCCCTCCACCATCACCTCCACCCATCTCAAACTTTTCCCCAGTAAGTCACTTTTCCCTTTAAAGCCTTTCTTGAAACTCTTTTTTAATTCCGAGTAACTGGTATCTTAAAGCTCTTGGCGATACTGTAAATCACCGGTGATCAGCAGAGTAGAAGCGATTGTCTTGTTTTTCTCCCCAGCACACACATATTCAAGCAGAGTTACTTGGAAGTGAGTCAAAGAACAACAGATAAGCATCTGTGCTTACCTATTTCTGTGCAACGTGATCTACAGGAGTGAGTGGGGGAAAAAATGTCACAGAGGCTCCCTTGTACCTTGACCAGCTAAAATAAGTAACGGACAGGAAGAACATCTTCGTGTTGTGTTCCCTATGAATCAGAAGGAGGACAGCTCAGCAAGACCCATTAGCAAGCTCTGAACTATTCACTGTCCTGGAAGTAACTAATGTAACAATAAAGGCAAAAATGTTCTGAAAGATAGATAAAGCCGTTCTTTTTCTTTATCAGGATGTTTTAAAAGACTAAGGACTGAGTCACTGAAAACAGGAGTCCATTGGTGCAGGGAAGCACACATTAGGGAAAGAAAAAAGTGACCAAGTCAAACTATCCTGAAGGTTTTGCTTTGTGATGCAGTTTGACAAGACCTCATATGCCTCCAGAAAGCATTTTTTAAGATAGTGTCACTCATTTCTTTAATGCCAATGAATTTCAAACAGGAATGATGGCCACTGGAGCTGCAGTCATCATCATAACTAATTTCCTACAGACTACAATTGTGTCTAGGAATTCATGAGGCTCTCAGCTTGGGAGAAATGCTTGAAAGGAGGGGACTGCAGAAGAGAAAGAAAGAAAGAAAGAAAGTTTGAGATTGTATTATATTTTTCCTAACAGTCAGAATTTAAAGAGAAATACAAAAATCTACGGAAGAGTTCCTCTGTGGGAGGTTTCCCACACACACTACAACTCCCTATGTTTTCTCTTTCTCACTGCTGATTACCTAACTTAAGGAACTTATTTTCAGGTTGACTGTCTCAGGCACTAAACACATGCAGACACTTCTTTGAGGGTTTACATTCCGTTTGTTCATCGACGGATCATACAGCAATTGCAGCTGTTCTGCAATCAGTGGGCAGAGATTTTGGGCGGTCAAATAATCTAAGTTACAGATGTTTCCCCCCATTCACTATTTGACTCATTACAACTTTGCAGGTCTGTGGTGACTTCAGAGTCGGTAGACAAGGTGATTAAGGGAGGAACAAGAGCAGAGCTGGCCAAAGTCACAAGCCACTCACCTTCCAGAGAAGCTGCCAGGCACCGGGTCTCTGCAAGCTCATGGAAGAGAGAAGAACTTGCTTTCAAACAAACAGGAACCATCTGATTTTACTCCAAAAGAACACTCCTGCAGCCTGAGCACTTGAGGAACTGCTTGCTACCAAGCAAGGCTCCTGTGATAAAACTGCCAGCTAATTATTCATCTCCATAAAACAAGCACCTGGGACTCTGTTCAATGCCTTAGACCAAGAACAGCTGTGGCTGTGTTAACGACAGCACAAGCTGCAGTCCTAGCAACAACAAGGTGGGTTTGGGAGGGCAGAGCGCTCTGAGGAGCGCTGGGCACTGCCAGGATGTGGCCGCGGCGCTGGGCGCCTGGGTGTCCCGCTGTAATGCGGCGCTGCTGCTGGCACCAGGAGGTGGTCAATAGAAGGAGGGTCACCTGGAGGAAGGTGGTTTATGTACTCGCCCTCCTGTATTGCTTTCCCTTAGCTCAGCTGAGTTGAAGATGTCGTTTGGGAGCACAAGTCTAGTTTAAGTGGTATCTCAGCGGCTCAAAAGGTGCTGACCAAAGCCAAAACACAGACAGATGCACCTAATTTCACAAAAGTAGCTGAGAGGTGAAAACTGTTATTCCTGTCTTTAGCTCTAATCCTGATCCCTTTGAAATGAATGACATTCTTATTGTCTATGTTTTCCTAAAATTTCCCAGAATTTATCCCCATGAAAGAACAAAAATAATAATCTGTTTAGGAACAGGATGTGTCATTTCATACACTCAAAACAACAGCACCTCTAACACTGGCCAAAAAAGGTTTTATGTGGCTGGCCACCAGGGTGTATCTGATTTGCACATAAATCTTACCTCCAGAAGGTATTATGAATTTTTAATTACAGACAATCTGAAGCAAAGTAGCCCTGGGTTACATCCAAACTTCTCCCAAGCTGGGCAGAGGGTTCTGTGCCTGGCAGTGTTTTAAATCCCTTCAGCCAGCTTAACAGGATAATGCTCAAACAACCTTCAGAGTCTTGAATGGAAGAGGCTATTAGCGCAAAGTTATTATTACCAGCAACAGCATCTTAAGTTGCTGAACTTCAGATGCTAGTACAGAACGTCTCCATAATTAAATATCGGCTCTTTCTGAGTCATATTGGAAAATCTGCTGTGAGTCAACATGAAGCAAAACAACAAGCCCTGCAAACAAAGGATGCCTTTTTATCCCATGATCCGTGGCTGTGCCTCGACGTGTGTTGGGCAGTACACTTCTGGAGCAAACGCTAAGCAGCTAGAATCGCTGGAAGGTAAGGCAGTAATAATCACAAGCAGCTGGCCAAATTTTCAAGAACATTGAGAAGATCTCTATGTGTGTGAAAAAAAATAATCAAAGAAAGTACTTCTGTATAAACATTTGGTTAAGGATTTTTTTGTTTGTTTTAGTGCCTTTTTGCTACAGAACAAGCAGGCCAAGTGAAGACAACACCAGCCCCGAATTTCTTGTCTCCCCCTTGGTCAGTCTGTTACCAATTAGCATCTCGGACAATAATGATTTTTTTCTCTGTTTTCCATGCAGCCAGATTCTCAGAGCTGAAACACAGGACTCGGGAGGTGTGCTGACGTCTGTGCTAAACGCTTCGACAGTCTCGGAGCGCAAGGACTATCAGCACAAACCAAGATGTGTTGACAGCGTGTTGGGAAGGTCTGGGCAGGGTTACCCAGGACTGGTAACTGACTGTTCCCCCCCGCCAGACCTAGAGGACTCCTCAGGAGCAGGTCAAGCACCAAGCCACGATGGGGGATGAGGAATCTGGCTTTCCTGAGCCGCTCATTGGTGTCTGATCGCTTTCTAGGAGTCTTTATTTTATGTTTTGAAGGGGAATCCTTGGTTTTCTCCGCACACGGCTTGTTAGAAGTTTCGGGTTCTTGCATCCGGTAGCTCACGACATCTTGCCAGCAGACAACAGAGCAGGTCACCACCCGGGTCTCTGATGGAGGCAGGAGATAAATTAAAATCACTCCTTAAGAGAAGTTTACCTGGAAGCCACAGGGACAAACTGCAATTTGTATTTCTGACTGCAGCTCCTCCGGGACCCTCCTCCTTCCCTTCCACAGCCCCTGCAGACTTTCCCTCAATTACTTCTCTACGTTCTGCCTCTGAACTGTGCTCTGCAGACCTAGCTGGTCCCATTTTGCCACAGCCAACTGGCTGTTGCTGTAATACATAACCAGGGAATGCCAGGGAGGAGCTTACTCAGCAGTAAAGAAACATTATTTCTGTATCTTCGTAGTGGTTTAGCATCAAAGTGCCAAATGCTACAGGTAGATGACCTACTGAAAAGATTCTTTTTTTATCCATAAAGCAAACAAGAATCTCGCAGAAGCCCAGGTGAGTTCTGACACCCACAGGATCCTGGTAGGGAGATCACTGTTGCCTTTCCATTCCACAGGATGAAATTTATTTTCCATTACCTTAAGGCAAAGCATACAGGAATGCGCTGACTCTCCTCCATTCAGTTCAGTAATTTATATATAATTTTTAGCCTACAGAAAGCAGGGCAGTGACCTTCGCCTTGCGGTCTAGGAACAGACCCCAGCAAGGTGCAGGTGAACATAGGTAAACCCTCAGGCGGCCTTCGTCAGACGCCAGCTCCCCCAGTCTGCTCCCCCCCGCCGCATCTCCAGGCACAGCGTCCTGAGTGGGCTTTCAGCCGATACTTTGGGCAGAGCGTTCAGGTCCGTAGCCGGTTTCCTAGGAGGTGGTTTGTGCAAGTAAGATGTGTCTGGGTAGGCTTTAGTGTTAGGATTGGTTTTCGTGTAATGGAACAGAAATTTCTAACTCCATGGTTACCTTTTTGGCAGCAAGTATTTTGTACACTTACAGTCTTACTGTCAAGCAGCGTGAAATCTCAGCCGCTGCCAGACCCTGGAAGCCTGCGCAGCGCTCGTTAGAACACGTGCTTTGTCATCCCAGCCCGATTACACAGCAAGGCCGCGGCAGCGCCTGGAAATGGCATGGGCTGAGCAGACAGGAGCGAGCCTCAGAAGCCGTTGCTTTTTGAACTTTTAAAAGACTTTTCAACAGCAAAGAAAGCGCATAGCTTGTTGCATAGCTCTTAGCAAAAGGAATAATTTTTTACACGCTCATTTGCAGTCACCCGTGGGCTGAAATGGCTGAGAACGAACTGCAGGTTCCCCGGCGTCTCTGAATGTTTACGAATGACACTGGTTTCTGCATCAAGTAACCTAAAAGCAACTGCCAGAATAAATATGTATGGCTTCCAGGTGAGCTGACAAACTCTCGTTGTGTTTGCAAAGCAGTGAGGAACACGTGAGAAAAATGCCTAATTATCCCCGCTGTACTACAGGTTAGAGACAAAAAAATGGGTGAGTGAATGAACCTGGGGCTTCATCAACCCGATCTAGATTTAAAACTTTCAATTGAAGTGACAGCTAGATAAGGACTGAGAGCTTAGCCATCAAGAGGCCACAAATTATCTACTTTTCAGACAGGGGAAAGAGAATCCATGTCAGCAATTGTTTCAGAGCTGTTAGAGGCAGTCGTCTTGTAGGCAGAAGGTGGTTCTTGTTTACAGAATTTACTTGGTTCCTCAAGAGCAATGTTCGTGGCATAAATCACCAACCCTGCTTTCTCTGAACATGTGCTTTAATAACTTACTGCACACGTGCACGTCCTGTTCCATCAAAACCACCATCCGCCCTACTGACTCCAGACCCTCTCAGTTGTCTGGAAGTGTCCGGTCACGCATAGGCACCTAATGCATAATTGAGGTGAGTCTCATTTTCCCCTGATTAACAATAGAGACTTCCCAAATATTTTCAAGGTCCAGATGTGGCACTGTCATGGCAACACACTTTTAAAACAAACATGCTATTTTTCTAAGATTCACAATTTAGAGAGAAGAGGCAGTAAGGCTTGACATTGCAAACGACCCAAAGAACCAGCTCGCAGGGAGCACGTAGAGCATCAGGAGACCTTGGGAGAGGTCGTCAGTGATGCAGATCCTGGTGGGTACGCAGGGATGGAACCCATAAAGCAGCTGCTGATACGAAGCAGTGCTGAGGCAGTGAGGTTAGAGGGAGTTGGTTAAATAAAGTAGAAAGCAGCCTAAGAGAAAAGCATTAATAGGAAACTCATAATGGACCATGCTTGCATAACTAAAGAGCTGACAGAGATCAACTGTAGTAGTTGTTTGGCTCAGGACACAAGTATTTGATGATTACTGAATTATTGTTTGCAAGACTGATTAAATATAGGCAAAATCTGAGAAGGTGTTTGGTTTGATCAGGTTTTATTTGGGCAAAATTGAATAAGAAGAATTTTAAATCTTGGTCCCATTTCACCTGACTATTCAAAATCCACCAAATTATGATAAGGTTTTTGCACCAGCAATACTGATGTTCCCCTGGGTAAGAATGAAATGGCTGGCTCTAACACAGCATGAAACACCAGCATCACCTATTTCTATTTAAATTAGAAAATAAAGGTGGTGTTCTTCCCTGTGAGGGTGCTGAGGCCCTGGCACAGGGTGCCCAGAGAAGCTGTGGCTGCCCCTGGCTCCCTGGCAGTGTTCAAGGCCAGGTTGGATGGGGCTTTGGGCAACCTGGGCTAGTGGAGGGTGTCCCTGCCCATGGCAGGGGGTGGCACTGGGTGGGCTGTGAGGTCCCTTCCCACCCAAACCATCCTGTGATTCTAAACTAGTAGCAATTTATTCCTGAAGGCTTGTGTAAGCTCTCAAGATCCTTATAGTCCCTTAGTTATAGCATGTAGGCATCAACCATTATTTTAACTGAACTGGTGCCCCTGGGCATTTCCACCCATTGCGTTACCGTGGCTGAGCTGAATCATTCAAGACTCCTTTCCCCAATGCCCCTCCGCTTCTGTTGTGAGTCTTGTAACCAGCCTTCAGGCTTTTAACAGGACTGAACACCATGACTTGACAGTGATTTATCCAAGTTTCTCAAAGAGATAAAAGATGTGGCCTTGTCTCACATCCTGAATCACTGCTGACAGTGATTGGATGCTATGATGGATGATCAGCCTTTGGGGAATTTGCCGGCTAATGAAACACTGCAATCAGTTTGATCAAACCTTTGTACAGCTTCACCCAAGGGAAATCACATAACTCAGCCATGACACCAGCAGCAGCTTTCCCAGAAGGTTTCCTTTAAAGCGACAGTGAAACCTGGTATTTCTTCATCTACGATTTGCAGTTTCACAGTGAACCCTCCAGCCTGCGGGTCCCATTCTAGGAAGAGAACAGCACCCACGAGGAAGCCGTTTCTGAGCTATGCATCCGGAATATTAACAAAGGCGTAAGGGTCGTGACTACAATACCCAGAGGTTGTTCACAACACACTGGGCTTCTCAGGCCGGCAATTAGCAGTGCCAGGGGATCCTGGCTGGTTCTTCCAGCCTAATTCCTGCAACACCTCCAAGCCGAGGATCTCTAAAGGCTGCAGAGAGAAAATCAAGAGCCACGAGCTATTCTGACACCAGACACACAGATCTGGATGGGCAGGGAGGTGTTGGGAGGAGCGTGGGCTCACGGGGAAAGGGCAGCCCTTGTGCTCAGATGATGGCTTCGCTTCAGGATGTCCCTTGGCACCTCCCAGAGCCTGCCATGGTTTGTGCCAAGGGCTGCAGAAAGGGGCAAACTCAAACCCAAGTCGTGGTAGGCTCTAGTCCTAGCCCAACCAGTTTAATACCTCCTTCACCTTAAGTAATTTCCAGGTATGAAAACAGACAACTGTATTCCTCCTGCCTTACAGTTTATTTATATGGCTAGCATTTTTGATAATAGATGTGCTTACTCTCTAAGTTTCAGATGACAGGAGGGATTAGCAACATCTCCTGAAATGCAGAAAGATAAGAGATAGTGGGAAGAACTTGGTTCAAGACTTTAGTGATATCTATTCTTGGAATAGTTTCAGTTTCAGTCATACCTTGTAAAAAAATCAAATGAAACATTCCTGTAGCATCAAAACATCTTGTAAACTGAAGGGATAATTTCCATTTTCCATTGTGAACACCTTTTGAAAGAGTTCCTCGTTTTGACATACATCTCCCTCAGGTTTTTAGAAATCAGAGTGGAATGCCTGTTTCAGTTTTATTGAAGCAAAACCTTTCAGTCAAGAAGTGTGCATTGGCTTTTTTTTGTGAAATAAAAAGAGATTACATCTTAAAAGCATGACATACATGCCTTGAGAAATGGAAAATGCTCATGCCTGCTCAGCTCTACATGGACTGCACATGTAAGAGCATGGCAAGACCTTTGTGCAGGACAGGAGATTCCCCACCAGCCACGATGGCAGAGGACGATGAGGACCCTCCTGTGTGGCTATACAACCATTTCAGCAAGATGCTGTGCCTTGGGCCAGTGCAAAAATGTACATGTGTCCATGAGCATCTGTACACAGACTTACAGACATGGTGTTGAACACCTTAGCCAAAGCGCAGATTAAATGAAACAGCAGCTCTCCCCCCAAGAAGAATGATTTCTTTTGCACTGACAAAAGGAAGCAGAATTTTCTGGGGTCACATGCCAGTTGTAATCTACTGAACTGTATATTCACAAAGTATTGATGAAAGAAGGTTGAAGAATATCTCAGTTCAAGGCAGCACTAACAAGTTCCTCTAGGCAAGCCAGAGCACCGCAGTGCGTACAGGTAAATGTGACCCAGCTAACGGGCCAGCGCTTCAAACCCTCCTTCCTGTGACACTGGGGGGTTTTCCGATGTTTAACAAATTGAGACTCTGTAAATTGGACTAGTTGCAATCCTTATGCTCAGTCTTGTTCAACAGAGTAGGTTTTGAAAAGCTCGCTCTAACTGTAAATCACTCAGCCCACTGCCCTCCAGCCACAGTGACAGCAGAGATCTGTAAAATGACTGATGGGTCAACGCCAAACCTGGAGCGACTGAAGCTACAAGAGGGGCCCCACACCAGCAGCCTCTTCCACATTTATGTTTGACTTAGGACCTTTCTGTATGTTGCACCGACAAGTGGGGAAGGAGGCTCCGTCCTGCGGCACGGCCATTTCGGACCCAGCCGCCGGCGCCAGGAGCCCGCGGGCAGGCAGGGACGCACCGTGCTCTCTTGGCACTCTGAGCTTTGGTTTCCTCTTGTTTCTCACAACACAAGTCAGCCTGAGCAAAAGCAGATGACTGTTCTTTGCTTACCTCTAAAGAGAAAGCTTTCATTTGATGAAAATAACCCCTGAGTATGTAAAATAAGGATCTGATAGGAAGGTTCTACAGGCAGCATTTTCTGTAAGCTCCTTACAGGGACAGATTCCAAAACTTCCCACTACATCAACATCCTTCTGTATGCAAAGATAAGACATAATTTCTTTGTTATTCCTGATGACACCGAATAACAGAGAGCACTTTTCTCTCCCGCGCCCATCAGACATGCTGCCAGCAGCATCAGCATCGCACCTATTCAACTGTCCCTTAAGCAGCAGGATTTTTGCCCATACCTCTTCCTCTAGGGCTCCTCAAGGACAGGTGACTCTTTATCTCTCCCGTCCTTCTCACAGTTTAAGAACGCAGAATGAAACCTGTCTCTCAAGAACAGCAAAGGATATGAGGTTTATAAAGAACGCCTGCTGAGTAATAGATTTACTTTCCCCAAAATAGGAGCAAATAAACAAAAAAAATTGATTTCCAAGACAAACTGTCTTTGCATTTTAACACCAAAAATGCTAATTTCCAGTAATGGCTGTTTCATCAATCACATGCCCAGTCCTGCTGTTCTCACATTGCCAGAATAGTCTGTGACTAAATTAATCAATTGTTTCTGAGACTAATGCTCCAGCAAGTTTGGTACCTTGTGTATGCATATTGGCTTATTCCTCTCTTCCACATAGACGTAAACTGGAGGCAAGCTTTTACTTCTACTCACACCCATCCTCTGATTGCGGTCTTGCAGATCACCTTGTTTTGGCAACACTGTGCTTCAATTCCTTTCCCCAGACAGTATATATGCACACAGCTCCGTACTTACGGTCACTCCTACAATTTGCTGTGCCAACAAAATCATAACCACTGCAAACAGTCCACACGGTGATTATATATTACAAAGCAAGCTGCGTGTTAAGCCACACGTTATTTAATTCAGAACTAAAGACTGCATTACACCTGAAAGACGTTCAAATCCTTTTGCTGCAATTACTACTGTTAGTCTTTTTTTATGGTGTGCCTCAGGTTAATTTGATGTCAGTTTTTGCGTTTTGAGAGAAAAAAAACCAAAAAACAATCAAGACTGTTTTATACTTCATGCGCACATCCAAAAGGCACCCTGCTTTTGACCCGCGCATCTCGCATCCCTGGGATGAGTGGGAGTATAGAGGAATGTCAGCTGAACACAGGCTCAGCCCTGACGTGGAGTAAGGATGCGACTGTCTGCTGAAGTAACGTGGCTGTGATTGCGCCCGTTGCTGCACTAACAATGGGATTTTCATCTCAGCCCTGCTGCAAACACCCAGCTGCTGCCATGTAAACGAGTAACTTGGGTGACTGCAAAGCTAAGACAGCCTGGAAGAGTCTGGGTAACTTTACATAGGTGATTGATCATCTAGGTAAACTTCTGAAAAGTTTATCACACCTAATTGGGGACTAGGAAGGGCCATATCAGACCTGCAGACAAGGAGCACTACCTAAAGTGAATACAATAGGAAATATTAGCTGCTTCTTACATTTATCCCATACAAAAGCCGAGAGACCAGTTCTTCCACGAAGATAAACCTGTTCTGGCCTCTTAGTGGCAGCACGGATTAAAGTGGAGTGGACTTTTTGTTTTAAGCTTCCTATAGCATTTAACTATCTAAAAGCATGTATACGTGTATTTCTACCCTTCTTCCCCTATTGCTGAGCCATGCTAATGGATTACACGAGCACCTCTAATCCTTTTCAGTGTGCATTACTGCAAACCATTTATCTTGAACCACTACAGAACAGAGTTTTACCTTAGCCAGTTTATTTTGCACTGGCAAAAGCAGCGGGAGCACTCTCATGATCTACTGCCTCAGCTCAGCATGGGAGCTGTCGCCATGCCCGTGTCTCCCCGTGGAGCAGCGGTGCTGAGACCCTGCTCCTGCCCACCTTGCTGTCTGCCTTCTTGAGCAGGGGACTCCTTGGTAGCCATACGTGCACCAGGGATAAGCACAAACAAGAGGCTGTAAGATGCTCAGACGGAGGGCTTGCTGCCAAAGCCAACACACATTTGTTCGCAGGCTCCAGCTCAGTCACCAGAACTGTGAAACATCATCTCCTCCTCGTACGCCCACCGGCTGGGAGAGCCAGCTTCTGCTTAGAGGCAGTTGTGAGGTTGCTGATAAACTGTTCTTCGTCACAGTCTGTTGCAACAGAAAGTTTCAGCAAAATGACCTGTTTTGTCCAAAGCTTTCCCTTGAGTTTTCTCGGTCTGGGGTGGAATTGCTTATCAGAGGACACAGTCCTCTCCACAACAGCCACTCAGCTGAGGCCTCCGCAGGGGTGTGGGCTCAAGAGCGTCCTGGCTACTCACACTGGAAGAGAGAGACCTCTGCCACTGAGGCTACACTTGGCCCAAAAAACACATTACATTGCAGGAATTTTGGCAGCCTGCTGTTTAATGCACACGTGCAAACCTAGAGACCCAGCTCCAGCCGCGTGCTGCCCTGCTTTGGAGCCAGCACCCAAACCCGGGTCTGCTCCCAGCCCGCTTCGTGCCCTGGCCGAAGAACTGAACAAAGGGCAACTTCCCTCTTTCTGCTTTCTTGAAGCAAGCAAATACATTTGCACTAACTCCCTTGTCTCAGTGTGGACTGAGAACGTTTTTTGATCTACTTGTTCCACAAGCCAAAAAGGACCCCCCCCCCCCCCAAAAAAAAAAAAAACAACAAAAAGGGTTTCCTGCTTGGTTCTTACTTCTGATGACATACATCGCTTCTAAAATTCACCCAGGACTGCTGGGCTTGTAAACCTCTGGTCTGCAACAGCAGCTGAACGAGGGCTGACAGTGAGCAGAGTGCCCAGGTTCAGAGCATTCAACAGCCCTCCAGCTCCTCACCAGGCTTAATGAAGTGTAATGAAAGGAAATTAATGAGCTTTGTCTCCACTGCCAAAGGAAAGGGCAGCTGGAAACATGCAGGGACCCAATATGAATTGAGCATGATTAAGTATGTTATAACTACTGTTCTGAATAAAATGGTGCTGTTATACCTAAATAGCCCACAGCAGTCCCTTGTCATTACAGCCATTTAGCTGGCTCTGCTTTAATTGCCTCTGAAAGCCAGCCAGAAAGGATTTCTTTTACGCCCTTACCAATTTAAAACCAGGGGCAGAAATATGTAAGCACTAACCTGCATCCATTTAGATAATGGGGACTGGGTGGGTGAGCCAGGAAGATAGGTATTTTAATAGGGAACCGCTTGGCACTTGACACGCGGGGCGATGCGACTGTGATGTGTGCGGGCACGGCCGCGCTGAAGGACGGCTGCCACAGCCTGCGGGTGGGCTGCAGAGCTGGGGTTAGTCCCGGGCTACGCCACCCCCCCGCCCCAGCATGGCTCCTGGCAGGCAGCTGTCGCTGTGAGAGCGGGTACCAGGAGGTGCCCGACCCCAACCCAAAGGCACCACCATGCCCCTGGCCCCTCCGGGCTCCGAGCAGGCTCCCCCAGCACCTCTCCCCATGGGGGCTGTCATTAGCAGCTGACAAGTCAGACGACAGCAACGCTCCAGGAGCATTTATTTATCTGCATCTCTGACCCCAGCGATTCTGTGCTATCTAAAAGGCAAGGGTCCCCTCGTTACGGCAAGCGTTCCCTATCTCAGGCTGCACCACCTCACGCTCCACGGGCTGCGGCTTATTGGCTCCACGCTGCTCAATTCCACCGGCACTTTAGCTTTCTCCTTCACTGTTGCCACATTTACCTGGACAAAACTGTCATTGCACCACGATGGAGGAAGCACTCCTCGACATTTTCTGTCCCAAGTATAAACTCCAGCTCACGCAGGACTGAGTCTTTGGCTTGGCTCACAGCAGTAACATGGCAACAGCTCAACTCTGGAGTAACTTCAGTAAAATGTATTTGAAAGAAAGAGAGCAAAGCACATCACAGAAGAGCACAGCATCCTTGTCCGTGTTGCACAAGGAGCTGTACAGGTGCCGAGGCACAGCCCTTCACACGCAGACTGTCAGAACTGCGACGCAGGGAATTCACCAGGATGCTCTGCAGCGCTCGGAAAAGCTTCTCCCAGCGCAAGACACATGGTGCCCGATTTCAAAGCCCGTTGTGCGGGTGCCAAGAGCAGCAGGATGCGTCGCAGCAAGGCTGACGGTGAGGCAGAGCGGTTGTCACAGTGTCCGAGAGCTCCATCAAGGCCCGTGACATGTACTGCCCTGAATTTGCATCTATCCAATTACTCATCAAAAAACAGCAATCCAAATCTAAATTAAGATTTTCTTCTTCTGTATTCTTCTTTGATTCACAAAAATGCAAAGATTACCTTCCTCCTTCAGATTAACTACTTTAAAGGCTCACAGTTTCCTGGGAGATAATTCCCAACTCCCAAGCTCTGGCAATGGAGCAAGACTGGAATCTGGCCTAAGTTCATCAGCTGGGAAAGACCAAGTGGAGTTGTTCTGGAGAGAAGAAAATAGGGAAAATGTCTCCCCTCTTTTTGGGGGAAGAGGACTATTTTAGAAGGACCTTGTTACTCATGTTACTTGTCTTCAGTCAGTCGTCAGATCTGGACGGACTTTTTCTTTACAGAGTACGGAGGAGACTATATGAAGAGGTCACAGCTCCAACCTTCCCTCCTTAGCTCCTAGAAGTCTAGTGTACGATCGAAACGATCCCCCAAAATCTTTGCTGTGGACAATGATCCAGCCTCTGCTCCAAGCACACAGCCAGAATTCATACATGGCTTTTATAGCCCCGAAGTCTTTTGAGACACAAGTTTGAATCCATCGTCCAGGATGGACCTCCGATTGCGTCGTAACCTCTTTTGTCTCTCGAGATAGATGACCACTCCTAGGAGGACGCAGGTGACCAGGAAGAGCACCGTTCCTATAATGGCTAGAGCGAGGACTGTGGCCTCTATCTGCCCTTGAGCCAACTTAGCTCCAAAAAGCCTGATCTTCTCGGACTCATCCTCATCCTCAGATGGCAACTCTGAGAGGCAAATAAAAAGACAGTTCCAATGAGAGCCAGAAATACCACAACTGAAAGGTTCTGAGAAACATAAAAAGGAGCAAGAAAAAGACCCAATGCAATCCAAGCAAGTCAAAGGAGACCTAGCTGCCATCCAACAGACCCTCATCCCTGAGGTCACACAGAAATTTGAGAATGAGTGGTTCTCTCCCTAATCCACTCCACCCCAGGACCTCACCACATCCCACAGCTATTCAGCCCAATCAGCTAACCATTGCTGCCCCCCTTCACGAGGGAGGTGAGCTGAGGTTGCGTGGGGACCCAGTGACTGGGCTAGGAACAGAAGGTCGGAGATGAGAACGAGCATCCAGACCGGGGCTGCCGCGAGCTCCCCAGCCTGCTCCAAGCTCCCCCTGCACATGGCTGTTGTCCCAACCACCGCTTCTCAAGTGCGCTTGCTCAGTCATGCCGGTGGCGAGTCACTTAAGATCCTGAGCTCTCTGTGCTTCCACACAGAGGCAGCAGAAACCTTTTCAGAAAGGTAATGGGTAACAACTGTTGATCAAGGTTTTTGCCTGGTGAGCACACACAGGCTGATGCCCAAGTATGGTATAAAACCAAATTATTTAATATTGTCACTACTGCTCCGACACATTTCCTACTCCTCTTTACACCCATTTTGAGTGAGGAAAACGTTGTTGGGAAGGAAATAACTGAAAGATCAGTAGAGAGAGACTGAAGAGTTTAGGTAGACATCTGTATTTTCAGCTGGTCTGAGCTGGCTCTGAAATCAGTTCAGCTGGATTTATTCACAGCAGCTGAAAAATGGAGTTGTGGAGAAAGCTGAAAAATTGGGGAAAGAAATCACCACCATAAACTATTCACACTTTTACCCCTGAAAATTTTAAAGGGATCTTATCTACTACTCCCCTTCTACTTGGTACTGCTCAACCAAATGTCTTCTCACATCTGTTCTTTCAAACACCTGGAAGACCCAGGGCACGTGCTTAGGCTCTTCTGGTCTGTTTTTCCCCCAACAAAAGGCAGATGTGCTTGTTTGCATGCTGACTTGGTCCCTTCAGCTAGTAATGGTGAATGTGAAAGTTCCCTAAGTCACAGTCATTGACAGTCCAAGGCGGCAAGACAACTCATCTATGGTGCCCCTTGGGTTTTGATTGAAAGGGATAAGACAAATCACCTCCTTGGCAACACCCTCCTTTAAAACCCTTTGAAACTTTGCCAGTTTCTAAGCTTGCACTCTCCTCTGAAGAGGAATCCACACATAGCAAGTACAACAGGATGCGAGGCCGCTAAACTTTTTCACCTAACATGGTCGAACAAGCCTAACAAGCCTTATTTTTATCACGAGAGCACAGACACTCGGAGGACAGATAAACAACCCAGCCTGGAACCCTCCCTGTCATCCAGCAGCAGCCAGGCCTCCGCCAGACAGAGGAGAGGCTGTAAGCGGTGTTGGTGCTCCTCCCTTCTCCTCCTACAGACCTATATCTCTGCACTGATCAGAGATCTCCCTTCCTCCTCCTCCGCCTTGCACACACACAGTAGTTAGTGCAACACACACTGTACCTGGACTGTAGTTTACAACTTCAAGCGCCGGCTCTGAAAAGAAACAACAAGAGGGTGAGAAAGTATTGGGCTGAACAGGTAGAGGTCCAGAACACGGCACGTTTGGCAAGGACCAGATCCAGAAGCAGTACAGTCTTCCAGGGCTTGCAGGTTTTCTCTTCTCCCATCAGTGTTTTCCCTCTCGGCATCACACCAAGAGTGTTTTTGTATTACCTCCTTCAAAGGCAGACCCACTCCCGCCACACAGCCCGTTATGGCCTTGGAAAGCAAGGCGTGATCAAAGTCTGTGTGGTGGGCTGACCCCGGCTGGCAGGGCCACTCACTCACCCCCCAGCAGGATGGGAGAGGGAATCGGAAGGGTAAGAGTGAGGAAAAAACCTCGTGGTTTGAGATAAAGACAACTTAAGTGAAGGGGAAGAAAAAAACCCCACGTGATGCAAAAGCAATCACTCACCACCAGCACACCGATGCCCAGCCAGTCCCTGAGCAACAGCTACTTTGGAAAGACTCACCCCTGTTTTTATTGCTGAGCATGATATTACACGGCATGGAACATCCCTTGGTCAATTTGGGTCAGCTGTCCCTGCTGTGTCCCTTCCCTGCCTCTTGCCCACCCCAACCTACTGAGTGAGAAACAGAAGACCTTGACGCTGTGCAAAGCACCGTTCAGCAACAGCTAAAACATCGGTGTGTTATCAATTCTGTTCTGGTAACAATCTGAAACACGGCACTGTATGGGCTACTATGAAGAAAATTAACCCCATCGCAGCCAAACCCACTACAGAGTGTCACCCACTTTCCAAAGCTTCTCATTTCACGGGGAAACATTAGGATGTGCATTTAGATCAGAGGTAATATTCTTAGTAAGAACAATTACTAGGTGATGGCTGAACATTGCTTCTCAGACACAAGCTAAAATAAAACTCACAATAACAATATAGGCAATGTAAACCCCAGAAACCATTCTGTTATTGATTCCAGCTGCAGGTATTACCATATTCAAAGGGAACATCTTAAATTAATAGTACTTAAGTAATTATCTGCTCAATTAACTGGCTGTTTATGGTACATAAAAGAGTTCTAAGCATGATGCAAACACTCAGAATTTAGCAGCAGTAGTAGAAAGTGCTGACATGTTTTACAGTAACAATCAGTGATAACTCCCTACCTGATCTGGGCAGGACTTGGAAGAGGATCTCCATACCAGCATGAATATGATCAGACACATGACAGTGAAGCAGCCATGTCCCAGGGTTCCCAACCAACATCTCCACCATTTCAAAGGTCCCAGGGAACAGATCCACAACATCTGCTCTGTAGCTTTTGCCATTCTGTCAAAGGGAAGGGAGGCTGTTAGTGTGTAGTGCTCTGCACATCTTTTCAGTGCTACTAGTTTTTAAAAGCTCAAAAAGATTTCAAAGAGCAGCTCCAGGGCTGTAGCTGGGAAAGCAAATGCAGTCTGGTAAAGTCTAATCCTAAGAAGGGTTAGCTAGGCACATCAGCACAATGAGGATGCTCAGTGAGTCAGATTTGGATGTGTAAAATCACATCCCTTTCCTAGTTGGGTGAAGTTGCTGTGAAGTCATTCGGGAAGTTCAAGTCCATCGGAGTAACGCAAAAGTGATGATGTCGGTGGTCAGTCTCTGCTTTATCATCATCAGGATATTCTTACCTTGTATATGAAGGTCTCAGCATGAAAATGGACTGTGTGGACATCAATCTCCTGACCCATTCCCAGCAGGTACCAGTTCACCCACTCACCCTGGAACATGGTCAGTCCAGGCAAGTTCGCATAGAGCCTCCCATTGACGGCTGTGCAGTAAATAACGTACAGAGAGAGAAGAAAAGGCTGTTATTGAAATGGCAAAGATGCTGAACCATCTCAGAGGAAGAACATGCACGGCAAGTTAGATGCTACAAAGCTCACATAGCAACCAGCGCATCAGCAGTTAGTGTCTTCCATACGACAGTCCCCGCAAAGTTTGGCGGTCTCTCTCCAGATCAACTACTTATCCCCTCTGTTAACAGACAGGAAAAGCAAAGTGACTTGCATCCAAGGCCATGCTGTAGCTCAGCTCAAATAAATCTCAAAAACTACCTCTTGCTGAAAACCTGCAGTGAGCCAGCAGAGGCGGCTGTATCTAGAAGTCAAGATGTGTAAAAAAGGCCTTCTTAGCCCAGCGCTAGGGAAATACGTATATATCTGTAGACACACAAACCTCTGAACAATTTACTTGCTGAACAATGAAAACATAAATCCTCCCAACAGGCAAGCCTGCCATTCTGTGTCTCATGCTGGCTGTACACATTACATGCTGATCGTTTGTAAAATTGCTACATGGCAGGACTTTATTTCATAGTTAGCACAGCAAGAAGGAATATTGCTTTGACTGCAAACGCAGGAAAGGGACTGAAACAGTGAGTGAACAGTGAGCTGAATGCGATGGCACACATGGAAACTTTCATGCTCAGATGGCAACAAAGGGAATAAGATGGAAAGAGACATGATCTGAGGACAGGAACACTGGTGTTTCACTCCCAGATCTGCCACAGGTACCTTCTGTAGCCCAAAACAAGCATTCAACTTCAGTGAGTTGGTTTTGCTAGCTGTAATATTGCATTAACAATTGTAACAATTGAGATTCTTTTATCACCTGTACAAAAACAGTAGTAATGATGGTACATAATGCAACTTTTCACTATGACTATCTCCACAACCGCCAAAAGACTTGTTTTGCTGAGAGTACTTTAGATAGATCCAGATATAATATGGAAACTGTCATAAATAACATGTTAATTTAGAAAAATGTGTTCATCCTACTATGGTAGAAATAGCTTTTTGGTAATCGGCTAAAACAACTGAGCCATGTATTGCAGCCACATAGCTTGGTCAATTAATTTGAAGTCTAACATATTCTAACAGTCCTGAGACAAACAGAACGAAATCAGTCTGACAAGTTAAAATCAAATGTGAAATTATTTCCTGTCCCGAGTCACTTGGACACATCAGAGATTCACCTCTCTGGCCCGTATCTTGCTATTCCTCCTGACAAGGACAGCCATAACGAGTAGCCTTCACTATAGATCAAAGATTTGTGCCATATAGGTGCTGCAGTACTGAGAATAACAAACAGTTTAACTCTGTCTGACAACAGACAAGGACGAGGGCATTCACTAGGAGTCAGGCTCTTGGGGTTTGGGTGGCTGACTAAGAGATTGCAGAGTCAACATCAACCTTGCACAGACAGTAATGGGCACTCAGGTGCCTAACAGGCATTACCGTGCATTTTGTTGCTTTCCACAAATTTGTCATCCAGCAGGTCGATCTCCTTGTGATTTCCCTTACTGTAATGTTTCACATTCTCCTCCAAGTACCAGGACTCATTTTCATCAAAAACCAGGAACAGCAGAGCAAACTCCCTCTTTACATCCTTCCTGATCCCATCAGACTGCAGTGCCCCTCTCCGGCAGATCTTCAGGGGTCCGATCAGACCGCTGTACATATCCTAATCAGAACAAAGGAGAAAACCTCTGAGGCAAGGATCTTCTCACCCTCTCTTTTGTGCACAGTTCTTTGCCTTTCAGCAACCATATCGTCTGTTCCCTGCATCACCCCACTTAAACGGTGCTGCTGTGTAAGTACTCTCATTGGTGAACATCAGCTACCAAAGCATAAGAACAGAGACTATACGTGCTCTTACAAATGCAAATCCAAAAGTCATAAATACGAATGGTATCAAAATATTCTCCACTCTGACTGCAAAAGCATCTGCAACTTGAGATAAAAAGGCAATGATCTCCAGGTTGAATGTGATGGTTTATTATAGGATCCTCCAGGTTGTTTCCCAGTGAAATCAGTGCTATGACAATTAATCCTAGCAATGCTCAAATCTTCCTGCTTTATCCATGGGGCCTAATTTTGGACAATTTCTCCCTTTCCAGATTAGCCCTATGGCTCTCACCAATAGAAACCATGACTGACTGGGAGATGTTCTCACATCTTGCAAATAACTGAAGGAAGGTTAGTGTCAAGGAGACAGTGGAATCATTTTATGAAGGTTTGTGTTAGGGGAAAAAAAAAGGGACAAACATCAGGACAAAGTTGGAGGATTTCCTCTCCCAGGAGAACGCTGGACATGTCACCAGGTGGTTGTTCTATCTCTCAGCTGGGTCAATCCCTAATTTGTATCCAGCTCACAGTTTTCTTTTCCCCAAAGGGGGTGAAAAATTTGTCTATCTGGGCTTTTCTGTTTCTAACTTCCATTTTACCTTTACTGGGTCCACCATGGAGTAGTAGATCCAAGGAACACAGGCTGAATCATTTGGCCCTGGACCAGATCTCTCGGGAACTTCCCATCGATATGTCACAATGTCGCCTGAGGGACAGAGAAGCGCCATTAACATCAGCGTGATACACCCACTCGCCGGTTTGCTGAGCAGCACGCAGAGCAAAACAAAAAACAAAGATCCTGTCTCCAAATTCAATTCTGATTTTGTCAGACATTGCGCATTCCTTCCCCAAACACTGAAAAGCAGGATGGAAGCTCCCATCTCACGGGCAGAACAGAGGGTCACAGGGTGCACATGCTCTCTGGTATCAGCACAACTCTCATCCGCCACCTTTGAGACTAGACCTGACCAAGGAAATTCCACCTCTCCACTACAGATGGAGCTTGAAATGATCTTTCCTTTCTTTGAAGTATATTTATGATGGTCATTCAAATTAGTTTTTAAAGTCACTATTTCGCATACTAGCAATACATTTCAGAAAGATGGGGCCCAACTAAAAACCTGTTTGTTGCTTGGACAGTCTGTGTAAGTTGAAGGGGACCAAAAATTACACAAATTGACATCTGGACCATGAAACAAATTGGTGATTTCATTCAGCGTCCTGGCAAGCAGTTGTGCACTTCTCCCATTTCATACTATTTTCATACTACTGTGCCCATCACAAGAAGTATAGGTCCCGAAGGGGCAGGCTTCCCCCATCATGGGCCATCAGCCCAGGGCTACCAAGGACTGAGTGAGCTGTGAACTGCCCATCACCTTTCTCCTTCCTACAGACAGGCCACACTCAGCGGTGAGACATGGGTGCAGACAGAAGAGTTTGTGCTACGCTTATCCTAGAAGTCAGAGCAGAACACGAACTCCGCAGGCTGCCTCTCCCACACAAATGATATCACAACGGGGTGAACGTGAAGGACCAGTTAGCGTTCAGTTCCAGTTCTCTACCATGAGAAAGGAAGTACATCTAAGCCTACTCAAGGAAACCAGCCTAGCTGTAGGCTAAAGTTACCTTCGTAGGCCCACACGGGAACATGACTTGAGACCACAGTGACTTACCAGGGTTTGCTACTTGCGGCTGTCCCGTCTCCCTTTCCAGCACCCCGTGAGCATGAATAGAGTAGGGTCGCGTGGCATTGTTCTTAAACACGATGTTGAGAATATCTCCCACTTCCGCCCACAGGAAAGGACCTTGAGATAGGAAGAACGTACTCTGAGACTAGCAAAAACTGTCAACGTATCTCCTGAGGATATTCCCACCTCTCTCTCATCACCTCCCCAGAGATATTCCCTTATAATATTTATAATGTTCCCCTCCCTCTTCTCTACCTTCTCTCTACCTCCCAAAAAAGAGAACTGGAGTAATTCAAGTAAGTCTTAGAAAACCGGACTGTGATTTTCACAATGAGGGGAATGAAGGTTGTTATGCATTTTAATTGTGCCCAGTACAACTAAGGCTGGATTTCTGAACACTGCTATGTTAAATTTCACAACATCTTGATCATGTGTTGCTGCTGGTTTCAAAAAAAACGTGGCAATATTCAATTTGGCCTGACAGTGTCACACATCAGACCTGCAGCCTATTTGGAACGGCACATGCTGCCTCAGCCTTGCTGCTCCGGCACTTACAGTCCCGGGTTCATCACAGAGCTGTCTCTCCACAGACTTCCACCGGCCATTGTAATGTGCTCCTCCACTTCCCAAGGCCTGCCTGCTTTTGCCCCAAAAGCATTTCTCTCGCAGCTACAGACTTTCACCTACATCTCTCAGACCGGTCTCTGGAAGTCAGCAGTTATTTCTGCTCTACAGTCAGAGAAATGCAGGCGTGAAAAATGCCTTGCCTAAGACATGAGAGAAAGCTGGTGCAAAGGCAGGCAGGAGAACCCAGCCTTCTCTGCTACAAACTGCATTCAGGACCCTCTTTACTGCTGTCTCCAAGGCTGGCAGACCTGGATAGGAGACAGTCTGAATAGCAGATGCCTAAACACCTAGGAGGCCTTCAGACTGCAGCCCTTAGCCACTGAGGCTCTAGAGTCCAAGTCTCATTGCTGCGTGAGTGAAAGATGTACCCTCCGCACGTCTCCTTACCTAGTATCCCTAGGTGTTCGTCACCATTCATCCTGGCCTTGGGGGTCTGGAAAGTCCCATCAGTGTACTCCCTGTAAACTGCTTTCTTGTACCTGGAGCCGAGCAGTCCGTTCTCGTTGCTCAAAAATATATCGGCGTAGCTGAGAAATGCAGAATGAGTGCTGAGATACCGAACAGCTCACGAGGAATAAACAGGTACTTTGTGGCAGGGGGTTCACAGTTGAGTGGGTTTCCCACTGCTTTGACCGCGGAGGCGGGTGCAGTGACGCAGGGGGCCGCGGCTCCCCTCAGCAGCACCACCAGCAGTGGCACACACGCCGTGGCACAAGATGGCCGAGATACCTGAACGGGCTTTGCCAAGGTCTACTGAGAAACTTTGCCAAAGGCTTCCCCAGAAGGGCTCTACCTCTCTGTAGAATGGTTGTGCCGTTCCCTCTCCCAGCTTCGGTCAGGCGCGTAGTCCCACACCACCTCCTCTGCCATGATGTAATGTGTCCGCACCCCTCTGTACTGCGGGGCAGGAGCAGGATCCCTTCTTCCACACTTGGAAACGGAGTAGCGCTCCCTCATCCCAGCCTGATAATGATTGCTCGTCTGGCAGTAGATCTCAAAAATCCCTGAGGGAGGCAGCACAAACAAGGAAATCAGCCACTTTTAAAGATCCCAGGAAACAGCTGCTTCCCATGCAGAGTTTGTGACGTGGCCGACATCGGTATGCGTGGTGTTGTATCTGTGTGTTTGTTTAGGGAGCTTGGTTGCCACGGGCCGAGATTAAAAGGGGTTGTTAGAGAAACCAAGCAGGAATGGCACAAAGTCCTACACACAAATCATCTCAGAGGGCTTTCTTACACAATAACCAGCTTATTAGATGTGAAGAAACCAATACAGTGACATAACTGCTACCGCTGCTGAGACACTGGTTAAGTACAAGATCTAGCCTGCAAATGCCAAAGGGGAGGAGACAAACCAGCAGCTGGGGCCATCACATCACGTGAGGGAGACGCAGTATTGTGTGCCTGTCCTGCAAACTGGGAAGACTGGGGTCTGTCATAAACATGACTCTCCACAAGCCACAGACACGGGAGCCAAGTGCTGGCAACTCCCTGCTACTTTATTCTGAACGACATGTTTGCATGCTTCTATGGGTCACAGGCAGCAGTGTCCATCAGGGCTGTTACTACAAATATTTAACAGGAAGCGTCAGCCTAGAGAATCAGTCTGGGACAATATGGGACAAGATCCTGTATCTCCTGCTGTTCTCCAGAATCAGACGCAAAGACAGGAGCTGTGGCCTCATAAATGGGACCAAACAGGATCTAAAGCACAGCTCACCCTGTAACACCTAAGAGTTTACACTGTGCTACAGAATCAGGGGCAAATACTACAACGGGAGACTTTTCCTGCTGCTAAGTCAGATGTGCAGGCACTTACCGTTGTTATCAGGTTGCATGAAGGCAGTAGCAAACGTGTGGGGGAACAAATTGGTTGAATCTCTCCGCATCCCATTCATCTGCAGCGTGTTTCCCTGAAACACAGCTCCATGTACATCTGCTTCGCTGCCCAAGCCCAGAAGATGCCAGGACACGTTGTCTCCTTCACACACATTCAGCCCGGGCAAGTTACCAAACATAAGTCCATTGATGGCTGCAAAGGGGAAAACAATTAACTCTCTGCAGTAGGCATCAGCCAAGAGATTAATTTTGTGCTGCATGCAGAACAGCATCAGGCCATACCATGCATCCTGTTTGACTCCTTGAAGCCATCATCCTGTTCCACAGAAGTCTCTTCCATCCTCAAATAGTACTTTATGTTTGCATTTAAATACCAGCTGAGGTTCTCGTCAAACACGCTGAAGAGAAGGTAAAATTCTTTGTCGATCCCTTTCTAAGGCAGAATCATAATGATGGCTGTTAATTTTTAGAATGCACCGATTAACTATCCTTACAGTTAAAGCTGTTTTGCCTGGCTCTCATGTTCCCCTTTATCTTAAAACTGGGCTCACTGGCAGCCAGGGCTCCATCCCTTTACTCATGTTGAATATTCCTCTTCTATTCCACAAGAGGCACCACTTCTGGATTTTCTGTGACATTTCACATGAGTAAAGCGATCAAAATTCAGCCACGGACATGAAGTCATTGCTGCCTTCCCCCACCATTCCTGTGTTTAGGTGTAGGTTTCACCGCCTGTCCAAATCAGAGCCGAGATCAGAGCCCAGCCCACAAGGCAGGCCGATGACGGCGTTCCACCCCTCCTTTCTCCTAACCACAAGCCTGGACCGGGGATTTTTTTTTTTTTCTTACCCTAAATCCTTGAAAATCTTCATTCTCCTAAGAAACACATTCCAAAGCATGGTGTGTTCCCCCAATAAAAGAACATCCCCAGTGTTGTCCACATTCTCATTCCGACATCAGCTTCCCCAGGAAGACACCCTGCAGAGATGGCTAAGCGATTCCCAGTCGGGTGCATGAGGAGTGGCCGTGCACCGGTCCCAATTAAACATTCATTAAAGGGCTGCCTAAGACTGTGGAGCCAGAATTGCTGCCCCAGGTGATTTTCTCCCATCCTACCTTTCCAAACAAGTCAGTCTGTTTCGTTTACACCCTTTCAACACCCGCAAAAGTTTCATCATTATCACAGCTCCCTCACACAGCGGGCTGTACACATTCACGACCCTCTCTGCTCAGCAGATTCCCATTTCCACCCTGTGTAACACGCTGATCTCTTCCTAATTTGGGCGCCTCGTGCCACTGCTGAAAGCACAGGAAGCGAACTCCTCCGGGAGGCTCTCGTGGCAGCTCTTCTCCAGCCGGGCAGACACTCCCTGATCTACACCCAGGGTAGGCAGGACGGCACGAGGTTGTTTTTCTGCCGACTACTGTTTTTCAGAGTAAGGCTCTGCTAATCTGCCTTGCATTTCCCTGGTACGTTAATTTACTGCCTTCTCTAGACTTACTGCCATGAGTACATTATCCCTGAGAGAGACTCCAAGAGGAAGCTCTGGTCACCCCTCAGATTTCAGCTCTCTTTCATCAAGAGCAGAAAGACTGACATGTGAATTTTCACATGCTTTTTTGTAAGTCAGGTCTGCTTGAAAATGAACTGATCTTGCAGAAGAAATGAGGATCACCCAAACCTCAGAGTATTGTATCACTCAAGCAAACCACTTGTAAGTGAAAATGTCTTTTCAATGTTTCTGAGACTGTAATGAATATTCCACATGCCTCAAACCAGGCTGCTCTGCAAGCCGTAGGACAAACGCTACCTATAGTCACATCCAAAGTACAGTTGTTCAGCCAAGTTTGTCTACGAGTTTTAAAGCAGAGCTCAGAAACCATTCCAAGGGCAGCCCCTGGGCACCCAGAAGGCTAGCAATTCCTCCACGAGGCCTGGGACCCGCCGTCCCGACATTAACATGCCTCGTGGCTTGGATCCGACTCTGCTGGACTCATACTGTTGTATGCTTGTTTTCATTACGTTCCTTAATGTTTTGCTGACGCTTCCATTCTCTGCAAGAAAACAACCTGGTAAGAGCACGGCAGGGAAAACCCCTTTTACCTGTTTGTTGTTGTCATCCAAAGTGCCTGGCTTGCAGATGACCAGAGGCCCTACCAAGCCTGAACTGGGGTCTTTGATGGGATTCACAGCCGAGCTGTACATCCAGGTGAGGCAGGGAGGGTCGCTGGACGTGGGCCCAACGTGCTTCGGCACAGTCCAGCGGTACGTAAAGTTGTGCAACGGCGCAACAGAAATCCCATTCTGGGACAGACCTTTAAAACAGAGATCGGCATGGTTATTCCCAAGGTCCCAGTACGATCTTGGTTACGTCTCCTCACCAGCTACATTCACTCTGGGCTTTACTTCAGCCACGTCACTAAAATACCCGGCATCTCCGAGGTGTGACGTGGACGAGTTCATAAGGCTCGCAGGGAGGTGCCCTCAGGACTGTGCAAATTCCCCCTGGTGCCATGGCACACACGGGCATGGTGACGGGAAGTAACGAAGCGGACGCAGCTGCGTCTGGGGAGATGACTGCTGGAAGCATGTGGTTATCTAAGCTGGAGCGCACTGGGTACGTTCCTCTGCTCGTGGGGTCTGGAACAGCTAGAAATGGCCTGAGCTCTGGTTTGCAATTTTCATCTGAAAAATAGCACCTCTGGAACTGTACTCCCTCCAGTACCCTCCCTGGGCACCAGTTCAGTGGAAAGTGTCGTCCAGCAAGGCCTCGGGCAGGCTCAGAGGACCAGGCTGGATTCCACCCAGTAGGACATCCAGTCCTTCCTGGCTGCAGAAACGCGCTGACACAGAGGAGGTACGGGCTGCAGAGCTCCACCACCAGCATTAACATTGAATTACTCAAGAAAAGGGAGCCACGAACCATCATGGTAGTACATCCCTTCCCACGCCTTCCCATAGGACACGCCGTGAGGCTGGATGCTGAAAGGCCAGGAGGCTTTGTTAACAAACGTCACCAGAATGGTGTCTCCAACTTCAGCTTTGATCACGGGACCTACATAAATAGAGAGAACATGTCAGCAGAGCAACTCCCCACATGACCAGGCAAACCGAAGCAGCCAGGGCCACCTTTCAACCCAGGCTGAGGGGAGCAGAAGATGCAGAAGAAAGGTGGACGACCCCAGGTGTCGGCACCACCTAAGACCGTTCAGCCCTGACAGCAGGAGCACGGGGCTGACAAGAATTATCTGAATTCTTCATCACAGGACAACCTGGATAAGCTACCCACAGCACCTGGTGAGCACACGGGACTTTGGGAAAGCCCATGGGGGGCAGCAGGAGCCAGCTGCAGAGTGAGGAACTGCGGGGTGCCCACAGCTGGTGTGCCCAACAGCCCCACGAAGAAAAGCGACAGTGCTAACAACTGACCACCCAGCCTTCCCCAGAGCACAGCTGCCTGTATTTTAGGGCAGGAAGAGGCAGCGTGAGCCACCGGTGCATGCTCGTGTGGTGTGGGTTGTCCACACCGCACCACATCACGTTTAGCAACTCCCTGTTCTGGGGCTCGGTCCATCCCGGCCCCGTGTCTCTTCTAGACATCCCAACCACTTCATCAAGCCTGCTTTAGTCAGTTCAAATGAGTTCACATAACTCCCCCCATGGATGCTGCTTCTTTACCTGACCAGGGATTTTCATCAACTAATCCTTCAGTGGTTTTAGTTTACCAGTAAAAAAATACCTGTAATTTCTTTCTACAAAGTCATATCCAAGTTTTCCCTCGGTCACTTGTCTTTCTATAGGCACGTGGCTGTTGCTGGTAACGCTAACCCTCTTTCTTCCCTGGTTCCCAAGGCCTAGCGAGATGCTGTCAGCTCCTGACAGTTACGCTGCATCTCTCCTACACATAACTCCACCATTTCACTTTTATTCAGCTGCTTATACGTCTTTTTTGCCTCTCTCCACTATCCCCTTCCCTCCTCCCAGTCTGTACGTTACTCCATGTGCTCTGTCCTTCCGTGGCCTCTGCTGCAATCGCCATTGCTAATTTCTGGTGTCATCAGATTATTAGTCGCTGCTGATGCAGGAAGCTGGACCACACCTATGTGCTTCTACCATGTAGATCGCAGCCTTCACGTGGAATTCATTTGCCTCCGCAGACTCCCTGTTTTCTTCTCTCACCTTCACCACCCTCACTGTTACCTGGCTATAACAGAGAGCACCCACTTGGGAGAGGAAGGTCTCAGGAAGCGGGGTTTGCAGCACGCCTTGGAGACGCTCGGTCAGAAACACGTAACCGGAGGCTATTACTGTGACCTCTTTAAGCTCTAGTTACAACGACCACACTGTGCCCCTCAGCCCTTACTACTAACCTCTGAAGACTGCCTGGCAGAAAAGCAATTCCATCTATTCTGCCATTCCACATCCTAGGTCTGTTCCCCTCGCTCTTAGGTGTAGCTGCTGTGAAACCCCTCCTCCGTGCCACTCACTGCACCACGAAACGAGAGGGCAGCTGCAGCCCACTGCTACTCCCGACATCAGCATCGTTCCACTGGTGCTGAGAGAGGATTTGTGTTGCTGGATGATTCCTACCGAGTATCCCAAGGTGTTTCTCTTCTTCTGATGGCTGCTTTTCCTCACGGAAGCTCTCATCAGTATATTCCACATACTTCGCCTTCCAATAGACTCCTCCAATTCGGTAGGGGCTGCGCTTGAAAAACTGCTCTGCAGGGCTAAATGCAAAAAACAAATGTCAGGTCATTTCTACAAAAACCAGTCCTGTTGTTCTCCTGCTCCCTCCCCGGGTCCCTCTGGCAGTGCCTGCAGCATCTGCAGCTCTTCAGACCTGGAACAAGCACCGATTGTCTCTGTGAAGCCTTTTTGTCCTACAGACTCATCTACCCGCGGTTCAGGGAGCACCTCTGGCACGCAGCCCTCTCCCAGCTGAAGCAGCCAGGTTTGATGGCACAGGTCTGAACAGCATCTCTACACAAGACGTGCAGAAGAGGGCAGCGAACAAAACTGTAGTGCAGTAAATAAAAAGCCAGTGCTAAAACAGAGTTCTTCAGAGGCCAGGACACAGCCTAGGGGACAACTGCAATCATAACAGGGGAAAAAAAAACAAAAAACACCACAGCAGCTGTAAAGAGAGATTTATTTCCTCTGCCACCACCCTCTCCAAGCACAGACAGACAACATGCCTTGCAGGACAGGCAGCTTAGCTACAAGGTCAGCTCACAGGTCTAAGGAGCTTTCAGTTCTAAGGTCTGCAAGAGAGTTGCTGCGTGGCTTTGGATAAATCATTAACCGCTTCACATTTCTACTTCTCCATGTGAAAGAGGTGTATCTCTCCAACAGCTTCCCAGGGAAGGGAATGGAGGGGGAGGAATGTCTTTGTTTCAGTTAGCCAAAGTCTCAACGGGAAACCACTCACCAACTGCTATCACAGCCATCTGACACGTGGGATGGAAGGCTCTCATCAGGGTCACTGCATCTGATTTCCTAGAAATTGCTTGCTGCAGCAAGGCTACACTGCAGCGTATCTGCAGGCTAGCTCTGCCACCCTGTGTCTGCAGCAAGATGTGCTTTCTTAATAGTTCCTCAAATATACGGATCTGTTCCCAGGCCAGGCACAGCAAGCAGAAATGAAGCCCAGAGACAAATGTGGCAGCCCATGCCCGACATAAGCGGGGACTCTTGGCATCTGTGGGTCAGGCTATGAAATAGCATGCTTCCAGGTGAAGTCTCTGAGGTACCGAGTACTGCTCTCGGTACAGTCTAGCTACAGCAGCCTACACTTCCAGATGGGGTCATCTGCCTTCCCAGGAAATGTATTCCACGTGAATCGCAGGCACGTATTTTGATAAGAAAGAAATTCCACGTTCTCCTGAGCAGCCTCCCCGACACAGACCAGTGACCTCCATGCGCTGCCCTAGCCCATCAGCCGCTCGCTTACCTGCCTGCCTCACTCAGCTGTTTCCCACTGCTTTGGTCGCGCCCTGAAGGTCCGTAGTCCCACTGCACTTCCTTTGCAGCTATGTAGTATTTCCGAACTCTCCCTTCCAGGGTGGATGCTGGAGCTTGCTGAGAACAGTGCCTGACCTCGTAGAGTGCTGCCATCCCAGCTGTCCAAGACATGGTGGAGGACACGCGTCCTTAACCCCTCTCAGCCAGTTTGACCGGGCAATGAACACAATCCCACCTCCCTACCACCAACTGGCCATTCCTCCCCTGTTGCCCCAAAAGGCACGTGGCTGGGAGAAGGTGACTAGGTGGTTCCCACCAGCAAGACATTTTTTGCGTGAGCAGAGCTTCTTACCTTTGATATCGGATGCTATGGAAGCATGGTCAGAGGGTGAACAGAGCCTTCTGCCATCCTCAGATGTACCATGCAAGTGCCTCTTATAGGGGCTAGAGCTCTTAAGGCACTGCCTCATCTTAGCTTTCAGCTGCACCAAACTTACTGTCTTCACCACTGATCAACGTGGAACATCGTACAGTGGTATAAATCATCTCCAGTAAGTCTGGCCTGCACATTAATAATCAATCCATCCCAATTTATACGGGACAAGGAATCACCCCATTCACCTACAGACATTTCTAGCGCGAAAGCCTCCCAAGGAGGGCACTGTCCCCTACACCGCACTGTACATCACAGAACCACGCTAGGAGAAAAAAGGAAGGCCGCAGAGCGCAGGACATAGCCCAAGGTCCTCTGCCTTACCTTGTATGTGATCATTGATCTGACAGCTCAGCAGCCATTTCCCAGGGTTACTGGGGATCATGTCTGCTGTAACAAAAGTGGCTGGGAAGAGGCTGGCCACATCTGTTCTGTGGCCTCGAATATTGAGCGTTTCTCCGTGGAAGTAGGCTGTATGAACATCAATTTCATTGCCCATCCCGAAGAGGTGCCATGAAACGTAATCCCCAGCACACATCGTCACCTCAGGGAGGTTCCCAAACACGTAACCATTAATAGCTGCAAAACCAAACAAGTCAAAAATCAGACATTAGAAAAGGGGCCGTCAGAGCTCCTGCCTGCAGGTCACAATACAGACACGTTTGGAGGACGGACCTAACCAGGACTCATCCTCCCCCTCTCGTTCTGGGAAGCCCAGCTCCACAAGTCATTCCTAACATGAAGTGTATTCAAAGTCTCCAAACAACTAACAGCAGCTCACTCAAGTCAAAGATTAAATCAAAATAACACTTTTTTTCTGGAGTTGTTGCACCGTCCCTGTGTTATTGTTTGCTTAGCACATGATCTCAGAGCTTGCTGTCTCCTTTCTCCTCTACCCGCACCCTGGCATACAACAGCGGAAAGTGCATTTCAAGATACCAGCGCACTGACACCCCTGGAGTGCACGGGCAAGGTCAGTGGCTTCACAAAGGTGACACTGACCATGCATTTTGTTGCTCTCTTTGAATTCCTCATCATCTTTGTCTACAGAGCCCGGATCTGTGCAGAACGACACTATGTTCTCATCCAGGTACCAGCTTAGGTTCTCATCCACCACGCTGAACATGAGAAAGAAATCGACATCCACATCCTGGCGTCTTTGAGAACCGCCAGTCAGTATTCCTAGGGTGAAAGGAAAGATGAATGCATACCACCCATGCAGAAAAGCAGACATCAGTCAAGGGATTAAAACACCAACAGAGGAGTAACTCTGTATCACGCAAATTAGAGACAGAGGCTTTCCCCACCATCCCAGCACAGCTCATCACAGTTCTAGCAATCTCACTCGCTTTGAATATATCCCCGCCAGCACGTCTCTCGCGCCCAGGCAGCTCTGCCACTGCATGGCTGAACTGCGACACCTTCAGCGTTCTTACTCCTGCTGAAACCAAACAGGGCCCACTTTTTTTAATACACAAACTAGGCCTTGGACAAGATTTCTGCTTTTAACATGGATTCAAACAGCTCTCTCAGATCAACAGGCTTACAAGCTCACCTGCCCTGCCACTAAGAGAAAGACACCGTAGTGAGCAGAACCCAGCTAGAACACGCACACTGTCTTCTCCAGTCACACTGCATTTTCCCATGAAGCTGGGAGCTGCCCACTGGAGTATCTTCTCATCCTGTCTTTGTTCAAGTCATCAAAAAAATCTTCACAGTATGAAACTACAGCCCTCAGCTGCTTTCTCTTGGAGATTTTACCTTTTTTGCATGTAAGCAATGGCCCAATTAATCCAGATGCAATGTCCTTTGGCGCATCAATATGAGAGTGGTAGATCCAGGTCAAGCAGTTTGGGTCGTCAGCAGTTGGACTGTGATCTTCAGGGACAGTCCAAGTATAGGTGTAATTCCCTCCTGGGAAAACAGCATCATCCTTCTTCTGATCCTGGGGGGACATATCGGGATACAGGGATCCTAGAACAATTGAGCAATCACAACATCCATTCAAGAAGAGCAGAGATGTCCATACATGTAACCTTACATTGAGCCACTCTCGCTCAGCAGAGAGCTGCACGTATATACTTGGGTAGCAGATTTCAAAGTGCAACTCACCATCCCAAGGCCAAAATAGTGTTTAATCATCATTCTCTCAAAGAGAAACTGAGGCACAGAGCCACTGTAAGGCAACTTGCCCAGTAAACGGGTCAGCAGTCAAAGATGATTCCCATTCTGCCTGTTGCTACTCTGCCTTCAGCTCTGCAGCGTGCCACAGTCGGCCTCTCTACAATCCCTAGGGCTGCTTCAAACAGCAGCTCTTTGGTCTCACACGGCACCATTCTCGTGAACTCCCTCAAGCTCATCGCACCCATGGCTCTTACGCTACAGCACTTCAAATAACGAATGTAACTTTTCCTTCCGCACCACTCTCCCACTAGCAAGCTTTGGAGGTTCTTCTAAAATCAAGAAATCTGGGCTGTGTACTGTAATGCCCAGGTCAGGAAACTACTCCCAGACCCATGAACCTGCTAACCCAGCATCAGGTGGCTTCGCTGAACACCTAAGTGCAGTTGCTTTCCAGCAACATAGCTTTGGGTGACCCAGCCTGCGCCTTACAGACATCTCTCCTCGGTGCATACTCCTAAGTGAGGAAAATCTGTCTCCTTCATGGCAGTGGCTCATTTACCTTCAGAGTCCTTTTCGTAGAAAACACCGTGAGGATGGATTGTATATGGTCGACTAGCAAAATTTTTTAGGTGTACTTTAATGGTATCCCCCACTTCCGCTCGGATGACGGGCCCGAGGAACCCCAGCCAGCCAGGTTTGGGAATCTCAGCGGTGTACGTGGAGTCTGTGTATTGCTTATAGACAGATTTCTTGTACGTGCTTCCCACCCTGTCTTTGCCAGGCTGGAGGAATGTTGAGGCCTTGCTGTTAAATTCAGAAAAGGGAGAGGCACCGTGAGTCACACATTGTATAAAACAGCTAGTCGATAACACAGCAGAATGACTATGACATGCAGATTTCCTAGGAAAGCCCGAAAGCTTTGGCATTACAGAGGACACCTGCGCTCTACGCCACCTGCGACCCTCCCCCTCCCACACCTCTGACTGCTGCGACACGGCTAATGGCCGGCTTGAGAAACAGGCAGCGCTGGCCGTTAGACCGGTCTGCTTTCTGTGCGCGTGAAACGACGGGGGACATCGGCACGTTAACAGCTTGGTGAGCCTGGGACCAGAGCCACCAGGACGGTCAGACGCCTGCCGCCACGCACGGCCACGGCCTCGTCCCCAGCTCCTCACGAACGGACACAAAGTGCAAACGAGGAACGGGAAGGGTGGTGCTTCTACGACAACCACATGTGGGTGGCGCAGGGAAGACCAGAGCCCTTCTCATGCCTGCTTCAACTTCACTGGGCTTTTAGAAACTCACCTCAATGCCTTCCTGGCAGCTAAATCACAAGGGGGGGTGGGGGAGAAATCTCCTGAGCTCTCTGGCCAAAATTCAGTCTAAAACATTAATTTCTACTGAACAGATTCTGAATTACTCAGAATGGCAGAGAAGTGAGGCAGGTATGTACCCAGCACGTAGCCAGCCTCCAGAGCTAAAACCTCACACAGGTACTAAAGTTCAGCTCATGAGTGTATTTGCTCTTTATGGCTGTTTCTTAGTAGATAAGAGATGAATCATGGTCCAGGCATTATTGGGACTGGCCTAAATGAGAACTGAGGTTATTCCACACCCCCGTCTTAGTCACCCTGCGGTACCAGAAGCAGCCCTGAAATACAGGCAAACTCCAACATGTACCTCCAGAAGATGAACAGTTGAGGCTGTGAAGGGCTGGGCTCTAGCTACACAATCTAGAGCTCGTCCCTTTGCAAAGTCATCCCTGCAGCCACTATTAGCAAAGAGTTCATAGATAATTCATACTTCTTTCTGCAGATCTGCCCCTTCCCCCCCCCCCCCCACATAGTCCATTTCTTCCCAACAAAAAAATAATTCTTCAAGCATTTTACTACCTCTATCATTCATATCAATATCACATCCTTTTCTTATTGCTAGCAATTTGGTTTCTGCAATCATTGTACAAATAAGTCCTGTTAGCTAATTGTTTGCAGTGACAGAACAGTTTTTAAATTGCTTTTAAGTTTAATTGCCTTGAATTTCATTTCCTTCTGTTCATGTATTATGAAAGAAAGCAAACAAAGCCCACAGCATTCGTTATCTCTGCAGGAGTCAGAGATAATATCTTTATTAATCCTGAATTTTGGGGGGGTTTCCTTTTCCGAGAACTAATTTAAGTCTATTCAGCATCTCCAGACAACAGACTTTTCTACACTAAACTGACAGACCTTGACGGTTTCTGTGAACCCCTCCTATTCCTGCTGTGCTGTTTCTGAAAGATACGTATAAACCCAAATGTTATTTATTACGGAGGGCTAAATGACAGACCAGGTCAAGAAATACAGGTTATTTGCCATAGAAAGGAGGGCACAGGAAAGTAAAAAAGTTTAAAAAGGTGTGGAAAGCTACAGGGTGGGGTGGGGGGGGAAGTTTGGCGTTTTGAACACTGAAACCAAACCCTCTTTTTGCAGTGACTCAAAGTAATTATCGCAGTTTCAAGACTTACTTTTGCAACAAAAACATTTTTCAAAAACCCCCTAAAATTTTATGCAGGAAGTTCCATTAATTCTAAGGCTTGAAATTCCATTTAAAGGAAAACAAGCCGGCTCTGCGAAGTCATTTACATCAGGGTGAAAAGTCATTACGCTTCAGGATACAAAAGCTGAGCACCAGCTGGAACTAAGGAAAGTGCAACCCCAGGGCAGAGCATTGCCCAATCTGTTGTATGACAGAGTGGTTGTACTTCCCTCCAGCGTACGGGCACCGGATGCTCCATTAAACTGAGCATTCGTTTTCCCACTGATACAGTTTATATGCTCTTACGATAAAAAAGTCAACCATTAAGCTCATAAAGATCAGACATCTATCAGATCGTCTCGCTTGCTTGCTTAGATGTCCCAGAATACTTGCATGTAATTACTCATAAAATTACTAATTTAAGCCAGTACCAGACTAAATTCTTATAGAACTAAACATACAGGTTATGTGCAATATCTTGGTTCGCAAGTATGTTCTTTCCTGTTGGAGCATAGTTCCAGTTCACCTCGCGTATCCCCAGGTAATAAACTCGGGTGACACCTCCAGCAAACGTGGGTGATAGCATGTGGATGTAAAGCAGCAACAACCAAAACAATCCCATCATAGCCCGGAGTGAAGGCTCTTTTGGAGGTTACACCTATTTGGGAGAAGAGAAAAACAAAGGTAATGAAACAGAAGCAGAATACAAGCACATGGTTTGAAGGTACTGGACATGGTTGGAGAGGGTATGAAGAAATCAGGTAGAAGCCCTGTTGGGATCATTATTCAAACATCCAGGAAGGAGGTCGCTCCCATAACAAAATTAACGCACGAGGCAGATAGAGATTATGCCTTGCTAATCAGTCCCCGACACCAAAAAAGCTTCTCTTGTAACAGTTTGATTAACATTCTTGTGTGTCTGTAGTTCTCTTCCAAATGCTTTGTTCCACAGTGTTGAGAAAATACTGCTAATTCAGTAAGCTTTCACACAGCAGGAGACAAACAGATTCAGAGCGAGCACTACGTCAGCAGAAAAGGCACCTGTAAATCCTCCACGCTGTGTAACCGCCTTCGCCGGGCAGCAGGGTCCTGAGCAGAAAGCGCCACGTGCACTGGAAATTCCAGCAACTGGTTTTTCATCACCGCTGATGCCCCAAATCTTCTTACAGGACCACAGACAAAGCTCAGGGAAATAACCCCAAGCAATTATCTTTACGTTTTAAACCGTTGCCAAGATCTTTCTATTCTACTAATCTGCCCAAGGAAGTACGATTTAGTCACTGTGAAGTAATTTTAAAGTTTAACTTCTTTAAAGATTGCTCTTAAAGAGCGGTTCTCTGTAATCCAGGGAGTGCATCTCAAACTGGCTGCACAAGGCTTTTTGCTTACTCTAGTTCCATCAAATATTTTCCCCGTGATCACAAAGGAAGGAGCTTACTCCTAAAACTTGCAGTCAACACCAGGCTCAGTGTGAATAAGCACCAGATATACTCTGTGAAGAGGTCTAGGGCAAGTTGCAGAAATTGTCTGAAGTCATCAAAATACAATTTTGTGAATACAAATTCAAAGAACTATCTGATGCAATATGGGACAGCAGAATTAAACCAAAGGATGAGAAAATAACTTAGGGTTAAAATGGATGACAAACTACATAAAAGCCCACATGAAAATACTTAAGAAGGATCTCATGCAGTGATATAATTAACAAAGCCAGATGTAACCAATAATCAAACTGTCATCTAAAATACACATCCAGCTCTTGAGACGCAGAGAGAAACAGAAAGCCAGAGAACTGGTAAAATGTGACCTAGCAAGAAAGCTTAAAGGCATCAGTTTTCTTTAACTGCAAAAAGAAGGGGATGGTGACACAACACCATGCCAAACACAGAAAGGTGTTTTTTTTATAAAGACATTGTCATTATTCATTCTCCCCTCTCTTTGGGAATAGCCACATGAATATATCAGGTTTATTTGCAGCAAAGCTGGATATGCTGTAAGCTTTCAGCTAGCATAGCATCACACCCAAACAGCTTTCCCAGAGAAGCTGCGAAATCTCTCACCGCATCGGTACCCAACCAACAGGATTCAACCCCAGCACACGGCAACGAACTAGAGACCTTCCCAACCTTCATTTCTGATTTCCAAACAGACTGTACTACCCTCAGACGCTAATGACAATCCAGTATTACAGATTCCAAACAGTCATTAAATTGAGAAAACAACTCTCAACCTGGAAAAAGCTTCTTTCCCTCCTTTCTCAAAAAGGGGTGTAGGGATCTCTCTCGCCCCTCGCAGCGGTGACAGCAACGGGGAAAGAGGAAGCCGGCAGCGCCAGCCCCCGGCCCGAAACCTCCCGTCCTGGCGGCACACGCCCTGCTGGGAAGGGCAAGGGGATGCTCTTGGCTCAGCTGAAGAAGTGGACTTCTTGTCAACGCGGGTCAAAGTACGCAGGAGCGGCTTTCCGGGAGAAGCGTGCCCAGTGACGGGGTGGCCGTCCTAGAGCACCGCGAGCCGCTGAGCACGGGCGGTCAGCGTGGGCTAATCTTTATGTCCTCTCAGGCTAATGCTCTTTGCAAGCAATATCAAACCCTAGGAAAGGGCAAAGCTTAGACTTTATCCCAAGGGTGAACAGCGACTCTTGAAGCTGGTTGGGAAAACTGCCTACCGAGACAAACCCCCGCTGCGTCAGCCCACCACTTCTACGTGGCAGAGTCCCCGCTCGCCACACGAAAGCTCCGCGCTGCGGCATCACCAAACTTATCAGATAAAGCAGACTCAATCAGAAGTCGCGGCAGCCTAAATGCCTTGTGAAGGTGCTCCGGCGTTGACAAAATCAAGGACAAAGTCTTTGGGACAGCCTTACCAGGGCTTTACAAAAGTCCTGTCTGGATGTCAGGCTAGAGTTTGATCACGACACCGCACGTTCCTCTGTGGCAGTTTTTGGGAAGAGCAGAACGACATCACTCAATGAGGATTCAGCAGGCTAGACTGAGCCTGTTCTCACATTCTCTTTACAGCGACTAATCGCCCTTCAGCTACTCTACTAGTGCAAGGAGAAGGAAACCAACAGCCTTAAATTCTTTTCAAAAAAGTTAGTTTTTCTTTGAAACATATGCCTTAAGACAAAAAAAACCCCCAAAACCCAAACCAACCCAAGCCCTGTGTTACATTCATCCCCAAACCTGGATACTCTACAGCACAATCCTTACTCCCAAGGCTTCCCTTAATAGCAGAGGATTTGCAAATAAACACAAAATCAGATTTCAGTCTCTCCGGTAGCCAGCCAGCTCCCATTGTACCCAGGCAGACAGGCTGACCGCAGGGCTCCGTCCCGACACCCGCCTGCAGGGAACCCGCTGCCCAGGAAAGGGGGGAGAAGCGCAGGAGGAACGCGGGGAACCCTCCCACCCCCTCACCTGCGGGGCAGGGCCGGACGCGGGCTCTGCTGGACGGGCGAGAGCGTCAGCCGGGGCTCATCTCCCGCGGCCGGAGCCTGCCGAGTGACGGCGCACAGCCGCCCAGGGGACAAAGTCTGGGCTGTAAAAAGGGGCGCTGGCCGCCTCCCGCGGGCAGGCCGAGCCCCAGCCCCGGCCCCGGCCCCAGCCCCAGCCCCGGCCCCGGCCCCGGCCCCGCCGGCAGCACCGCCCGCCCGCCCCGCGGGCACACCCCGCCGGACCGCGCTCCCCGGCCCCGGGACCCCCGCACCCCCCCGCCGCACACCTGCGGGCCGCACACCGCGACGCTCCGGCCGCGCACAGACGGACCCGGGCCGCCCCGGACCGGGGCCCCGCCGCAGGCTCGCACCTGCCCGCCCCCGGAACGCGGGAACGCGGGGCCGGAGCTGCGGCACGTGGGCGCCGGCACCTACCTGCCGGGCGGGGCGGGGCGGGGCGGGGCGCGGCGGGACACGGCCCCAGCACCGAGCCCTCCCCAGGGAGACGCCGGGCGCGGCGGGGCGGGGCGGCCCCTTTAAAGGCGCCCAGTGATGTCACGGGGCCGCGCGCCGCGCTCCCTCGGGGGCACAACAAGAGTCACGCTCGCAGCCGCGGGGCGGGGCGGGGCCAGGCGGCACCCGCCAATGAGCGGGCTCCCCGGGCGGGAGGCAACGCCCCGCGCAGCGTCACGGGCCGCCGTTGGCGGCCCCGCCCTCCCCGGCCCGTTGCACGAGAGCGCGGCCCGGCCCGAGGATGCGGGAAGGGTCGGCGCTGCCCGGCGCCCCCGGCGCCGCCCCGGTGCCCGGCTTCCTGGCCAAGCTCTGGGCGCTGGTGGAGGACCCGCAGAGCGACGACGTCATCTGCTGGAGCAGGGTGAGGGCGGCCCGCGGGGCCTTGGCCCGGCCGGGCAGCGCCGTCCCGCGGGGCGGGGAGTCGGGGCCGGCCGCGAGGGGCGACGGGCCCGGGCACGGAGGGGAGCGGAGCGGAGCGGGCGGCGGGCCTCGTGTGCCGCGGGGAGCCGGCGGGGTCCGTGCGCCCCCGGCCCTGCGCAGCGGCCGCCCCCGAGGCGGGCTGGCGGCGGGGGCCGCGGTGTGGCCTGGTGCCCGCGGCGCAGCGGGGGGGGAGGAACGGGCACGGGTGGACGCGCGTCTGCTGGCGGCGGGGGCGTGGGGCAGCGGCCGTGCCCGGCGGTGCCCCGCTGCGGGGATGGCGCTGCCCCGGCGCTGCCCACGCGTGACGGCTCGAAGCGGTCTGGCATCGCGCCATGGAGCGCGTCCGCGGGCGGCACGAGGTTAGCTCAGAGCGGTGGCGCTCGGTAGGAAAAAGCCCCGCTTTAAGGAGTAGTTAGCTTTTAATTTCTCCTCCCTGAGATGAGGAGGATGGGCCCCGTGGGTCCCGCCCGCCCTCAGGCAGCACAGGCCGTTAGCACGGGCTAGTCAGACATCTGACACAAACACGGCGTTTGGTTTTGTCCTCTGTCATTTTTTAAACCCGTAGGGTGTTCTCCACTTTTTTTTTCTTCCCCCCCCCCCCCCCCCCCCCCCCAGGTTTGGCCTTTACAAAGACAAAAAGAAACATAATGTTTTTGCTCTCTGCGTGAACAGCATAAAAATGATACAAAGACCTGCCCGGTTTCCAGAAGTTTGAACTTGAGAGTACGATAAATCTGAAACTGGTTGTGTCACAGTTACCCGTCTTCACTGCTGGGTTGCGTTGTCTGAACCCTCAGTAACTCCGCGATGTTACTTGGTTATTTTTAGTGGTGACATAGAACGTGCAATGGAAGAACCTCGTCAGGAGCTGGGCAACTCGGTCGAGGGCGATAAAAGCCCTCTAGTGGCACGAGCTCCATCGCGGTGTGGTGTTTCCCGTGGATCAAGACAGCAGCAGATACGTGGGGTGTTAGAACGATTTTTCTTTAGATTAAGACCAAAACTCCAGGGCTTTAAAAAAATCGCCCGTTCAGTAGGAGTGTTCACGTAACTGTCGTCTTCGGATTCAAACTCTCTAGTGCAGCCCCAAGTCCTCACAATTGCTCGCAGGGACGATTCCCGTTGCCGAGTGTTTTGCCCCTCCCTGTTGTAGGAACTGTCTCTGTTGGTTTATGGTCCTCGCTTTGAAAAATTGTGTTTGTTCTCTAACTGTTACTTTTGCTTATTTCCTAGAATGGCGAGAACTTCTGCATTCTGGATGAGCAGAGGTTTGCCAAGGAGCTACTCCCCAAGTACTTCAAACACAACAATATCTCCAGCTTCATACGACAGCTTAACATGTGTAAGCATCAGCTGTCCTTAAGTATTCTTTCTGCCAAATTCATTGTTACTTGACATCAATTTGAATTTCTTTAAACAAACCAATTGACTTGGCAGGTCTTTTATTCCTGAAAACCCGAATTCTGGTCTTGAGCTTATTTTGCAAAAGAAAAGAATGGCTTAGTCTTTGTTTTCTGTTTCAGCTCTGAGTCCCGTTGAGCAACGACATTGTTTCACGCGGTGGTACCAAAAGCTTGGGTAGAGTTCACTGGGCTCCAGTGGTGGTGTTAGTGGTAACAGCAAGTTTATGCATACCTAGAGGAGCAAAGGTCGTATCTACACCCGTGCATCTAGTATATGGAAAAAATTGCCTGGATCGTGCTGTTGCCTGCATTGCTGTGTTGAAATAAGATTAGTCACACTGATGGGTCAAGCTGGACTAAGCTTCTCGTTAGTTTTCTGTGCTTGACTTGTCAGCATCATGTAGCATCCGTTATATAACACGTGTACCACTTGTACAGGTGCAGAAGCTGGACTGAGGCGGTAATTCAAAGATGCAGTACGATGTCCGGGGCTGCACCACACAGGAGGAATCGCTGTTTTGCGGTAGATAGCTTATGGGCTGAGCGAAGGCACGCACTGCATAGAAGACGGCCGTGTTACTTAGAATTTCCATTTGGGTTAAGGGGGGAACTCCCTGTGCTTGCCCAGTAGGTTTGCCCGGGCTCTCTAGCTGATGCCTATTTAGATTTCATCAGACATGAGAGAGAAAGCATATATTTAGCATCTTGACGCAGGGTGGATGCTGCTATTTGTGTCAAGTATCGAGACTCCGTCACTTGAGTGTGCAAACAAACAATTGTCAGTTGCCTTGTAGCAAGGATAAATGCTAAAATGCAAATATTCCTGTGAAGATGTGCACTGCGATGGCAGCCTCCTTTTCCTGCTGGACCTATCCTAGCTTTGAGTAGAGTTTTCTAATGATAGCGCTGTTGGGGCTCAGTGAAACTGGAATACATTAGCTACGTTAAAAACTTGAACAAGGAGAGGTGCGGATTGGTCTGTCAACTGCATTTTGCATCTAGCCTGCGGCACTTGGGGCAGTGATGGAAATACAGCTGGCAATGTCTTATTTCATGCAGGCGCTCTGGTTTGGAGAAAGTACTCTGCGTGCATGTGTTTGCATAGGCTGAGAACTAATTTCCTTTATTCTGTAGATCCTGGTGGTACCTGACAGTATTTGTTTTGATACGTAGCTGCCTGGGATTATAGGCATGAAAGGGAAGGTGCACCATACTGCCACTTCCACTGAGACAAGATTTTATTCAAGATGTCCTAATAAATCTCATTTCTCACTAACTTCTGTGATTATTTGGACATCACTGTCTTGCCTGCAGACACATGTGCTGTTTGTACAGCCTGCAAGGTCATTTGATGGTACTGTGGACCCGTTCTCTAGCTGTGAAGATCAGAGCAGTCAAGTCATTGAGCATCAAAGAAAAGCTACTTTGGCGGTTGTGCATAGTTTCTGCTCCCAATAACTGTAGTGCTGTAGGTATTTCAGTAGCCTTGGGGTTTTCGTTAGCTCTGTGTTGTAACAGTCAGCTTTGCACCGAAAGAAATGACTTTGTTGATCCCTCTCTACAGATGGTTTCAGGAAGGTGATTGCTCTGGAGAATGGTATGATTACAGCAGAGAAAAGCTCAGTCATTGAGTTCCAGCACGCTTTCTTCAAGCAAGGGAAGGCACATTTACTGGAAAACATCAAGCGCAAGGTATAGTTTAACCGTGTATTTACTTTGCTTTTTTTTTTGTTATGGAAAGCAGGTTATCAAGAGCATGTCTGGGTGTTTAAAAAAACTTCACAACCAACAAATAACATGTGAACCAAGGTCGTGCATCAGCAAAGCCTTTGTAACTCCCTCCTGAATGGCAGGCTAATGCTTGGCTTGGCCTCCTCATGCCAGCTCTTGGACAAAGGGCATCCTGCGGTTGTTTAGCAATGCACAGGAGTAGGACCGCAGTCTTTGTGGCTGTCAACCTAGAGCCCCTTTTCCACAGAGTTCACATACCCGATTACAGCTTACCATGGTCTTCAATTCTGCCAGCATAGCAGAGTTGGAAAGAGGCACAAAGTGGAAGAAGTAAAAGAAAATACATTCCCATTTGGTAATAATTGAAAATTAGCAAGGGCATCGTAATCAGTTCATTTGGGCAAGTTTCATAAATTGCATTGTTCCTCCAAAACTGTGTTGCCACTGAGCTACATCTTTATTAGCGCTTACTGGTTTTCTTTTGTTCATTCAGGCCTTGTCTGACCTGTTTCTGCACAGATGTTTATCCTCTATTGGCACATTACAGCCCATAATATCCGGGTTGCCAGAGAAAGAGAGTTTCATGATACATCATGTTGACATTTGAAGTGCAGAATCTTTTCTTTAGAATGTCGTAATGTGGTAGCTACATTGCCCAAGTTAATAAAAGCACAGGGTAGGCTTGAGAATCACAATTGTGTTTTGATTGATTCTTCACGAAGATGTCTCCGCTCAGAACCACAATTGATTAAATATAGTTGTGCAGTTGCTTCTCTGACTCAGGCCTGTGCTCCTCCCAGATGCTGTAATCGCTAGCTTGTCTTGGCTTGCACACCTTGCTTGCTGGTATGCTGGGGCAGTCGGCTGATGACGTTCTGTATGGCACCATGCATCCCAGGCGTGTTGCACTGGGTGGAGTATTCCAGATGGAAAGACAAAAGCTCTAGTTAGTGCCAAGGACATTCATACGAAACTATTTATTAATAGGTCGGTGAAACACATTCTTTGTTGCAGAGGAAATGTTAGTGATCTTTTGCAAAATATCCATTAGTTCTTCTTGCTCTTTTACTGTCTCGAATGGAGTTGTATTTCAGTACTTGCCATAAACCCCGTTTCAAGCCTTTTAAGAGGAATGCAGGTTTGAATGCAGGGCTTCCTTTATTTGCTCCCTTTTACTGTTAGCTCTGCTGGTGTGCTTCAGTCTCAACACCTTTATTACCTAGTTGGAGACTCTGAAGAGAGCAATTGCTTGGCCCTTTTTTAGCGGCAGGCTGACTGCATTTGAAATTTCCATCTGCTATCTGCATCTTTTGGGTGTCTTCCCCACGGAGAGGTGGTATGCTGAAGAGAAATCAGACGGCCGTGAATTTCAGCTCATGTACCTTAGCGTAAGGTATTATCCGCAACAAATAGCAAAGCATCTAAAGAGGTAGACAGAGGCAGGCCATTCAGTCCATCCCTTATAACAGTGGATTATGTTAAGAGAGCGGTTAGTTATTTCTGTGGAGTGGTTACATAACGCTCATGTTCTGTTTCATCATGAAGTGATGGGATGTTATTTTATAACACCATAGCTCTATTTCTGACTATCCCATTCTCCTTTGGAAAAAAAGGGATCTGTGAGCCAGCCTGCATGGAAGTTATCTAGCACTTCCCAGATGATTTCACCTCCCTCTTGGAATTTAGTAGAATAATAAGAATAATCGTATCATGCTGTCGGTTAGAAGGGACATCTGGTGGTTATTTGGTGCAACTCCATTTGCGTCAATTATATGGTCAGTATTTGCCTAAATGGTATTTAAAATGATGCCCACAAAACCTGGACGTCTCATTCAGAACTGTGATGCGTCAGACCTATCTTTTTCAAAATCCTGAATCGTATATCAGCCATCAATGTCACCACTGCAGAGAGAGTTGCTGAAGGAATTGGAAAATTTTAATATGGAAGTTTGAGGAGGAGAGAGTGAGCTTTTTGCTTTCTGATGACTCTTCCACTATCGTTTGAAGAGGTGGCATTCGTGGATCCCAGAAAAGCAGTTTGGACTCTTACTTTCTGGAGACACATCTCCGTAATTTTGGAATGTCACTGAGCAGAGAGGTAATAGAGGAAACAGCAATATAGGAACCTGCAATTGAAACTTCATTGAAATTTGTTTCTCCTGTGCTGGCAGATTTACCCACACCTAAAGGGAATATGATCATCTCGTTCTTACTCCACTATCAATTGAGTCTTGGTTTTGGCTGGTGTCTTACTCTTTGACACTAGAGGGCAAGCTGCCACCAGACCTGTCAGAGAACCCCCTAGAGATGGCCATTTCCAATGAGTGGTAGGTTTCTAGCGTGAATTACAATGGTGAAGCTATTGCCAACACATGCCAAGTGCTAATCTCCTGTTTTCATTGACATGTTGGGGTTTTTCATATGGTTGAGACTGGCCCAAGGACTATCATCTATAGCAGTTGCAGTGTTTTGCGATCCATGAGAATTACAGTATTACTTAATCTTTTACTGGAGTTTGTACCTGTTCTTCCACAGACTGACTACGCTGTTCCTGTAGAAAGCACTATGCAAGGCACTGTTTGTAGTAAAGCATGTGTAATCTGGTCCTATTTTAGGTATCTGCAGTAAGAACGGAGGATCTCAAAGTCTGTACAGAGGATTTGCACAAAGTGCTCTCTGAAGTCCAGGAAATGAGAGAGCAGCAGAACAACATGGATGTCAGACTGGCTAACATGAAGAGGTAGACGCTGTCTGTTTCAGAGGCACTTACACGTTGAGTGTTGCTTATATCTAATAGAGCTTGACTCTAAATGTGGGTTTCATTTGAACTGGAAACAGGTGAAGCTGTATTTTTTTTTTTCCGTACGAATCCCCATTCACCCCACACAACATTCTAAATCTTGCTTGTTTTCGTAATTCAGTAACAGACCAGAGATTAAGACTGGGAGTTTGTTGACTGCCTTCAGATTTCATTTTGGTTGCCATCATCTGTCGTAGTTGTTTAGGGCAATCAAAGCGTTTCCTTTTCTAAACACAAAACAGGGTTAGATGCAGTCAGGGAGACAGAATTAGTGTTTGGTTTACTTTCTGATTGGAAGTGGACTTTGCACATCCTCATCTCTGTTCCCTCAGATCCTTTTTGTGTAGGTGCTGGCAATTCGTTCAGATCATTGGTATGCAAGCAGGTATCAACCAAAGTTCAAGAGATACCTCCACTCACTCTGTTCCTTTGAAGAAACCCAAACAAACAAAAAAACCCCACCTCAAACACAAACATCGAACCTGTTCTGAGGTGGTCTGTGTTACAGTCGACCTGTTTCCAAACACCAAGTCTTTATTCTAAGGCTTTGGGGCTTTGAAGGAATACCTGAGATCAAGATTGTTGGTGGAGCAGCAGAGGGTGAGAATGTCCTTATTGGTTTGGTCCTGCCTGATGGAAAATGGAATTAATTTAGCCCAGAGTTTATACTAGTGGATTGGATTAACCGATTGTTAGTTATCCACGGAAAGAATGTTGCCATTGGTCCTGCAAGGTACTGTGAAAGTTTGAAAGCTGTAAAACTAAAGCGTCTAAAGTAAACTCTGTTCATCCTCTGTCTTCTGATTTATTCTGCATTGCAGAGAAAATAAGGCCCTGTGGAAAGAAGTGGCAGTTCTAAGGCAGAAGCACAGTCAACAACAGAAGCTGCTGTCTAAGGTACCATTGCAGCATCTTCAGTGCTACCATCCTTATTCCTGCCTCTGTGATACTTGATGGCATTCTTTGCTTATGTAGAATGACAAATGACACAGAGCTGAACAGGCTATATTAATACAGCATAAAGAAAATGTTCACAGTTCCTGAGCCTCCCAGAAGTAGCGCAGCAAAGAACCACGAGCAAAATGCTAAGGAAAGGTCTTAGTAAAAAGGATTTCAATGTGTTTGAAGTCTCAGTGAATCTTATTTGGAGAGAAAGCAGTAAATCAAGCTGACCTGGGTAAATGTGGGGCTGGAGGCAGTGCATGGTAACAGGAGCCTAAACCAAGAGATGGCAGGCACATGGAATGGAGTCTGGGCAAGATCTTGGACCAAGACAGACTTTGACCACTCAAGAAGTCAACTTGGAACCCAGAAACTATAGGAGCTTCTGCACTGGAATACATTTTTCTCTGGTTTATCCCTCAGCTGTTTCTGGTCTGGAATCCTCTAATGACTTGTGGTGTTATATTACACTTTAAAAAAAACAAAGCCGACAAAACCAAACCTGTCCAAGTGGGATAATTTTTCAATGCCATTTGTAACTAATGATTTTGGTTTTTAAGACATGAGCACAAATGGATATTTAATTTACCTGTTAATTTCAATCGCATAACTACGTAATTTTGTAGTAAAGTCTGAATTAATAATTTAATGTTAGGATTGCTATGCTAACCACTTGGTTTTGGTTTTCTGTTTTTCCTTTTTAGATTCTTCAATTTATCCTAAGTTTGATGCGAGGAAATTATATTGTTGGGGTCAAAAGAAAAAGGTAATTACTGGATAGGTCACAAATCAGTGTCAGACATGAATTACAGGGATAAATCAGCTTCTAGAAGCAAGATACTTTTCTTAAAGTGAAAAGAATATTGTTACCGCTTGAATTTTTTATTCAAACTTGGGAAAGCTGATGGAAGTTGAATAAAGCATGAAATAGAGACTTCCTCTTCTCTATCACTAAAAAAATATGGGTGGGAAGAGAATACACTTTACGTGTCGAAGAGCATGGTTATCAGAAATGGTAACTCTTTTGAAACATGCAAGTGTGACTAACTTACTACAAAACAAAAAGCATGTTTAGAATGCAGTACACTTCAGAAAAAACATTTCCAAAAGCCAGTTTTCTTAGAAGTGGAAGAATGATAGTTCTTAATCGTTACTGCGCGTTTGGCATCGTTACAGCTTTTTGCTGCGGAACTATACCCTAAAGCTGTATTTTGTCTCAGGTCTCTAACGGATGCTGCAGGTGCTTCACCTTCCAAATACAGTCGTCAGTATGTTCGCATACCCGTGGAGAGTGGCCAAGCAGTAAGTCCTCCCAGGGAAAGAGACAGTGGGTTGGACAGGATGATACGTACAGTGACCTCACAGTCTTCCTTACAACTGTTAATACTCTAATCTTACAAAAAATGCACTCCATTTTGAAATGGGCAGCTTTAAAGCATTGCTATGTAAAATCATGCAAATCTAGTCATAGATAAAGTCTGAACAGGAAATAGAAGCTGCAGAAAGAATGGAGCTTCAACGTCAAAAAGAAGTCAGACCTTTTGCTTTACTCATTCAGTTTGCTGTATCCTGCAGATGGCTTTTTCTGAACATAATGCAGATGATGAGGATGGAAATGGTACGGGTCTCATCATTCGAGATATCACCGATACCCTGGAAAATGCCACCGATGGTCTCCTTGCTGTGGCACACACCAGTGGCAGAGCCAGGTACAGTTACAGAAGATGCGGAAGTATTTATGCTTAGGTTGTTAACTAGGTAGTTGTGTTAATGTAAGTCATCCATGTGAATTCTGGGAAACAGCCCCTCTGAATTTTTGACTCTGTTTTGGCATGACAGGCCTGTTTGTAGGCTGACATTTTTACAGCATGTAGCATTGGTCATGGTCAGCAAAGCTTTTTAAGAGCTCGTGTCTCTTCAGGAACGCCTGAAGGCCTATCAAGCTGGTTGACACTTGAAGTTTAATTTGCTGAGGCTTTTCTGTCTAATCAACAAATAAGCACATACTTAACAAACTTTTTGACTGAGCAGGGACCTGAATGTATATATAGTTTACTAATAAACAAACCAAAATGTGTGTAGGTTACTAATAAACAAACCAAGATTTATAGTTTTATCTTTAGTTTCAGTACTGTTCTTCCTAATACTGTGCTAAGTGTGACTGAAGGGAAGGCTTTCTTTTGTGTGGCCTTAGATTCTTGTGAAAACCCATTTAGTTGTTAGCATCCAGAGTGAAATAGGCACCAGTTTGGAATCCTTTATTTCCTGAGACACTACGTTATGAGTTTCCCTCCTGCCTGGTGTCCATGTACTATTGTGCCACCTTTGGTCTGGCAAAATGGGGTGTTTTGCTCTGATAGGTGCTATCTGTATAAGCTGTCGTAAGAGATTTTTCATCGGCCTTTAGGAAGGCACTTCTTTTTCTAAAGACCAGTCGGTTATTGGAACCCTTGACTGGCATGACCTTATTAGGTATTAAGATTTGAGATACTAAACTTGCAATGAGCGGCAATACAGCTGGTGAATTCTCCTGTGTGTTGTTTCTCTTTGGGACACGTTTTAGAGAGACACAGGCAGCGCTGGATCCTGGGTTACCTCTTTGTCAAGTATCGCCGCCCGATGAATTAAATTGTGCAGAACCAATCCCACCAGTTCTTATAAATGATGCCAACAAATCCAGTGAAATAGGAAATGTTGCTGTGGAACTCCATACTGCACAACCTAATGCTCCAGATGACCCCGTGTCGGTGATTGACTCCATCCTGAACGAGAACAACTCTGGAAACCAAAACGATCCCTTGCTGGACAGGTATTAACTTGTTTCTGGGAACTGCTATGCCGTCGTCATCTTGTGAGATCTTGTCAAAGTTTTGGAGGATTTGTTTAGCAGAACATCGTGAATTAGCTTTTCAAATGTCATTGCTGAACTGAATTTATGCCCCTTTATTACTAGGTCTTCAAAAACGTTAGCATCATACGCTAAAAGCAGGGCAAGTTCATCTGTTATGTCTCTGATAATGAGCGTGCCTGTCTTCTGATGTGTCAGCGAGGTCAGTCTGTTACATCAGCCCTTGTGGCGCCAACTGCTGCCAAGTGCTGCTGAACAGCAGATCAAGGGTTGTGATTTCAGGAGGGCGCCATGTCCTGCTTTGTTTCTGAGAACTGGATACGGGTTTGTATCCGCGGCGGCCTGACGTTGTTTCGCTGTCGCTTCCTTTCTTTGCCCCTCATTTGTGCAAAGGTTCGTTTCCCTTGTGCATTGTCAGACCAGACTCACACCTGGGATCAAAGTCGCGCAGGCTGCGGGCTCACCCCCAGCAGCGCTGCTGCTTCAGCACTTCCCAGTTCTGCACGGGCCCCTGAGCTCTGTCAGTGCCGTCGTCTGTGCGGCTGCAGGGCGAGCTGGATCAAGGAACTAACGTTAGTTCTTTCTCCTGACCGCTCTTCTGCTGCAGTTAGCTTCAGATAGGAAGTGCGAGGTGGTGCGTCGCAGCAGTCAGCGTAATCTGAAGGCCCTGTTCTGTCTCACCTCACGGGCGCTGCAGACGTGGAGCAGTGCCCTGGGGCTGTCTCTCGCTGGTAGCCAAGTGTTCCAGCACAAGAGGCAGCCTGCAGCACGGTGAGAAGTTCCGTACTGGTGCCGTGCGTGCGGCTTCCTTTCCGCTTCCTCCGCTGTCCCTTGTGTCCTGCCCTCTGTCCTTGGAAATGCGTACAATCCGGCAACAATCTCATGATTCAAAGTGGGTAGTGTTCCTTCGGGATCCAGATCATTTCCAGCCCTTTGCTTATCATTTATTGTCCCCAGGTGAAAGCCACCAGCCCTTAGTTTAAGCAGATATTGGTATATTGGCTGGGAGGTGAGAACATTCAAAAGATACTGAAATGAAGGAGGAAGTAGGTACAGAAGGAGGAACTGCTTTTTGATATTATTAAACTTGCTGTTCAGACAGTCTTCCTTGTACCTGTCCTTCAAAGGGTTGGACCGTGACAAGGAACACAGTTTCATTCATTTGGCAATAAGCTGTTCTGGTTTGTGAGCAACCTGCCTTCTGGTGCAAAACAAGGCCCTAACTGCCGACTGTTTCTTACAGTACTATATCACTTTGTCTTTTTAGAGAAGAAATTCAGGATTTTCTCAATTGCATCGATGCCAGCCTTGAAGAACTTCAAGCAATGCTATCTGGGAAGCAGTATAACTTTGGTTCTGAAGCTTTCAGTGATGTGAGTGTCTCTTCACTTTTTCTGATTTCTGACAAATACTGATTAGGTTGTATAATGAAATTTTACTGGTTTATTCCATGTTGTAATGGGCAAGAGGGGGGAAAATCCTGAAAAGCAAATAGTTGTGGATAGAATCATACATAGGCATTCTAGGAGTCTAACAATGTACAAGGTAACATTGAGAGCTTTTTCAGTTCATATAGTATTTCTGTTACGTGTAACGGGCGAAGGGGGGCGGAGAGAGGAGAGGAGGAAAAAATCGGACTCGGTTCTCCTTCTCAAGCCTTTGTCGCATATCATCACATCCTGATTGCGCGTTTGATTATGCGTTATGATATGAAATGCAACTTGGCCATATACCTGGAATCACTGGGAGATACGATGTCCTTTTCTCCTCCTGTGACCTCAGTTTACTGCCACAGGTTGGAAGTATATTGCTGTAGGGCAGTGGAGGAGCCACCTTCCCTGTGCTGCAGTGGATGGAGTGGTGTGCTGGATCCTGCTGTCCTTTCAGGAGCTCGCTGAAGTTTTGTTTTAAAAACCTTATTATGTAACATATGGTCTGGCTTTATTTTCAGACACTTAATCCTGAGCTGCCAGCCCTGGATATGAGCTTGATGGAAAATTCCCCGTGTATGGAAAATGTAAGAGTAAGATTTGCTTCTATGATGGGGAGGGTTAACATGATGTTGAGAGCTAAATTTTGACTGATGCAGTTTGAGGGTGAGGACTGGGTTGATGGCACAGGATGAAACCGCCATTTTATCTAGTCCCGCTGATTTAATGTTTTCAGTTATCACTGTTGGCATATATGAATTTAAGAGGGTTCTCAAGGTAATTTCAAGTCTTACGTTCTCAGCTGCAGTAATGCAATCAGTGAACTGATCAAAAGGCCACTTCGCTTTGAATAACATGTTCTTTGCTTTCTGAATACACCTGAGAACATAAGGAAGAGGGAAACAAACTGGTGTCTGTTGAATCAGCTGTCTGTATTGAGGAATTTTTTTTATTCCTATCTATTACTTCTGTACCTTCTGTTTGGAATGAGGAGGCTACAATATCTTGTCTTTTTTTGGTCTAAGTGTGTGAGAACAGTTTCTTGGCTTATTTCTCTTAGCCTCAGGGATTCCCATGATGTCTTTTAGCCAAGTAATAACTAGGTCTGTGGTTATAGTTCAGATGAGATTGTGTCTTCAGTCTGTCTGAGGGTGGAAGGAAAAGTACTAAATGAAAAATATAATTCAATCTACTGTATTTATTCTGAACATGGCTGTATGGAATTTCCTCAGAGGACGTACAAAAGTTCAGTGCAAATTTACTTCTCTTGGTCTGGTCCCTAAAATTGACTCATCTTAAAAAAAAAAAAACAACCCTTGCAAGTGTAATTTATTTTGTAGTCCTGAAATAATATTTAGGCTAAGACTTCCCAGTCACCTCCCACAATTGAGCTAAAATGCAGCTGTGTTCAAGCAGTGCTTGCAAAATTTAATTATATCGATGAAACCATGTTTAACAGTCTTACTCCAACAAGACAGACTATAAGAAAGCTTCTGGTTTGGAAGGTATAAATATTTGCTAGCCAGAAGCTTCTTTGGCTTTAAGTGAAGTTTGTCTGTGTTTCACCATGGCTTCTTCTGAGTATTCCTGTTTGCTGTCCCTCCTGTGCAACAACGGGCTCATTGGTCAACCGTTTCATTTCTCCTGCCTCCTGCTTTCACCTTTCATTTTGTTAACCAGTCACAAAGACTTGGATGTTGTTGTCATTAAGCATTCTGTCTTATTCTCTGTCCATTTTGCTTCAGATTGCAAACTTGGCAGAGAGCACTGAAGATCTGGGAGCAACTGAGAGAGAAACAGCAGGAAGCAAAGGTGGGAAGGAAGGAACGCTGAGAGCTGTGACAGTTCCAAACTCTTCCAAAACTCTACTGAAATGGAATTTTTGTAGCCTGTAATAGCATTTATCTCCTTCTTTGGTGTGGGCTTAAAATTTTTGTGAAGACTGGCATGTTTCACTGATCTTGATGAAGCTGTGCCTCAATCTTAAGTGGCCCCATCCTATGCCCCATGTTGGTGTTAACCATTTCCTTTTTCTTATACATGATAGAGTGCCACAATAGGGATCAAAACTGCAAATGTCTTTGTGGAAGTATCTCCTGTATGGGCTACGATCCCCACAAATGCAGTGCTACTCATATTACTGCTTCAGCGCTGCCATTGCATGCCGTATGCATTAGGGGCTTGAAGTATGCTTCAGGTATTGATCTTAACAGACACGAGAGCCTTAGCTGCCCTCTTGCAACTGTGGATATAGTCTGTCAGAGCTCAGCTGTATGGTTTTCTTTAGTGAACCAAATTTTGAAGCAGCCTCTCCAGTTTTCATTGTCTTGAATAAGAGCCTTTGCTTCTGTGACACAGGAGCCTGGAGTTTAAACTGTCTGTTTTCCCTCAGATATGCAGCTGATACAGTACAGGGCCAATCCTCTGCTTTCATTATTTGAAGAACTACCTTCAAGTGAAGCTGCAGGGAAGATAGAGGATCCGAAAGACCTTCTGCTGCCTTCCCTGGAGGAGAAACCTGCTCTTCATCCTCCATCAGGTAGTGGAACTGTCTTGCCGCTAGCAGCTCCAGCAAGCCAGGCTGAGCCTCCGGATGCTCTGGGAATGGGTGATCCACCTCTCCTCTCGGAAGATGGGAATGGAGAGTATAAACTGTTTCCACTCTTGCTCCTCAGTCCTGTTGCTAACTTCATAGAAGAGGCCTCTGAGATAGAAACTTCTTGAACTGGCTTAGTGATGTGAAAGAGACCATGAAGAAATGGGTCAGCAAGAAGTTTCACCTCTCTCCTCACCTGCTTCCTTGGTGTCATATTCCGTGTAGACACAAGAAAGTTCTCTTTCCACAAGCAGTGAGCACATCTGGAAAAACTGAAAACAAGCTCAAAACAAGAGCTGGTGGGAATGAAGGGTACTGGGCAGAGGGGAAGAACAACCTCCCTGTAAACATACCGCAACGTATTCCGTAACTTTTTATCCTATATCCTTATTGCAAGAGGAAATCTGTTTGTATCCTGTTTGTAAAGTTTGGCTGGGTTTTGTTGGTGGTGTTGTTATTTTGGCTTTTTTAATTAGCTGGATAGTAATGTGGTGTGTAATATTTTAAACATGGGTTTTACTCTTTCTGAGAGCCTGTTTCAGTAAGTGGCTTGTCTACTGTTTGGAATTAAGATTTTTTTAAAAAATTTTGTTTTTAATTTGAGATATTATTTGATAGTTTGTGGCTACAATTGTTTGCATCTGCTTAGATCACTTTCGTACTCCTAGATTTGCTCCTAGGTACAGGGAACATTTTTCCTATGGAAAATTACATTTTAACTGTGGAATATTACTTTTTAACATGCTAACACACATCCATTGCCACGGATTGTAGGTGTTGTGGTAGGAAGTGCTTGCCACCCTGCATAATGCTGATTTCTCATGCACATTGCATGGCAGTTCTTCTAGGGTAACTTGCACCTTGCTCACAGGTCGTGTGTCCTCAGAAATTTTGAGTAGAACTGATTCACATCCAGCAAAGTCCAGCAGCTGCCCTCAAAATGAGAGAGGAAAAAGGAGTCACGGGGTAACTTGCGTTGACACAGGACATCACATTAAGATTGCTCATCTGCTTGCAGTAGCTACTTGTTTACCTGACCCTATATAAACACTGGACTTCTTCCTGCATTTTCTGTTTGTGGAATCTTCAAGCTAAAGTAACTAGATGCATTTGAGTCCTTTGACAGCGAATGACAAAAACTGGTGTCTGCTTAATCAAAAAAAAATCTTTCCCCCAAATTCCTTTCTTCGCTGTTTTCTGGACCACTTTGAGCAGCTGTAATGTAGACATCAGCCCCGCTGCCAGTGGAACAGCGAGTTCTCCTTCACTGATACCCAGTTTGTAGCAGGCTACCACCAGCCCACACAAACCTGAAATTTGCTGTAGTGCTACAAAACTGTTGAGGCTGGAAGAGGCCTGGAGGCAGGTGGAAAACCAGTTGTATAATAACACGTGATATTTCCTTCCAGCGCAATTACTTGAAATTTTTTTCAGTTTTAGGGATTCAGGCTACCTAGAGGCTTTGTTCTCTCTGAACTTCCTGAACTACTAAGTTTTGAGTTCTTTTATATTCAAGAGTCGAAGGTAATTTGATATTCTGAAGCCTACTAGATAATAATGCATTGTATCTGTGCTGGCCTTACTTTGTTGGATTTGTGCTTTGTTGTCAAATCTTTTGAGTTTCAGAGGAGGATCTTGCTACCGAGTGCGTGTACGTGTGCAGTGCCTTCACAGTGTCATTTTATCCCCGTGCTTCTGTAACTGTTCTTTACCCCGTGACCCTTCACGTTTGTATCTTTTGAATTGCCTTTTGTGAAGTACGTCTTATTCTAGCCTTTTCTAGCCTTTCTTTTGCTTACTCCTTGAGACAAAGGGCTGAATAGTCTCAAGATTTTGTGAGCTAAAGGGAGAGGGAGAAATGAGTGAATTGCGTATCTGTCCTGGGTTCTGGGGTTTTTTTGTTTGTTTGTTTTGTGGTTTTGGTTTTTTTATTTCTTCCCAAAGGCCTCAATTTTGCCAAGAGTGAAACAGTAAAAAAACCAGAGTTTTCTTCTGTGCTGTTTTGACAACACAGTGCAGACAATGATGTTCTCTGAGAGGCTGATCTTCTGCAATTCTAAGCTGTTCAGGAAGTGACTGAAGTGTAGTTCCTGTTATACATTACTGTCATGTTCTTCCATCCTGGAGTCCTCTGATCTCAGTGCATCTCACCATCAGATATTTGATCTGATTGCATAATAGGTTTTAATACACTTTCTCTCTTAAGAAGTTAAGAAACCAAGGCTTAAGAAAACTGCAAATAAAAACTGGTGCATCTGTGTCTGGTTTATGAACTGTTCTAGGAAAAGTGTTTGTTTATGCAAGTGTCCTAACAAAGATTGCAATGGAAAGGGGAAGGCCAAATAGCAAGAAAAACCCACATGCTGAAGTAATTAAACTCAAGACTTACAAAACCATTACTGTGTTTCTTGTACATTCTTTGTGCGTGCATTCCTGTGTGTGCCAATACTTCCCAAACCTGTTTACTTGAATTTTCTAGAAGAGAGAGCTGTAACGCTCTCTGGGGCATCTCATCATGCAGTTGCTGCCGGTTCAGAAAGAACTGAAATGCGAAGGTTAGCCTGGCACCTGTTTCAGAGCTGTCAGCCTGAGAGGGAAGGAAGTTTAGGTTTATTATTAGCCCGTATTGAACATACCATGGAACCAAAGCTTGTGGGAACGGGACTGACCGCCACTGGCAGCGTAGGGCCAGGTATTTATTCATCGCCTATACAAAGAGCACCACCGTGCCCCAGGGTCAGCAGAACAGACGCTACTGCTGTTTCAAAGGAGCAAGTATCCTTCAACCCCCTTACATTACTGAGAGGAGCAGAGGTATCCTCTGAGTAATATAAGATGTCTGTGTAAATACAAATCAACTGAAGTGAATCCAAGGGAAGTGAAGGGGGGAGTAAGATGAAAGGCAGGACAAAAACGATTAGGACAAAGTTAATGGCAAACTCTGGATGCCCTCAGCTGCGCTGCCACGGTGTGGGAACCGTCCGTCCCCTCCAGCAACCTGGAGCAGGCGGTGGGGCTCTGCCGAAGTCCTGGAGGATGAATGGCATTGAGGTGGTAAGACTCTAGAAGTTTGGGGGATACTCAGTTCCTCTGTTACCTATTGAAAATAAGATGAACAAAAGCTTTTCTTTAGTAATCTTTGTTCACAGAACTGGAGTATTTTCTTTCATAGGAGCACCCAATATACTGGCTCACCTTTCCCTCCCCTTCCATTTTTCCATCTCCCTCGATTTGCTCCATAATAAACAGACAAACTCTACACTTCACCTTAAATCAGCAGTTGGTATATTTATGCATAGGCACTTACCATCTTCTCTTTCCTTTAAAAGAAAGGTGTTAGTGCCTTAGGGTCATGTGTCATACAGGGTTAACTCAGATTTGCTAGACTACAGCTGTTAAGGTTGGTTATCAGACAGGTCTGAGTATCGTCTAATACTTATCTACACCTTCTTCCTTTAACGCTACCTTTATTCTGATTTCTAGATTCATTCTGTTAGTTACATGTTTGTTTAAAAACAACATTACTGAAAACAGCAATTCTGTTCTAGAGCCATTGCCCTATTTTCTCCCCTGCTTTTTGCCAGTAGGTTTCAGCCATGGTCGGTGATTCTCCCTCTCTCGCACAGAGACAGTGTGAAAAGTTGCCCAGGGTCCCTGTTGCTGGTTCACAGCTTGTGGTCCCGCGTTGCAGGATCCCAGCCGCAGCCTTGTACCTGCCGCTACGGGCTGGCAGCGCAGCCCTCGGCTCTTTCATCAGCTCTTGCTGCTGGGGTACCCGCGCCTGCTCTTCCAGATCTCACAGTCTTTTGTAACTCTCTGCCTGCTCAAAACTTCCCACCGCTCTCTGGAAAGCATGTTAACAACAGCCAACTACAATGTAAATTCTGCTGGGGGTTTTTTACCACCCTTTCCTTTTCCTTTTGGAGACAAGTTAATATTTCAGCTGAGATGGGCCACCCGGATTGCTCTGTCCCTGTTTGCCAGCTCACAGGGTGGTCACTCGGCCCAAACGCTGTCCACAGCTGGACACCCGTCCTGTCCTTGCCTCCCTCTCCTTTCCCAAAAAGCCATTTCTCACGGGGGCTCTGCCAGCCACGCCAGCACAAGCGCTCTTCATAGACTTCAGTAAGAAAGGCCCTCAGCTCCATAAGGTAGCCATTGAAATACCAATAGCTGGAGATAACACTGGAAGGAAACAGGGAATAGCGTAGGTAACCGTAGCATCAGGCAGACCTCTGGTCCGGGCACGGCGTACCACGCAGAGCCCGTGCCGAGGTTAACCGGCACTGTGGGCTTTACAGATTTCCCTAGAAGAGCTCTATTCATCGTTTCCACTGCCAAGAAAAAGGATGTTTATATGAAAACGTGCTGCTCCACTTCAAGACAAGGACGAGGACAAGGACGCGGCAGTGGTGTCATCGCTGGGACCCGCGGGCAGACGGCTCCGTCAGGCTCAGCCAGGCAAGTCTGCCCGCAGCCAAGCGATGCCGGCACACACAGCGGTGCGTGGCACCGGGTCCCTAGCCCCCTGTGTACGACGGCCTGCTGGTTAGGAACGCTATGCCACTGCAACTTGATGTGTAACACGTCTGCGTTACCCGTGACCACAGTTGCTTCACTATAACGCAAGTTTCCTTCCTCCTCCAGCATCGACACGCGCAGCTGCTGCTCTAACTTCCTGGTTTTAGTGTGCTGTGTCACAGCACCCGGGAAGGAAAAGTTGCTTTTCCTTGACTTCCATGTGCTGAGAATTTACAGAACACACCCAGACGTGGCAAGCACAGCGGCAGAAAGTGAAGAGTGCCCCTCACCCACGCGCTCCTTTCGTAATGAGCTCCCGTGCTGTCCCAGACTAGCCCTCCCCGCACAGACCACGTCGCCCAGCCACCCGTTTTTCATCTCGTGCTGCTGTGTGCTGGCTAACACGGACCTTTCCAGAATACGAGCAAATCTCACGTCGAGCCATCTCTCCTGTACCGTATGATGCCACCTCACCCAGTCCACGGTCAGAATGTTTTGCTGTCTCCTAAAACAAGATTGCCATTTTGAAAAGTAGTACCCATGTTACGATAGCTCCCCAAAGCAGAAGCGCGAGATTGCCACCGAGGGACATCTTAGCATACAGGTGTCTGCGCTTGCATCGTATGAAGGATAAGAGATTTCTCCTGCCACTGTCCCCCCCCAACCAAAAATGTAAATGTAAATATAAATATATAAATAAACATATACATAGACACATGTCTTTTTTTTTTTTTGTCCCGCAGATTGAGTTTTACCTTCCTGGTTGGTAAGTACCCTGCCAGCAGTCAGTTCCCCTATAACTTAGCCCAAGTCAGTTTAGGCTTCTGCCCTCCTGTCCAGCCAGCCGTGTTCCCCAGGAAGGAGTTTCATTAATTTGAACTTAACGTGTTCTTTTCTCTTCCTTTTTTGAACCAAGAAGTATGCGAACACTGCAACCCACGCTTCTCCCTATCCCAGTGACTGCAGATTGGAGTTGCATCTCACGGAAAATTTCTGACGGAGGAATACAGGGCTGCAAGGGAGGAGCATGTGAAATCAGGTCCCGAAATCTCTTGAATCTCTGTTGAACCTTTTTCTCAGCTTTATCAAATAGGCTATTTTGAGAAGCATTTAGACCTTAAGCTGGTTAGACGTCCTCTTTAATTACAGGTATAACTGCAAATATAGTAGATGGTAAGAAATTAATTGAACAGATGATTCTGCAGGCCGAGACTGATAAACAACCACAAGGATATAGAGATTTTCTAATCAAATACAGGCATGGAAATTGTGTATAGTAAAAACGTCAGCTTCAGGGAAACAGAGATCAGAATGTTATAATCTGAAAGAACCAAATTCAAATTCACACCAATGACATTGTCATATGCATATATGCTTTTAAGCACCACTGTTTTGCAGACTGAACCACCAGTGACTCTAAAATCAGAATATATGTAAAAGCAAGCAATCACAATGAAAGCGAAGACCTCAAAAGAAAAGGAACAAGATAATATCAGAGCTCCCAGGGCTGTATAGACAAATCTCCTGGTTTTAATGTTAAATTACATAACAGCCTAATGAAGCTGCCTTATGAATGACAACGTAGGTGGAGCTGTCTTTGGGTCACATATAAGACTATTAGAACCATTTTTTTCCCCGTATCACCACTACTTCAGGATCAGGTATGCAGCACTGGTCGCTCTGGTATCCTGCGCTGTGCTTCTACAAATGCAAACACTGTCTCACTATCGTTAAAGGAGGATTGTACTTTAAAGTATGGTCTAGGATTTTGCTGACTGTGTTTAATTGTTCTGGTTACTTGCGTTTGAGGACTGGATGTTGAATTTGGATGTCACAATAGCAAAGTGCTCCTATCGGTTTAGCTGAACGCAATGAAGCAGATGAGATTTCTGTCATTACGACATAAGAAAAACTAAGAGCTGCAGAAGAGGGAAAAAGGCATGTAAAACCTCTTGAAGATAATGTTTCAGTAGAGAACAGATACTTCTCCTAGATGGGTCTAGTGCTCAATTTCTTAATAATACAGATTAATGATAGCTAATATTACCTTTAATTAATAATAACACATCTCATTACAGTTAAGAAGTCACGATTTCATAGTCACAAAGATTTTCTACTTGGATAAGTTCCTTTTTTTTCTCTCTCTAGGCATATAATTGTTTACCTGTTTCCAAAGTAGTCTACAGGGAAATGCAGGTGCATGTGGCCCTAATCCATGTTTTTAATTGAATGCAATTAACCAATTCAACCAAGCAGCTAAATTGCTCTGTGAGAAAGGAGGCTCAGTCTGTCATATAGAGTGGGGTAGTCAAACCAGGTGCCTGCAGCTCTTGGAAATTATTTGTTTTCAGTTTTGTATACCTAAATTCTCTGCCTCTTAAATGGGGTATAATGGTATAGAATAGAACACTTCACTTGGAAGGGACCTACGATGATCATCTATCTCACACTGGTATTGTAAAGATTTAGGGTATTTCATTAATCTTAATTTAAAACACAGTGGTGAGCTCCGTAGAAAAGCTGGTAAGGAAATGAATAGTAATGATCTTGGCTGTTTTGCTCTTTCAGGAGTACTCTCTCAGATCTTCTTGTATGTAACATGTATGGTAATGTTTATTATATAGAAAGCAATGCAAGGAGGAAAAGAGGCAGAAATTGGTGTTTAGGGGAAAAAAGAAACAAAGGAAACTTTCTTTTTATTTAAAGTTGAATTAAAAAACAGAAGGGGAAAAAAGGCCTACTCAGCAGGAAATATGAAATAAGAGTAGAAGTAATTCCTAAACTTTCCTCTTTTCACCTTTCCTTAGAACTTCTGTTCTGCCCACACCTCTGACAGTCATCGCTGAGATACATTTTTTTTTTTCTGTAAAAGAGGAAGGAAAAAACCATCAGCAACTGTCCTGGGTTCTTGATGACAAAGTAAGCGAAGAAAGGGAAGTGTTCCTGATTTACTCCCAGACTTGGAGAGAGCAGGTTTGTTCTACTCGAGAGGGACAAGCTGCGGCCCTGGGAAGGATGGGAATGCTGGTGAGAGCAGCCGTGTTTATGAGTCCTCTTCTCTTCTGCAACGGTGAGTATAGGGAAAGGTCTCCTGCTTGGGAAAGTTCCTTCCCTGGCACTGGCGTGTCTGTGTACAGGGGTGGTTCTGTTTTGGCAACAGAAATATGGCAAAAAGGCCAATATCTTTGCATGCTGCTGGCTCAGTGTTCACTTGTTTCAAATCAAGTGGCTGTGGAGTGCAACGGTGCGTGATGGCCATGGAAATGCTGCCCACGTACTTGGGGTACGCAGATCCCACACAGGTGGTGACGGTTATTTCACGGAGCGCAGCGAGCAGCTCAGCACCAAGTCTGGTTAGCTCTTGTGTGCCCAGGAATGGGGAGGCTTGGAAACCAGGAGAAAAGGGTAAATGAGTGTCTATGGAAGCATAGGTTCAGTGCTAAGAGTAACAAAAATGTACTGGGACAGTCAACTGACTTCATTTTTATAGGAAAATTTAAAGAGTTTTAGACCTCTTTGATTCATTAGTTGCTTAAATTCGGCTCAGTCTGAAAAAGCAGCATCTTTCAGAAGAACAAATGGGCAGCGGGGGAGAAAAAAACCAGTAAAACCTGTGGTTCACTGTAAACGCGCAGTGCTTTCCAGGAAAGCCCCGAGAGTGACATCGCGTGGCGGGGGCAGACTCCAGCTGTGGTCGGGGAGCTGTGCAGCTCAGGCTTGAGACAAACTCCTTCCCTCAGGTCTAAATCATCCGCTAATTCCAATGCTATGCTCTGCCAGGTGTTCAGTGGCTTGCAGGTAAGCACCAGGTAGAGCATGGGAGCTGAACCGCACACATGGCATGTGTCAGTGCCCCAGGCATTCAGCTGTCTCCCTTCTGTCTTCCTCATGCCACATTGCTTTTTTGTTAGCCCGTTCCTGAACAGATCCTCCCTCAGCATCTACACTGACTGCCTGTGCTTTTGATTCGGTGCATTCCTCTTGCTGATGCTCTCACCACCGCTTCGTCACCCAGGAGCTGCCTTCACCATGATTGCTTTTTTTAAATTATCTTTAACCATTCTTCCTGCAGCTTTTCTGGTCCTGACTGGCCCCAATCAGATCAAAGGCATATGGAGGGGATCTACCACCTTGCCATGTGCCTACACGCCTGTGGAGGACTTTGTGCAGCAAACGCTCACGTGGAGTGTGGTACACGACCAGAGCTCCGGCACCATCTTTCGGAGGGATGACTCTGGCGACCACACTCTCCTGTCCGAGTACAGGGGCAGGGTCAGCATCCCGAAGGAAGTCTCAGGAAACGTGTCTCTCCACATCCTGAACCTGGAGGTCTCTGACAGGGGAGCCTACACTTGCCAGGTCACCTGGAGAGCCAGCAACAACAGCCTGGTAACAAAAGAGATGACCACTAAACTGGAGGTTGTTAAAGGTAAACCTGAGAACAAAGCTGTGCAGGAGTGGAAGGCTTGGCTCGGGAAGGCTTTTGGGAATTGAATAGACCAGGTAGGCAGCGACCACCCGCTTCCGATGCAGGAGCATTTTACTGAGCGGTGTCAGACTCCAACGAGAAGCAGCAGATAGGTCAGAAAGAGGAATTCTGCCCAGAATACTGTGCCCTGCGGTTCGGGGTAGGGGGAGGATTCGTGGCATCTCGCTTACCAGTTTGTCCCTGGCTCTGCCTGTATCCGATGGCTCAATGTTCGCAAAGGGACGCGCACCAGAGGGAAGTCCCTGGGATATTGCGTTGCTTTTCTTTGACCAAACTTCATCAGCACGTGCCCGACCTCCCTTTGCCTGGGCAGTGGTGACTTATAGAGGAACGGAGATGACATCAACCCAGCAGAGCAGGTCTTTGTGTAGGAGGTGCGATGGGTGGAATAGCTGGTACAGGCACAGCTAAGCCAAGCTTAACCTGTGCAGAGAGGTGACGTGAGAGCGGTGCCCTCTTCCTCCGGGGAAAGCCCTGAGAGCCAGAGCGTGAACTGCCATGGGGGGGAGGAGGAACCTTCCCCACCACAACCAGGGCCAGCGTGACCTGGGCCCCATCTGCTTTGTCTTCCAGTTGCAGCGACCAAGCCCATCATCAGGGCCGGCGAGCTGGGGCTGACGGTCCCGGCAGGAGCCAGGGCCAGCCTGACCTGTGTGGCCAGCGGGTCCCCCCCCATCAGCTACCGCTGGTTCAGGAGCGCCCCGGGAGGGAAAGCCCTGCTCCTGAGCAGCCAGGCCGAGCTGGCGTGGGACAGCCTGCGGCCCTCCGACGCCGGGAAGTACTACTGTGAGGCAGAAAACAGGGTTGGGGCCGGGGCTGTGCAGCGGAGCGACACTGTTGAGCTGGTGGTGAGAGGTGAGTCCCAGAGGCACAGCTGGATGGAAAACATCTGGAGTCCTGTACTGGAACGGAACAAGGTTCCTACTTCTCTTCCTTGACAGAAGGCAAAAAGCCTTGGCCTTCTGCTCTCTGAAGCACTTCTCATCACTGTCTCTGGCTTTCATACCCTTTTTTATTTCCTGTATTCAATTTCCTTCCTCCTCTTCAGAGGAACTGCTCTTTTCTGATGCAAAGGAGATTTTGTATTTGAAGCACATATTCATTCCTCTGGCTTTTTTGAAATTCTTGCTGGCTGTGTGATGCTGCCCATTGCAGTTTAGCAAGTTTAGATGATGAATGAATACTTTGAGTATGAGAAACATACGAGTGGTAATTCAGTAGGTGAAAACATCAAACGGGCCTCAGTTCCTTATGATTTGCTCTGTGTGTCGGAACAGCACGCTGCACTTGATATACGCTCTGTACTCTGACGTACCCAGGCTCTGCAAGAGGGTGTGTGATGGATGCCTTTGGAAGATGTGCTACTTTCCTTGGCTGGTAACTCGGTCATTGCAGCCGTGAAGCCTGTGATTGCAGAGCCGAGCACAGGTACCACGCAGTGACCTTTGAAAGAGGCAAAGCCTGCTGAGCTCCCGGGGGAGCGAAGGTCACGGCTGAAGTGGCATGTTGTTTTTCATAGCAGTCGCACGTAAGAGCGTGCAGCAAGGGAACGGGAATTAACGATGGCCGTGCTTGTTAACGCTGCGAGCACGCGGTCGCTGTCTGTCCTCTGAATGGTGGCTGGTTCCTCGTGGTCTCATCCTGCCAGCGGAGAAGTTCTGTACTGCAGCAGCATCGCAGACACGGTCAGACCCCTGCGTGACCCTCTCTCTCTTGCAGATCTGCCCACGACAACAGTGGCCTCTCGGAGGGATGTGGGAGCCTTGGGGCGAGACTGGCCAACCACAGGTCGGGCTAACAGCCGCTGGCAGCAAGGACGAGCAGTCAGGGGAGGGCTAGCAGCGGATTTTGTTGCTGGGGAACACAGTCCTGCCAGTACTGTATTTTAGTCCATACACCTCAGTTGTTAATCCGGATGTTTCTGAACATACAACATCCGCCTTTCCTCAGTCTCCAGTCTGCACAGGGCTTTTAGCCTGCTCTTAGGGAGGTTGTCTGTCTGTATGAGAGACTCTGTTTGTCTCTTAGGGCTGCTAGAAATACCATTTCCTAACTTGTAGACCATATAGGATGTTCTGGGTTCTGTTTGTTTTTTTTTTTTTAAAGGGTTTTTCTTTTTTTGCTTGTTTTCTGGTCTTGAATAAAAGCTGCTGGAGTGGGAGGCAGAGCTAGTATCTCTAGTGGCAGATACAAGTGATGCAAAAGCTGCTTCAGACCTGGCTGGAAACAGTCTACCTTACCAAGGACAGGTTTTTTGAGGGAGGGCTTGTGATTTCCAGTTTGATTTTTGTGGCATGTGGGAATTCAGACCTGAGCTAGAGTAGGTCTGCTTGTGGAAACTTTGTATTTTGGGGTTATGTTTCATTTGAGTTTATAGTGCCCCACCAATCACACCGCAGGCTGTGGGAATCGGCATCAGTGACCAGAAACTAAGGGAAGATGTTGACAATTGTTGACTATTCTTACAGAAAAACCCCAAACGGAGCTGCCGTTCAGAGATACCTCAGTAATCTCTTGGACTCCATGGGGCTTCACCACTTTTACAGGTGTGTGTGTATAGACATACATATAGTGCGTGTATGTATGTAGTCTGTGTATACATAGTATATATAGTACCTATCTAGTGTGTTAACATAGTACTATACATATTCTCTGCATATTGTAGTGTATATATATAGTACTTCTAGAGTTTGCCTATTTTCACTGCTTTGTGAAGGTGATGGAGACATTCTCTTTTGATCCTACAGCTATAATCCCAGATCTCCTGGTGCTAAAGTGAGGATTGGAAATGCATGGGGAGCCTTTCACTCCTGTTTGTTTTGCAGATCTACCCACAACAGTAGCGACTTCTGAGGATGGTGTGGGATATCCAGAAAAGAATTATACAACTCAGAGTAAGTGGAGAGCAAAACAAAGCTAAGAAGGGGATTAGGGACCCAAACTGGCCGTTCAGTAGTCAGCACCTTCAGCCTCAAAAACAGTGTTCTGCCCTTTGGCTGCAAACTGTATTAATGGCTGTTCTCCAGGGACCTAGATGATTCATGAGGACTCTTTAAAAAACAACTCTAGATGTTTTTTTTCTTTTGGGGAGGGGGGAGCTTTCATAGTTGGAGCATACAGAGTGGTTGCTGTGTTCCTGAACAGTAGTCCATTTTGATCTTTTCTGAGTGTCAAAGCTGGAACAGCAGGAAAGCCTCGGTGTGCAACTCAAGCAGATCTTCTACACCTCCTCTAGCTTTGCAGTGCCGTGGTAGGTTTAGGCATGTTTCAAATGCAACTGAACAGTATCCTTGAATGAAAAGCTGAGACCCTTTATTTCCTGACGTGTAGTGCAACCGTTATGCTAGCTCACAGCCTTGGTTAGCCTCAGCACTAAGAGACTCTGCCAGTTGTCTTTATGGCCGCAGTCTCTCAGCGAGATGGATGCGCGGTAAGCCTGATTCTCACGGTGGGTGCGCAAGGCGCTGTTAGGATGGGGACCAGCAGGAACAGGCACGTGTAGTACAGCTCCGCGTGCCCACGACCGGGCTGGCTGCTGTTGTCCTCAGGGATGTGGTCAGCATCATGTAACTGCTGGTGCCGTGACCCAGGAGGGCTTCTCTGTTTGAATGCCGCCTGCTGTATTGTTCTAGATTTCCAGAGGACTCAGCTGTCCCTATACCTGGTCATCCTGATTGCTGTGGTTTGCGGTGCTGTGGTTTTCCTTGTCATCTTTCTTATCGTTTGCATCAGAAAGCCCAAAGACGGTGAGTAGAAAGTTCTGGAAAACTTGAATGTGTTGTGCACGCCCAGCTTGGTTTTACCTTTGCGGGTTTCTGGGGATGGGGCTGGCACTCTGCTCGCAGCTACCGGTAGCAGCTCTGGCACCTGCATCATACAGGCAGTCATGGATCAAAACAGGTGGTGGAAGACCTAAAGAGGCAGAGAAGCCCCTTTCTCCTCAGGGAAAGCCAGCTGCAGCAGGTGGGCAGAGCAGCACTCATCCCCATGCCAGGTCCAGGGGATCTCGGTCTCTGCCCCCCGGGGCCATCCCTCTGCTCTGCCACGGGTGTTTCCCTCTGCTCCCCACAGACACCCGTGGCTCTCAAACTTACCTGCTCGGCCGAGTTTGTTGATCAGATCTTCTAAGGTAGCTGGTGACAAGTTAATCTTGTCCTGCCACTTTCAAATACCTGTTTGCACCAGCTGCTGTTTAGCATTTCCCTTAGTACCTGGAGGAAAAGAGGTCATCATTAATTCTCCCTATTCAATATGGATTAACTTCCTTTCTAGTCTTCAGGCATAGGATATATTTACTGAATTCTTCTGTCTTTTCTGCACTAATACTAGAAAACTCCTGACCAAATGCTTTCTTAGAGTCTCACTAATAACACTGGGCAGTGTACAGAGAACACATTGGGGGTTTGGTTTGGGGTTTTTTAATACTGATGGCCGTAGTTTTCTCCTTGTCCCTTTGTTTCTTTAATTACCTGTCTGCAACTTCTGCAATTCTGTGCTCCAGTTAATAATAATTATTATCAAATACTCCTTTTGCCTTTTTTTAAGGAATCCAGAATAACCTCTTTCTAAATTGTTATTTCTTGAACTTCTAATGAAGAGGAAAATTGTGAGAACTGGGAACTTCCAGTTTCTAAACTCAACTTTACCTTTGACCTTGGGCCAGTTATTTTGACCCAGTTGTGCTACAGCTGGGATATGGGTTGTTTTCATTTTCTCAGACTCAATCCTGGGAAGAGGCGTCATCACCCACCTAGCATGATTTCTAAGGTTCCTATTCCTATTTTTGTTCTGTCTTCAGAAGTTGCTTCCTTATATGAAGAAGAGACATAGTAGAAATTCTTTTTTGAGAATATAAATGTAAATTATTGACACACATTTCTGATTATTCTTTTCCAGCTCAAGTCTATGAAGTAAAATTGTGAGTATAACCCTTTATTTGATATATTGATGAGTATTTGGGGACTGTATCAGAGCAAAAAGAAAACAGTGCTACTTAGCTGTCAAATGAAAATCCTTTTAAGCAGCACAGATGAAGAGCTTCAAAGTTAGCTCAGTAGTACATGGTACTGATGAACTGTGGGCTTTCCACATCAACACATAATGTAGGAAGAAAGATCTTTTCCTTTGCAGTATTAGAATCATAAAAATGAGCAAAAGCACTTTAACTCCTCAGGCCAATGAGGCCTATTGACAATCATTGCCAAGGATAAACTCCCAATGTTTTCTCAAACGCAAAGAACACAAATTCCCCTTCTAGAGAGCTGAGGCTCCTGATGCACCAATTATACTCTGATTTATCCATGAAATATCCTTGGCTGAACTTGCCTCTTTTAATGATAGCTGTGGCAGGAAGTTATAGCTATTTTTAAATTTGGATTTCAGCATCCCGATCTACTTGTAACCTATGGCAGCTATACTGAAAAGCCTAGTAATCCAATTAAAACATACAAGGAGAATCACTTATCGAGACATAAAGTGCTGATGACTTGAGTGCCATGGTAGAACATGCCAGCAGTGATTGCCCAGGTGCTGTGCTTCCTAAGCAGTTTATAAAGCAGCATTTTAAGTAACAGTTGAACCCTGAGCAACTGAACAAATGGTGTGATGGCATTTCTCCTCAGAGGATTTACCTTTGTTTTAAAGATATTAGGTATCATCAGCCCACATCCACCATGTGGCTTCATTCAGTTCACCATTTACCATTCCTCCACCACTTTATATATATATAATCTTGCAAAGAGCAGTTGTCTGGTTGTGCTGTTCCAAGAAATGGTGGCAATCCTTGTGCTGCTTACATACCTTTTGCTGCCTCTGAAACACTCCCAGGACTGGAGGCACTGCTGCTATAATGTTCAAGGTTCTCCTGCCGCCTGGAAGCAAAGGACAAGATTCTCTCTGTCGGAATACTGTCATAATCCAATGGTTCAGGTTTACATGGGTTTGAATCAGACCAAAATCTTGCTCAAAATCTTGATGGTTGGGAGATGCTTTGTCTACTCTGATTTCAGTTCTTCTTTCATATTGTATTTTGATTTCAGCCATAACTCGAGAGCATCAGGTTCTTCAAGGCGTGAAAGTACGGGTCATTATGAGGAACCCATCTCCTCCACTGAAAACAACTATGCAATGGAGCCCCTGAAAAACAAAACATGTGAAGAAATAAATACAAAAAAGAATGAATATGAATGTGTTGGAAACACCCAGGAATCTGAATATGAAGTAGGGGACACTGTATGAGAAGCAACAGTGCTCTACAGGTAGCAGTCCTGAAGAGTACCTTCATCCAGGCAAAATTTATCTTCCTATTCACCTTTGCCTCTGAAAAATAGGTTGGACAAGCAGTTTTTGCTCCTCCACAATTTGTGGAGCCTTAATCTCTGCAGTGAAAATGCACACCTCTTTAGGAACTTCAGTTATAGACTGCTGTATAGACCTGATTTTGCTTTTCTTGGTTCCCTTTCACCACCCTCTGTAGAAGAAAGCCCTTTGAAAGCTAGGGTATGCAGGTCCCAGGCCACGAGCACTGTACTAAACTTACTGCTTTACATGACCAAAAGGATCCGCGTTCACAGCCTTCATGCGGTTGGACTAGAACCAGCACTGAGGGTTGCGTGACATCCCCATCATCTTTGGGTAAGAAGTGCAGAATGAGGCTGGCCTGGGATTCTGTGTTTCTCCTCCCACCTGCCTGAAGTGCTGCACAGGTGACAGAAAATCCTTTTAAATGTGAGACAGCCCTTGAAGAAACACTGAATAGCTACTCATCCAGTGCTATGAAAACCCAGGGTACACAGAGGTCCAATGGGAAATTAGAGGAATGAATGATATAAAAGTTCATCAAAATTCACAAACCGTCAGGCACACTTTACAGGTGCTTATCAGCGACCTTATACTTTCTCCCTGAATTTCCTGTACCACAAGTTTTATTTCTTTTTGTTAAGAATGTAATTAAAAAGCCAGGGGCTGGGAAACCTTGATTTCAAAACGGAAAGGGAACAAACAGCAGCTTTTGTTGGTGATGATGTCTTGGAAAAAGTTGTCAACATGTACATGCAGCTTACTGCAAATGTGGAGAAGCAAATGACAATCATTAAACTTCAGGACTGCAAAGTTAGTAGATTTTGTTCTACTTCTCCTTTTTTGCCTGTAAAGGTGGATGTGCACGAATGTCTGTGTGTGCCCAGGAATTACGCTCCTAGGAGCATATTGGGTCCCTCTGCTTGAAAGCAGAGGAATTATTGTGAATCTGCTGGAGTTTGGGATGTGTGTTGGAGGTTGTGTCAGGTGGTGTTCGGAGGCTGTAGTCAGCCACAGTTTAGGGAACACGAGATGCAGAGAACAGAGTTGCTGCTGGTCCAGTCTGAGCTTCAGAGTTAACGGAGTGAGACGCTTAGGATGTGAAAGAAAATAAGTTCTATTGTGAAGAGTTTAAAAAGCCAGCGCAGTCTGAGTCTTTCTTCCTAAGCAGGAAGCTGAGTAGGGGAGGAAAACTGTTGCGATAGTATTGCAAGGCACACAATTATCACTAAAAGGGTTTTCCAAAGAACAACAGAAAAACCATGACTGGATAGTGTGTTAATATGATAACAAATCAACAGTGGTGAAATTTTCTGGGAAACTGTCATGTTTTCTTAGCCTTTCCATGCTAGATGAGGTTGCAGTTTTCGGAGCCCTGCAGTAATGTTCTCCTTCTTTAAAAATGTTTGGTTGCTTTTGTGGTTTTGTGTTTGTTTTGGTTTGTTTTTTTTTTTTAAAGTGCGTGTGTGTGCATGTGTCTGGTAGAGAGGGAGTGGGAAGGGAATGTCACCGTTACTGGAAAGCAGTCCACCCCTCTGCGCTCCTTCTCAGAAACAAACTTACTGCAATGGGAATAAGGGGCTCCAGTGCTATATGGAGCAACTGGAAAGCAGAGGTACTCCAAAGTGAAGTGACAGGGTAACCTCTGAGCAAAGAGGTGGGCATGACGTGCTGCTTGGAGAATGAGGAGAAAACAGCTTGTCCTTTCTGTAAGTGGTGCAATGTACTGGCCATCCAGACCAATAGACTTGGCTCTTCAGGAGAGAGCTGAGCTCTGCATGAACAAAAGAACAGCAACATGGCTGCACCATGAGCTCTTCCCTCCCTGTCTGTATTTCCACCACTGCTGGTCTTGACCTAGCTGGGAAAGACCCTCTGTGCTCTGCTAGGCTGAGGCAGTTATTTTGAGCAGTGTCACCCCTGCTACCAGCTCCCTCTGGAGTTAGCTTGCTTTCCTTTCTCCTTTCATCCTTGTTTTCAGAGAGAAAGTGTGGATTTTGCACTAGAGGATGAAATGCTCCTGAAGGTTCTGTGGAAGTTGAAGTGCCATCAGTCAGACAGACACCCTATGTGTCAGTAACTGCGCTGGGTTTGCAAGGTGTGTTTTCTCAGGTGGGAGTGTGGTAATGCTCGATACACTCGGGGTACCTCAACACGGCTACCCAAACGGAGACTTGGCTCCCGTGCTGCCAAAACCAGAGTTCGACCAGCCTTTGTGGAGGAGCCAGTAAAGGAGGAACTGGGAAGATCTCAAAGAGGAAGCATTGTGGTAGCAGCGAGGTTACCAAAAGCATCAGTAGCTGGTGAGTGTGATAACTGCAGGTAAAGGTAGAATCTGTGTTGCTCTAATAGCTGAATTTGTGAAGCCTATCTGCAGCACCAAGTAGGAAATGAATACTCAGATGACATCATCTACATGGGTCCCTTTCTTAATGCTAGGAAGTATTTACAAGGATTTGGCCAAGATAATGGGTAACCCAGAACTGATGTCATTGACTTGGGAATTCCTGGGAAGGGAAGTTAATTTTCAGAAATAGCACTGGTACTTCTGTCACCCAGGTCTCAGAGGAGATGCTTGTTTACTCAAGTATCTGTTTCTTTAGGTGGAACAAAGGATGTTTTCATGACCGTCTGTACGATTTTCTGGTATATGTGAGAGAATTGCAGTGTATGTGACAATGCATACAACTAGCTGCTGTGGGACACCCAAAAAGTAATTAGTAAACCACAGTCTGTTTAGCCAAATTTGTAAATTGCCTATGGCTGGACCAAATAAGAATATCTCGTGTCTTACAGTGAAAATTGCCTTTTTTTTCTGAGCGCAGATGGTTCAAAAAGGGCACTTTGAGACCTCTCTTCAGTTACGTACTTCATGGTTTGCTCAAAGCTTGGTACTGAATTTCACCCCCTTGCAGGCTGAAAATCTTATTTCATCACCAGGAAAATTGTAGCAAACTTTAGCCTCTGGCAGACTATGTCAAAACAAGAGTGTAAGATGCAGTCTCTGCAGAGCTGGTCCTGATCAGTAGGGTCTGAGGTCCCATACGCACCCATTTTTGGGGAAACAGGGACTTTACTGTGCCACTTCTAATTAGCCTGAGATGTAGTAGCAGAAATTGCAGATCAAAGAGTCATACTGGTCACTTTGCTTGAGCTGCGATACTTGAAGAAATGATGCTTGAACGTGTGCTGTGTCCAGTATGTGGAAGGAAGGGGGGCGGAAAGGCTGCGGGGTGCCCTACCCGCCTGACACTGCAGGGGAGAAAGCAACAGATTCAATCCAAAGCAGAGACACTGAAATACATATACTTCATCATAATAAACCAGGTAACTAGTCAGAGCATCTGAGGCATTAAAGGCTTTTTCTTCATGTGTTCAGATGCAAAACTATGAGGTGTCCCTCTGCTAAGAAAGAAATGGGCTGACTATGTGACTCAGGGAGGATAAAACTAGCAGCTACATCTCTGTCCCAGGGAGAGAAAGATGTCATCTACATCACGTTTGAGGAACTATAGTTCTTTGTTTTATCTAAATAGCCTTTTTTTTATTCTGTAGAATTACAGCTTCAGGAAGTCTTGCATGTCTGGTTCAGAAAGTAGTCAGATCAGCAGTTTTAGCTTGGGGTTTCAGCTTGTTCCGGGGCATGTTCCCTAAAATCCAGCTTCCTTTAAAGTCTTTTGCATAGTTTGTTGGGACAAGATTCTATCACCAGTCATGGGGCAGGGTGTGCAAAAGGTTGGGTTTAAATAATTTATCTGAAAATAGACCCATATGCACTCTTTCAGTGGCATTGCTTTGAATTTTAACAAGTGCTTGTTTGTTTGTTTGCTTGCTTTTAGGCAGGACTCAAACATAGCTAATGGCTTCTTGGTGGCAGAGTGGGCAGTATGAGCTGCTACCGCAGTGGGAGCTTCAGTAAAGAAGTCAGGAAGAAAAGGCAGCAAAAATGAAGTTTCCACCGCACCAGCAAGGATGTGCTCTGCAAGAACGGATGGTGCTGCTGCCTCCATCGTCTTCCTCAGCCGGAGGACAGTGGGTGGTGTCTCTTAGCCTGGAACCTCGTATGAATTTGTGGCACCAGCTCTTGCCACGCTACATTCAGCTTTTTGCTCCAGGCTGCCCATGCTTGCCACAGGCAAGTTTTACTGCAGCAATAAGCAGAGCTCAGCTGAAATCACATTCAGCAAGCCATCCAAGTGCAGACGTGCCTCCACCCAAAGACTGAAATGAGACCTGCGCAGTTCTCATCAGCTTACTGACTTCGGGAAAATGAAGATAGTCTCCAGTTTTCACCGCTCTGTGCAGAGAGGGAACAAGCCATCACTGACAAACGGCAGCGCTCCCAGGGAGTGGGCTGAGCTCAGCTGTAACATTAACACTTCAGCTAAAGCAAACAGACACCTGTCGTGGCGGAACGTAGCTGTGGCAAAACTACACCGATTACCTTTCCCTCCCAGCTCCAACAGAAAATGACTCCCTGTTTTTCAGACACGTCTGCCTCCTGCTCAAAGACACTGTTCTCCTGGTGCAGTTGTTAAAACTATATGCTGAGGCACGTCTATTGAATAAATGCTGAAAAGTTGCCTTAGTGAATAATTAAAAGCCTATAACGGAATTCACTAGGTTAGTAGATTTGATTTTATACTTGTTTCTTATCTTCTGTAGTTCCTTCTCCTTTTGGTAACAACTAGCAGGCACATGTTAATCCTGCGCATAATACCTATGCATAGCTTTTGGATGGACTTTTAAAGGTACCCCTACAGAGCACACCCGGAATGTCCCTCTGTCACCAGCCATAAGTCACATCCTCAGAAAGCACTGCGTGTGCCTGCAGAGCATGAAACGTGATGACTTTTGCCCATGAAATGGTCTGCTGCAGCAGAAATGTGTGCCAAGATAGTCTGTGATGCAGTGAAAATGAGAGCGCCAGGCAGTGAGCATGATCACCGGTAGACAGGAAAAGCTTGTGTAGCATTAAATGCAGGTGACTCTAGCTTGTTAACCTTTCATTCCCCGTGGCCCTGGTAGGGATAACTGGCTCTGTAGCTGCACTGCAATCGTTTCTGGGAAGGTCATAGAAAATGGAGCTTTTGCAGGGAAATCCTGTCATAGTAAAAAAAAAAAACCACCATCCTGCTCTTTACTACCTTTTCTCTGCGCATTTTCTGTTAGAAAAAAGCATCACAAGTGGCATCCTAAGTTTTCTGGTCTAAAAGGCTCAGACTGTTTGGCAAAGAAGCTAGGGCTGGTTGTCTTCCTCACTCAGGTCACAGACTGCCCTGCTCTGAAGGTGAACGGGGTTACCCTCAGAGACACGGTCGCTGCAGAACGTAGTACATACATCTGGTGGAAGAGCTGGGTACCGTCAGCAGAAAACAGTAAAGAAATGGAATTGGCCATCAACAGGCTGGTCTCTGCCCCATGCTCCTGCTCAGCGTTAGGTGAGTCAGTGCACTCAGACCTGTGCTTTTCCATTTCTGGATGCCCAGTTTTGAGCCCTCACAGTACAATGGAGAGAGGTGCTGAGCACTCTGATGGACAATATCATCACACACAAGTCAGAGGGAACTGAATTCATACTTCACAAGCAGCCTCAAGTTTGCTTTCCCTTGTTACCAAGTGCTGGTCATCACAAAGTTCTGTCACTGTGAAGTGAATGCAAATGTGGAAGAAAAGAAAGGAAAAAAAAAAAAGAAAGAAAAAAACACACAATTATGAAGAATAGTAAAAAAGAGCACTAGTCAGAAGTCAAGAGAATGGTAAGAGAAGTGGGTGGGGAGAGGGGGATATGAAGTGGAACTGCAAAGATCCTTATAGTCTTTGCCCATCCTTTACCCTTCACCTAAGTCAGCAGTGAAATGGACTCGTGATATTTCAGAAAGAGGATCCTAGATGACAAAGGACAGAAGAAAGGGAAGTGTTCTTCACTTGCCTTCTGGGTCCAGGAGTGTGGGGGTCTCACAGGGTGCAGGGAAAGGACGGACCTGCAGTTCCGGGAGAATGGGAGAAGTTGTGCGGATAGTGGCGTTTGTGATGCCTTTCATCGGCTGCAGCGGTGAGTGAATGCTTGCATGTATAAGAACAAAAATTAGAGTACTAAGAGGGTAGGGAAAATCTTTTGAATTGCAGTGTCTTAATTTTTAAAAATTGTCAAGTCTAGAAAGTCTTTAGTTTCTTGCACAAAAAACAGCCTGAGAGTTCACAGGAGTCTCCTTTGGTATCAGATACATGAAGGTGCTTTTATGAGTGGAGCAAACGGGGCAGTCTTGGGCAAAAGGTCAGCTCCCATGCCCCAAAGCAGCAACAAACCAGGATTGTTCAGGACCCTTGGAGAGGCCCTGCTCTGGTGTTTTAGCTTCCAAAACAGTCTTTGTGAAGCTGGAATATGCATTCTTCTAGAATTTAATAATGCGTCACTGTTGTTCTGCTAGCATGGTCCTGGGAAGAAGAGCTGTAATTGTGAGACTAGATGTGGGCATACACGATTCCCCTTGGTCCCTCCTGATCTGCTGACTCTCTAGGTTGCATTAGGAGAGGTGATAGGGGAATCTTTCCTTTGATTCATATGCCCATGAGGCATATGTGCTACTCCCTGGGCAGAGGAAGTTTTGGGAAAACAGGAGAAAGGTGCTTTAACCAGTTGCATACAAAAACACAGAATTGCTCCTGACAGTTAGAAAAACAGGTTGAAGTATGTTCCCTGTTTCATCATAAAAAGCAGCTTTGCAGATTTCTGGGATCTGCCTCTCAAGCACCTAATTGTGAGTTAATGCAGCTGGATATAACCAGCGCCTTTCTGGGGAGGAGGGGAAAGGGGGAGCAGGTAAGGGGGTATGGGTAGAGGTGAGCCAAGTCCAGCTAAATTCAGGTAATTTGTTACTTGCAAGAGGCACTTCCCAGAGGAGCTGTGGTCTCAGTGGGCAGACAGCTGGAGAGACTGGGAGAATGCAACGGGTACCACAAAATCCACCCCCTCTTCTCCTGTGCCCACTTGAGTGCTTGGCAGAGTGCTCATCTGGTTGAAGCAGCTATGATCCAAGAAATCTGGGTCAGATCTGAAGATCTCTAAGGCTAAAGCAAAAAGATGGGGTTTGGTCCACCATTCCTGTTCTAGGTCCAGTACTTCAGAACAGATCCCTAACGGCCAGCCTGCATGGCACTTCCATGCCTCCAGGACAGCTGGTGCTGGCAGGCTAGGAAGGAAGATGCTCAACTGTTTCAGAAAATGGGCCAGAATATGAGAGGGTTTGGGTTCCCCCCCCCCCCCATTATCACACATTATAGATAGTACAAAACCCTCTGATCAGTTTTCTAACTTCTAACATAGCCCTTCAGGTTTTCACCTGGTCCAGCTCTATTTCCCTCCAGTGGGAGAATTCACATCGTTTGTCTGGAAGACTACATCCCTATTTAAGAAATGTCACTGGGAGGAAATACTTCTTTTAAAAATGCTATCTCAGGTATTTTTATTTTGCAGTTTTTCCCATTCCTTCCAATCAGCTCTCATTTGGAGTCATCTCTGCTGATGCTGAAATTGGTCATATACAGAGTGCAGCTGCTCTGCAGAGAATCAGTGGATGTTGGCAGCTATTTCATGGCACACAGCAATGTAAAGCAATACAGGAGAGATGTTTAAACAAAATTGTGTCCAGATGAGTACACTGGATAGCAAACAGATTTGAACTTGAGTGCACCAAATGCCTTGAGGGTATGTCTGAGCAGTTTTCTAAATAACTTCCACCCTTCTTAGTTTTTCTTGGTGGGAGTCTGTGAAAAGAGGAAAAGGAGAAATGGAAAACCTTTAAAAACTGGTACATCAAGGAGCTGTGTTTGACCGGGATGTGAGATTTGAAGAACGGAGCTGTGCCTGCCCTTCCTCTGGTAAAGGAAAACCAAAGCTCCATGTCAGAAACAAGCTTCCACTACGCTCAGCCCCAGCAGTCCCCTTGGTTGTCCCTGTGGACACAGATCCACAGATGCTTGCTTCCTCCCAGCTGGCACCTCCTGTTAGCTCTGGGACAGGCTGCTGCACAGACAAGTACTTCTCCCCACACAGCTATACTGCTGGGTCCTCTGAGCACCAGGGACATTGCATAAAAGTATAGTGACGTTAACAAATGCAAACGTGTTGCATTCATTGTTAATTGCAGTAAACTTGCTTTGTTCATCCTTCCTCCCATATAGAAGGTAGAAGTCAACACTGCAAGTGGTGTTGTCAGAGCATCCCGTGGCAGCGGGGAGAGGCCGTTGCTGTTTGACTCATCTCATGCAAGCGTAAGCAGAAAGCCAAGCAGCAGAAGTAGGGTGTAAAGGCTGGGGCTAGAGAGCAGGAATAAAAGATGCTCCTTAAGCTCTTGTGAAGACTGTAGCTGTGACGCTGCCACCAGGAGCAGGATTTGTGCCTCTCTGTACCAAGAAGGAATTGAGAACTGGCACGTGTCCAGAGAGAAACAATAAAAATAGCCATGAGGTCAAAGCAACTGCTCACTTCCCTATGCTCAGGGAGGTGGGGACAGGCCCTGGTTTAGCTGGCTGCGGTCTACAGCACATCTAAGATGTGGCCGCATGTTGGCTTCCACCGCCTAGCGATTCCTGTCTGTCTGAAGGATGTTATCCTCTTCTGCTGCGTTCTTATTTCTTCCCTTCAACTGTTGTTCCCTGCAGCCCTCCTGGATCTGTCTGGTGTCCACCAGGTCAAGGGCACGTGGATGGAATCCACCACTTTACCATGTACCTACACACCCTCAGAAGGTTTCACACAGCAAACGCTCATCTGGCGTGTGGAGCGAGACTATATCACCCGTACCATCTTCCGGAGGGACGATTCTGGTGACCACGTCTTGTTGTCTCAGTTCCGAAACCGGGTCAGCGTCCCAAAGCACAGCCCAGGGGATGTCTCACTCCTAATTGAGAACCTTGAAATCACTGACAGTGGACACTACACCTGTCAAGTCATCTGGAGGTCTAAAAATAACAGCTTGATAACAAAGGAGTTGAGCACTACGGTTAAAGTTGTCAAAGGTAAATCCAGCAATAGAGCCCTGCTCTTGCGTAAGCCAGCCTAATCCACAGAGCGTGCAGGAGAAGCAGCTGGTGGCAAGTCTTTCACACCATACTGCCTACCCACATCCAGACTGGCTGTTGAGGCATCCTCCTCCCTTGCTTGTCTTAGCCCTTCTCCGCTCGTGGAGGTGTAGGGGTGGACCAGGGAAGGGGCATCAGTTAGTACACACCCCAATCTGCATCTCCCAATGGGCCACTTGAACTCACAGTGCTTGAGATAACGTCCAGATCTGGTTTTGGTTTTGTGCAGGTAGCCAGCATCTCTGTGGTTCTCGTAGCAAGAGGGTGTTGTACTAGCCAAATCTGCCTCCTCCCCTTCCTGAGCATCCTCAGTGTGAGCTAGAAAGAACCGTCTGTCTGCAGGGGGGGCACCCACTCAACAGAGCAGGACTTGTGTGATACGGCAGTAGCAATGGTGACACAGCTGGTGTAAACCTGGCTTTAGGAACAGGTGAACTGAGCTTAACCTGTGCAGAGAGGTGACGTGAGAGCGGTGCCCTCTTCCTCCGGGGAAAGCCCTGAGAGCCAGAGCGTGAACTGCCATGGGGGGGAGGAGGAACCTTCCCCACCACAACCAGGGCCAGCGTGACCTGGGCCCCATCTGCTTTGTCTTCCAGTTGCAGCGACCAAGCCCGTCATCAGGGCCGGCGAGCTGGGGCTGACGGTCCCGGCAGGAGCCAGGGCCAGCCTGACCTGTGTGGCCAGCGGGTCCCCCCCCATCAGCTACCGCTGGTTCAGGAGCGCCCCGGGAGGGAAAGCCCTGCTCCTGAGCAGCCAGGCCGAGCTGGCGTGGGACAGCCTGCGGCCCTCCGACGCCGGGAAGTACTACTGTGAGGCAGAAAACAGGGTTAGGGCCGGGGCTGTGCAGCGGAGCGACACTGTTGAGCTGGTGGTGAGAGGTGAGTCCCAGCCTAGAGCCCCTCATCTCCGCTGCACGAGTCTGGCGGATCATGGCGGGATCAGACACGTAACCCCGAACATGAATTGTGTCTTGATTACCACCCGGAGAGGAAACCACAGGGGCCGGCATCCTCCCCACTTCAGAGCATGCCTGGTGATGGCAGGGTCAGGAAAACGTCCCCCGTGTCCCTCTGGGACCAGGACCGTGCAGGATGGGGGACTGGCTCCTGCCCTTTGCATGTCTTGCTCTTACCTGGCTTGTACTGCAGACAGGGCATGGGGGGAATGGCCTGACGACCGGTCTCTCCCGCAGAGCCCCCAGCCACGCAGCCGCCGAGCCCTGGGACCGACGGGCGCAGCAGACCCCCGCTCACCCCCCGAGGCGATGTGCCCCAGCGAGCGCCCACAGGTAAGTGACCTGGGCTGCAGGGGAAGGGCTGCAAAACCCTGGTGCTCTGAGTGACCGAGAAGGTGAGTGAGACAAATCCACTTGCCGCTCCTTTTGGGCTGCAGATCCTCTTTGCAGTTGTGGTAGAAACAGCCCAGCCCGTCCCCTGGGCGCAGGTAGCTGGGTCAGACCCCCCCGGGGCAACAGCAGAGCCAGTGCTAGAGGGACCACGGGCTGGGAACCCAGGCGGTAGCACAGCTTCAGAGGTCACCTGGGGCAAGAAACCGGGCTCAGGGCTCCATACATCAGGGAGCTTTAAGGTGCAGCCACCAATGAGCAAACCACCCCAGACCAGCCGGGGAGTCACCATAGGAGAGATGAAGCGAGAAAGTCCTGTGGAAACCTGGATGAGTCCCAGTGAGACAAAGCCGAAGTGTTTCTTGGCCATGCCGTAGCCAGCCACAAAGTGCTGGTGCCTCGAGATGCACCGCGTGGGCCAGGGCTGCCAGAGACCCCCGGGGCGATGGCTGGGGAGCAGGTGACGCGAGTGCCACACGCTGCCTGCAAGCCTACCGGCGGAACGCACGCAGATGACACGTTGGGGATAAAAATCTGGCTTGTCAATCTGAGAGCAGGCCCAACGGGTGTTTTCTTTCCATCCACCTCAGATGTGCTAGCCTAAGAGAAAGCTGCGTGCCCATCAAAGCAGGGCAGGCAGCTTCAGGGCAGCAGTTATGTCCCACCCAGGAGAGATGTGCTGGTGACCCCCCAGCCCTGGGCAGCCAGACGGGCTCACTGGTGAGCGGAGAACGCTGCCGGCCCTGCTGCTGCTTTGCAGAGCAAACCCAGCTCTCCCAGCACCACAGGGCAGCTCTGAGAAGGGTTACAACGCATCCACTTGTATGCTTTGGCAGATCTGCCCGCAGCAACGCTAGTCTCCAGGAGGGATGCTGTTTCGGACGAGCCTCTCATTGCCACAGGTGAGTGGGGTTTCACACTGGAAAATGCCAGATTTGTGCATTTGTAGACCAAACACCAAACCTGGCCGCTGCAGGGAACAAACCCCTGGCCTGTCGAACATCGGGCTTCCTCTAGGCAGGGCGCTGCCCATCCGCAGCCCTGCCAGAGCGTGTTTACAGCCTGAAGCCCGCGTTGTGTTCCTGCCCGAAAGGGGCTGCAGACCCTAACGCTGACCTGAGCCCGGCCTTGGCGGTTTGGCCGCGCTTTGGCTGCGGCTGCCGGATTCGTTCGGTTTCAAGCACCGTAAAAGCGCCTTTCACGGCGCTCCCCGACCCCGGGGCTCTGCGGGGGCTCGGCCTGGCGCAGCCCGGGCCGGGTGTCCCCCACCGCCGCCGTCCCAGCGCTGTCGCCTCCGCCCGCAGGTTCCCCGCGGGTGCCCCCGCACCTCTACGCGCTGGCGGCCGTGCCGGGTGTGGCCGCGCTCGGGGGGCTCCTGGCCCTGCTGCTGCGCCGGCGGCGGAACAAGGCGGGTGAGCGGCGGGACGGGGACGGGGCGGGGGCGGCGGGAAACCCGGCCCGTGGGGGGAGCGGGCGGTAGAGGGCAGCCCTGCTCCGAGGGGGCGGGCGGGACGGCGCGGCGCTCGCCACGGCTCCATCCCCTCACCCCCCCCCCATCATCCCCCTCACCCCCCCCCATCATCCCCCTCACCCCCCCCATCATCCCCCTCACCCCGCCCATCATCCCCCTCACCCCCCCCATCATCCCCCTCACCCCCCCCCCATCATCCCCATCCCCCGGCCCCAGGTGGTCCCTTCTCGGGACAGCAGGGTGAGGGTTATTCCTGAAGGTGGGAATACCTGGAAGCAGCTGGCGGGTTTTTCTGTGACATATAAAACATGTTGATGCACATCTTTGATTATTCTTTTTTTTTTTTTTTTTCCCCAGAACCTCTCTATGAAGTTTTTTTGTGAGTACAATGTTTCATCTGGGATATTAAGAAGACTTTGAGGGCTTGGTACTGATGTCTGTTTCAGAAAAGCCTATTTGCCCGGTGAAAAGCCAAAGATTTCTTTGACTTGCAGGGGGAGGATCTGAATGCCTTGACAGTCCGTTTAGTCAGTGGCATGAGGATGTTTTAGTGCAGGAGGTAGCAAGAAGGACTCTGCTCTTTAGCATGTTAGAATGAGAGAAAGATATTCTGGGTCCTTCGCTCTGCCTTGCAGATGCCATGCGGAAACCGTTCTCTAGTAAATTCCCACCATTATTTCACAGTGCAAAGGACAGGAATTCTCAGCTCTCCCCTTGAGATAAGTTCCTTCTATACATACCTTTCTCTTTAAGAAGCACGTCCCGTGCTTATCCAAGTATTGTGCAAATCCTATTTTCTTACAATTATACAAACATATCTTTTGCCCTGTCCTAATCTCAACCTTTAATCCCTTCATACCACTTTCCTATTCAGAGACATACCCTGCCCATCTGTAGCCTCACACATTGCCATTTTTCCCAATTACTACTGGTAGTTATTTTCTAAAGGCTAGACTACGAGCTGGTAAGTCTTTTGAGTAAAATGTGATAATGCCATGAGAGTTTATGGTACCAACGTTAACTGGGTTTTGCTTTGTTTTGTGTGTGTAATTCCTCTAATGTTACCTTCTAGTGTCTTTCAGAGCCTCCCAGGCCTCACTAGATTAATATAAAGTTTGCTGTTCCACAGATTATGTGGTAGATCTTGCCTTTGACTAAGATGTAAATCAAATGACTTCTGATTTAGTCATCCTTCTCAATAGTCTCTCTCTGTCGTTTCAGCCGTAGCACTACAGGTGTCACAGGATTGGAAACTGATGCGGAGGTCCCTGTTAACTGCCTACACAAGGAGACAAATTCTAAGACCGAAACATCCAATCACATTTTCACCATGAAAGACAACGGCCATGACAGCATATGCATCGGGAAAAGTCCGGAATATGAGAACCTTGTGAATGCAATGGAATCAGAATATGAAATAGAAAAAAATTAGTAGAGTACCAGCTTTTCCACACTGCTTTCTTTAACCCAGGGGAACTGCATAACCTTCTTGGGATTTGGCAAACCAGGCCCTGCCTGTTGGTGCAGAAACCCTCGGCCAAGTGGTTATCTACCTACTTTTATAGAGCGAATAATTTCTGAGCAGCCTGAAGGACCAAGGTGAGGAAGAGAGGATCTGAAGGAGTGGAAACACAAACATCTCTAGCCTGCAAATCAAGGTGTAGCTGGGTGCAATGCTGCTAGCCAGTAACACCGGCAAGGTGTACTCTCAAGTGCGTGTTCGCCTGTTAGGACATCCCAGACTGCAAGGATGTCCTCTGGCTTTTACAGCTCAGCAAATACTGGTTGTACATCCTGCTTGTCCTTGAGTCTTTTTTTCTTAGAGCATGGTAAATGGACCGCAGAGGACAGGTCGATGCCCAGGAATGTAATTTTTGCTGTCAGACTGGAGCTCATTGATAGAGGAAGAGGGAATGTGCCTGTAGGTGATGAGCCTCCTAACTGCCACCCTCTGGTTTTCTCGTGGAAAAGCAGAATTGGTGCTAAAGGAAATCCTAGCTTTTTTTTTTTTACAGTGTGGGGGCCAGAGGCATAAACAAATAGAGAGAAATTTGAGGCATTTGGAATCATAATTGAGCAAGGGACCTCTCTGGATGCAGCAGACTGACACTGATTCACTCCATGGGACATGAGTCAATCTGTCTGATTACAGCAGAGATATTAATGCTGACCTGTGTGATGGGGATGCTCTGAGGACTCAGGTTCATAAAATGCCTTGAAAAGTGCTTGATTAGTGTAATGTATTTTCTTTCCCAGGGCAAATACAAAAGGCTTCAAAGGATTTTGTTGCATATGAATTCTGACTTCCTTGGTTTTCACCATCCAGTACTGTTATTTTTCTGTTGCTTGCAAATTTATGCTTTTTCTCAGTCTTCTGATTTAATTCTGCAGAGCAGACAGGGGTACGGTCATGGCCACGGTTTGACTTGGAAGTTTGACTTGTGTTTCCCTTTTAAAGAGGAGAGGACAGGAGGGGGACATCAAGTCAGCCCACACCAAACTCCTCGCATGACTACACCTCCCCACAGCCCTGAAAGCAAGTCGGCAGCGTCACGGTGCTGCCTCCATGCGCAAAGTCACAAACCTGCAGCCGCCTGCTACTGCAGTGAGACCCCAGTAAGTCACAGTGCTCCAAACAGTGACGACCAAGGCCTGGAGTCAATGGAAAAACTCTAATTTCAGTGAGTTGGTTAGAAGCATCAATGCTTGAGCTGGGCACATTTAGGGCTGAAGGTGTGCCATTAGCACCTTCCAGATGCTTCAGCTAGTTCTAATTTTTTTTTTTAGGAATTTATCACTCACAGCAGGGTGTAAAGTTTTATGCTATCAAATTGCTGTCAGAGATTAGAAGGACTCTGAGGATGCTTAATACTGAGTCTTCCTTCACTGCCAGTGGAAGGCTACAGCCTGCTCAAGAGCCTGAGAAGACAGCTCATCTAAACGGTATTACAAACTGTGATTTAGCTCAGGAGTTAAAATCCTTGACTTTAACTTTTTAAAAAGAAGTTACTTAAAAAAAAAAATGTTCTGCAGCTCCCTATATATTGGCTCGCAGGGACTCAAATCAAATATTCTCTTCCAAGTGGAAAATAGCTCAGCGGCCAACCTGGACGACAGCTGAGCATGCCATGGCTGCAGCCTCGCAGGAAGGTGATGGCTGTATGTGCTCCGCAGGGCTGACAGGAGCGTGCAAAGCCTTATGAGTGTGCTGCTACCCCAGTGAATTAATGCCTGCACCGCTAAGTCTGATCCCAGGGAGCCGTGGTGAGGAAAGGTAACTCTACGTGCTGGATTTCCTGTCCACTTTTTGAGCACAGATAAGCTAGGAGGACAGGACACAGAGCAAGGCATCAACATTCTTGGAATGTGCATTTTGGCTTCTCCTTTTTGCCAGGTGGTTCCTGAGCTACAAGGGCATACTTTGCATTTCCAAGGTCTTCCTCTCAAGCAGGAGGGCCAAACTGTACGGTCTGTAATGCAAAACCCATCCCTTTCATTGGATTTTGTGCGGTCCTACCGAGGAGCCCCCAGACTGTCAGCCCTGTGCTAAGGGCTTGTGCAGGCTTTGCTGTGGGGTGTGCAGTCTGTCACTGCTGCTTAAACCCACTCCAGGGCATTCCTGGATCTCTGGAAAAAATAAATAAAACAGAAGAAAAGTTCCTTTTTACAAAAGCAGCAAGGCTGCATGCTTAGCTGTTCCTGCTTTCAGCTGAAGTGCGTTTTCTGCAATACACTCTGTTACTCAACAGCCTGGTTTGCTTCCTCATGGGTAATTGCATCTTACATGTACTGGTGCTGCTGGGGTGCTCTGCCCTCCCTGGCTGCCGGAGCCCTCCAGGCAGCATCCCTCTGTCCTACAGGCCTGCAGGGAGGGGGGCTGCCAGCTGGCTGTACCAAAGTTAAGGGAGAGTTACTGACTTTTACTAAATCAGCAGCTGGAGGAGCATGGGGAAGCAGATGAGCTCTGGGTCATGCAAGCCCTCCTTCTTGGCACCAATTTGGACCCGCATGGCTTTTGTCTCTGCTGCTGTGGATCTTCCCTTCCTAGGTCAGCAGCCTAATAGCAGGTTCACATGGCTTTTCACGGCCTGAGCGCTGGGAAGAAGAGCCTCACTTTTAGCTATAGTGCTCTGAATTACAATGACACTTTTTCAGGACATCAGGTGATTATCAGGCAAGATCAAAGTCTCCTGCCTGTATGATGGTTTCATAAACGCAGCAATGGACGCGCAGGGACGGTTGTGCTGCAGTGCCAGGCTGCTGCGCTTCCCGGGAGAGGCAGGCAGCAGCCGGCAGAGCCTGCCTGTCCTGGCAGGGGTTAAGGCAGCACCAGGCCCCACTCCAAGCACTGGTCTCCTGGTTTGTATATTGGTGCTGCGCTCCCAGACCTGGCCAGCTCCCCTGTCCCAGCTGGAGAGGATGGGAGCTGTGCCCTGACCCAGGGCGAGAGGCGCGGGGGCTATTAGAAATGCGTGTGAGGGTCTCTCGTGCTTTGCACCTGGGGTGGGGTAAGTCACCCCACGCAGCAGTGTGTTTGCTGTAGCGAGTGCATACATCCCTTGGAGGCGCCAGGCTGGAGCAGCCGCCCCTGGTGTCAGCGGCCTCAGGGGTGGTGCAGACCAACAGAAATGGGGGGAATGGGGAGCTGTGGCCGTGCTCATGCATGGCAGAAGTGTGTGGTGCAAGGTCAATGCTATGTGGGAAGGGAACTGAAAACTTCTCAGCTTCCCCATCTTCACCTCAGCAGATCCAGGCCCAAAACACAGGACATATAGAGCTCTCTTTTTTTTCCCCCAAGTGCCATCCTTGTTAATTTTCAATTAGCCTAGTGTTTTATGCAAGATTTCCTGCCATTATAAGCTCCCAGCTCCAAGTTCCCTCATTGACTATGTAACAACACCGTGATTTTTTCCAACTTCTGATTCTTCCCAGCACTGATCTGCTCTGAGGAGGTCCGGGCAGCTTCCTCAGAAGACCTGAAGCCTGGGAGAAGCTGCAGAGGAAGAAGGCAATAGGAGGTAAGACAGGGGTAGCAGATGCCCCAGCTGGAGCAGACACTATGTACCTCACGTTGTCACTCCCTCTAGTTTGGGCAGCAAAATGGCTTTGGTCATAAGCAGCAGAACAGTGAAAACACAACAGGCCTCTCTCCAGTGCCGAGGCTGTTGTTTCTCCCTATGCAGCAAGTGTGTGATTATTTTTTTATTTACATTTTTGGCATGTTTGGTAGTAAAGCCTGTTTTTCTTCTGAAAGTCACAGAGGGCTTGCTGTGTTGTATCACCATCAAACAAGAGAACTTCTCCTTTCCTTGTGCCGGTCACTCACCCAGTGACATGACTCATCTGCTGAGCGCCAGCTCTGCTCCGGCACAGAAAGGAAACCTCAGCTTCCGCTCCGAAACTACACTGCCTCCAAAAAAACCGCACTGTGTCTAATGGCCAGCACAATGTCATGAGACTTGCAGCTCCCATTGCTTCAGAGCAACCGAAGTACAGGCGCAACAGCGGAGGAGACCTGTTGACTTTCACACTTGTGGGGTTTGCGCTGGCCTTCAGAGTGCCTCTGACCCTGCCGTTCCCAACAGGGAGAGGGGAGAGCAACTCTCAGAGAAATTTGTCCCACCGTAATTTGGTGTTTGTTCTTGTAAGAGAGGAAGGGGTTAACTTTCTTCCCCTTCCCCCCCCAGCCATCTAGAAGGAATTGGGGGCTGGGAGAGGGTGTGTGTATGTGTGTGTTTGTTTGTTTTATTTAAAAAGCAGAGGGGCAAACTCTACTGAAAGTAAAAACTGGAAATGTATGCAAAAGTGATGAAGAGCATACATGAGCGCTTGGCTAGCTGTGGTGCAGAAGAGTTTAGGTCTGTTGAAACCTTGAGGTCTGTGATGGCAGAAAGGGTTGGGATTGGCACAGCTGTCTGCTACATTAAGGATCCACTGGGGACAAAACAAACCCTGAAATAACAGACTTTGTTCTCTTTGAAGCTGCTCTCACTGATAAAGATCAGAGTGATGTCTGTGAGTCATGAGTAGGTGCTCGAGAGAGACCACGGGAGTGTGAGTCATAAGGAGTGGGACCGTGTTTGTCCAGAAGTGCACAACAAGCCCTATTGATAGGACCTATTCAAAAAAGCAGAACACAATTTGCTTAGGCAATGACATGCATTCATTGGTCCCAGCTTTGTACAGATTCCAACTTCTTCAAAATATTTAGCAAGAACTAGCTGCAACAAAAAGCCCAAAAGCTTAGTATTACATTTTATCAATATTCTCAGATATGGCAACATGTGCTAGTGGTACTGTCCTAAAACAAGTCAGTAGGGTCTTGGGATTTTTTTTTTTCCTAGTTTCTGAGTTTTCAATGTTAAATGCTTTCAAAGAGTTTGATTTGTCAAACTGGGCTGGACACTCCCCCTCTGTCATTCCCTCCACCCTGAGATATCTCAAGCTGCAGATCTGATATGCTAAAAGTCAGTTATTAAAAAATGATTACCAATCATTAGATTTTCAAGTGGGATGATTTAGAGGGAGTTACTTTAAATAGCAGAAATGTAAGAAAAGCAATAGGCAACCTTGCTGCAATTGCTGACTAGGAATAACCATCCGAGAACAAGGCGTCTTCTCCAAACAGCAAGGCTTCGAGGGGACGTGATGGACTTCATGGTCTAATTTTTCACTGGCTAGTGGGACAGAGGGAAGTTCATCAGCAGCCTCATTAGTTTGTACTCCAACTTCAAATAAAAAAAAAGATTCCACGTCCAAATAAAAGATTCTGTATTATGGATAATGCTGCCCATACCCGTGATGGCGTGATTATAGTTGCCAGAATCTTTGTTAACCGAGCAAGATTATTAATTAACAGCTGGCTAGTGAATGCTGTGGAAGGGAACAGCATTGTCTTTGGCTGCAAAGGCTAAGGAGCCAGGGCCCAATTCTCTGCCCTCACGATGCAGAGGAACTGTACCAGCACCACTTCTGTGCAGATTTGCCGTTAGGAGGACTACCCCGACAGGCGCTTCCGAAGTTGGGGTGGAAGGGAAACCTGACAGCACAGGATCAGAGCTAAGCATTCAGTAACGATGGAACGGGTTGCTCAATACCTCGCTGGGTTTTCGGAGAGGAGCAGAATACAGACAGGAAGGCTCCTGCCCGAGCGGGAGGAAGGAGCCGGTCCCCTCGGTGTGCCGTCGTGATGCTCAGCAAATGCCTCACTTGGGGTATTTGACAAACTGACACTCTGCACACTGAGTGTCGAACTCAGCTTGTCAAATACACGCAGTGCTGCACTGCAGCTCTCGGTGGGGGGTCGCAGACGTCTTTGCTGGGGTGCCATCCTGGGAAAATGGAGAGGGAAAAGAAGGGCTGAAGCTGCTGTTAACTTCAGAGGCTTTTTCCAGTTAGCAAAAACCACATCATTATCCCTCCTGTATTTCCCCTTCCCAACACTTTTCTTTGGCTGAGAGAGGGCCACACAGACGCTTTCTGCTGAGGAATATGGCCACTATATTAATTCAAAGGCTGAAGCTCTGTGAAACTGCAAAAGATGCTGAGAGCTCCAGACTAACCTTCTGCCTTAGCTATACGGCTGCACTAGTAGCTTGAAATATTGACAAAATGTCCATGCAAACGCTCAGCCATGCCATTTGGGTACAGCATCATGAAGCCCAGTGTCTCTCTAGACACACAAAGTCTAGACAAAGACCCAGAGAACATATTGCAGGGGAGCAGTTTTTCATTGGACAGAGATAAGAAGGGCATGATAATCTAACAGGCTTTTCACAGCTTTCATTTTTAACCTCCTAAATTTAAACAGGTTGTTCAGACCTTTCACATTTAATTCCTTCTGTTTGGGTCCCTGTGTTAATTTTGCATTTAAGCAGTCAGACATGCCTAAGTGTCCTTGCATTGTAAGGTACTTTGTCTGCGTGCCTAATTCTAGATATGTGAATACTTCAGTTGTAACCAATGTGACAGATCCCAAAGAACATGGGATGGAGCCTCTGTATTTAACACAGATAGATTGATGGCTCTGTGCATGCCAAGGACAAAATTTCTATTGGCAGGAATAGGCTCAGGGGTTTACTTCTTATTGTACCATTGATAGCTAATTTTTTTTTTTTTTTTTTTTTTTTTTAACCTAGACCTAAGATCTGAAGAGGCAAAAACCTTTCTGAAAAAAAGGTACAACTCTGCCCCTGGGCATACATGTGGGGGTTGATCATTGACTCTGTTGGAGGCAAGGTCAGCTGTCAGCACTGGCTCTAAGTCCAATGCCATACATGCTTGCTTTTGCAACAAAAAGCAGCCACAGCAGCCTCTTGGCCCCGCAAACTGCAGTCCCCATCTCTGCCTGCCAGCAGGAAGCTGCTCTGTTAGGCAGAATCGCTGTAAGGACTGTGATGCTAAATGACAAACCACACTGCCATGCAGGGAAACAATGAGCTGCTTCAGGAATGAAGTGAAACTTTCTCTTCCCCTGTCAAACTAACCCCCTTCTGCTTCATTTCCAGCACACAGAAAAAGCCTCTCCAGCAATAAATGGCGGTCTCCACCCCCATACACTGCCATAATCCAGCCTTTAAGGGTGAACATATACCCCCCATACACACGCTATTCCTTGTGCAAAGACCAGAAAATGCCGCTCGTTCCCCTATTCTTCTAACAAGAGTACACATCAAATGCAGAAATGCACTTAAAAGAAAATTAATTTATTAAACATACACAAGAGAAACTAATACTAAGTACGACTGTGCTTTGTGTCCCTCTCGGATGTTGACCGTTCAGAATTTGAATCTAAAAACAGATTTGAAATTCTGATACTGTGCAACTCTCCCAGAAAAATTTATCATGGCTCCTAAACCACACGTGTTCTGCATAACACTATTTTAATGTCATTCATATTCTCTGCAGACCAGGCCCAGACAAAGCCAAGTTTTAAATGTAGTGCTTTTAGCTTCCTTCCCAGTCCCCTGATTTTAATTTCACATGACTAGCAGCACCAGTTTTTGAGAAAGCAGCTGTGCTATTTTTAGTATCAAAATGAAAAACAAAACTGGATATGTTAATTGTATTTTGGAAGGTAGACTATTAAAAATACAAAAGTAGAATTCAGCTGAGGTATATTAACAGCATCCTCCAGTGGGCGATTTATTAATGCTTTTCTATCTCGAACTTCTGGGACTCTATTTTTACACAGTTGATCCTAGGATCTGATCTAATATTACACACATAGAAATATCCCTGGAAAGGGCAAAGTTTTCAGTGTGAAAGCACAAAATTAAAAAATGGTAATGCCAAATACATATTCTTTATACGTGGTCTGAAACCAACAGAGAGTGAAATAAGATTTAACAGCGAGAGAACTGCTTTAAAGATAAAATCAGTTTCTAGACTGGGTTACTACAAAGGCTTTGCAATTCTTACATTCCCTGGCCTTTGGTGAGATGTAGATAGTGAACCGTTCTTTGTTCTCGCTCCTAATTCAGAATGAATTTCAACCATTGCAGATAAACGAAGTATGTTGCAATGGATAAAAGAAACATGTATTTCATGAGCATTAGAAAACCGTGTTAATAAGCTGATGTAAGATTAGCCTAGCAAAAGGCATACTGGTTTAAGCACAAATAAAATTGATTTCTGCTATCTCTCTCAAGCTCTTGCACCACTGTAGCAATACTCTGCAGTACAAGGCAGCCAGGCACCGGCCGCTGGAGAGGGATGCCAAGCTGTCTTTGAGGACCTGGGCCTTGCCTGACCCTTATGCAAATGTTTTAATGCAGCCAAGGCTCTGGGTTAACATTTCTTAATCCAAAATACTTTGATCTGTGGGTTTTAGCAACAGACCAGTCATAAAACCGCCTGGGTCCTTGTCTCAAGTCTGTCTCTCAGTGCAGTTGCTCAAATTACTCTTCTTCCACTTCAAATTCCACTGTACCATGAAAAGTAAAAGTTTTTTTAAGAAGCTCTGAATAGTTTGCATAGTTGTTGCTGATGCTAATAGAGCAGGGATGAGCTCTCTTTGCCTGAAAACGATTTTCAGTGAGAATTGGACACCACACCCTAATGAGAGCACAGGATTAAAAGAAAAATGAACCTGTCATCCCCAAAAGGACTCACAGCCATATCAAAGTGTGATGGGGAGGCTGCACAAAGAAAGACTGAGCAGGCTTTTCAGCAGGTATCAGTGACCAGACTTCCCTCAACTTCAATGCTGATTTCTAACAGTGGAAGACCTGGCCTTGAGAGGGAGAAAAAAAAAAAAAAGAAAAAAAAAAGACAGCACTGCTTCTGCAATTGCAGCTTAAAATAATCCCCCATTGTGGCTTTTTGAGGGGAAAAACAACGACTTGAAAGCAACAGATAAGAGAAGGGTACACAGTGGAGATAATTCTATCAGCAGATGGGAATGGAGCTTGCTACCCCACCCCATAATGATAATATCTGATCTGAATGGATTTGTCATTGTCAGAGCTTCTGGTTTCAAGCTGAAGTGGGCATTTCCAAGTAAAAGCTCATTGTTATAAAACAGACTGAGCAATCAACTGCATACTCTGAGAGGAAAACAGAAATAATTCTTCCTGCATTCTTCACTCAGTCCCTTATCGAAGTTGCACAGAGTCCCCCTCTGAGCTGCATGTCATCTCTCAGGTATTTTTACAGGGCTGTCAGACTGCTCTGTGACTTGTGATGAAAATAAATGAAAAGTAAAATTATTGGATAGACTTGACTCTAAACCTAATAACCTACTAAGTGTGGCTGCATGGTTTTCACGTGCCAAGTAGTGCCCCAAGACGCAGGCTACAGCCATTTCAGGACATCCACTACTTATGCAGGACTTGAACTGGAATCAAGGCTGTCTCTGTTTTCCACTTAGCGAACCCCGAATTGCAGCCTGGGCGGAAAGCAAGAATCTCCACTGATCTATGGGCAACAGGGTCTGCTGAACCCCTGCCCATCAGTAACCTTGGGGCGTGCTTCTCCTAGGAGCTGGAAGCCTTCATTATAAGAAAGTCAAACTCAAATAAGGCTTCGCTCATGGCAGACTCCCACTGGATACCATATAGGATCTTCCTTTGCTCCCAGCCCTGCAGCTGACACTGCTGGGAGCTTTGCCTGATAAATTTTGGAATATTTGTCTCAGTAAGGTCAATCTCATCTATGAGGTGGGCTCCAGCAAAGCCTGGAGCTGCAGCCCAGAGTGCTTGCTTCATCGCACAGTTCTCTGTAGCACATCTGCTGACTTGGATGAGACAGTTAATGCCACAAAACCAGAGCAAGAGGCCAAATGGTGCAGTCAGTTAATTAATAACTCCTGCTCCTTAGCTGTCAGGTGCCGAGGCAGCTCCGTGGCTGCCTGCTGTGCTGCAGGGAGCAAGTCCAGGCTAAGGATGCTAACGAGGCCACGCTCCACTTTCCAAGAGGGCTCTTGTGGGCAAAGAGGGAGCCTTCTCAGTGGCATACAAATTACTTGTTCCCCAGCACAAGTTGTGCAGCTGCAGTGCAGGGCAACAGCTTTTGTGACACCCTTGTCCCTGCCCTCATTAAAACCAGGAGGTGTCAGGCAGGAGGTGATGCCCTCTCCCTCTGGCTCTAGAGCAACCGGGAGGTCCCTCACCACCTCACCCCAGGCTTCCAGCTGTCTTTGGGCCGCAGCTCACTGGGCGGTGTGGTGAGCGGCTGCCCTGTACTAAGGAAAGCTCCTGGAAACCGTGATCCAGCAAGTGCAGCAGTTGTCCCAGCTTTGGAGAGGATCTAGGTGAGAGAGAACCTGAAGTGCTCCAGTGATGACTGTCCCCAAGCAACTGTGGGAAGCATAAAACCAGCCACGTGTTCCCACTGCCGCCATCCGTGCTGCCCTCTCATCCCAACAACGCAGCCCTGTGTACGCTGAGGTTTTTTCCTCGTCTTTGTCATAAGACTAAAAGCAACCCCTCCTTGCTCAGCCCAAGTCAGATGTCCCCTCTGCCTAACTTTGTTTCACAATAAATTTCTACTCCATCTTCTCCTATGAGTCCCAATTTCCTCTTGAAATCTGCTCCAAAAAGTGAAAAATGTAATTCGGCACTCTCCTCTGCAGAGAAATATGCCCCGGCTTCTCACAAGAAACCATGCGGTTTCATACCTTGTACTCGACATCCTCCCACACCCCCCTGCTGCTGGCACCCCAGTGTCGCTGGTGGGCTCCCCCCAGCACCGCTGACTGCTCGCCTGCACGGCCCCACGCTCCCCCCCCCCCCCGAACGCCGCCCTCCCCTCCACCCTGCACCGCGAGGAAACACCAATGCCGCGCAGGTGCCCTCGTTTTGCACGGTCTCCAGAGGCACACAGCTGGCGATGGTGGAGTCACCCCCATCCTGACACAGGGGTGCAGGCCCCGAATCCCAAGGTGATTTTTCCAGAGCGCCCAGGCACAAACCATCCCCTCGTGGCAGGCAGCCGTTCACGGCAGAAACCTGCCCCACGGGAGGGTCCCGAGGATGGGCCAACGCCGCTGAGCAAATCTCCAGGACCAGGCAGATCTGCTCTGGTGGCAGACACGCAGCTGAGGCTGGGGACACTCAAAAGCCAGATCCAGACTCCTGGGCCGGCTGTACGGGACAGAGGGGCAAGGTGCTGGCCACCATCCTGGCTGCCCTGCGGCTGGGGGCACGGAGCCCATCGCACGCGCAAGGCGCTGTTCCAACAGCCGGCAAACACTTCAGCGAGGAGGTTGTGGGTTTCTGCAACGGCTGTGGGAACAGCTCACAAGGCTGGGAACCAGAAATGCTGCAATCGGCACCTCATGGCTCACCAAAAAGCACCTGGGAAGGGCCCGATAAACCCCCCATTGCCTGGAGGCCCCAGCCGCACACCCTCCCGCAGCCCCCGCACTCACCTGAGCACTGCGGCCCCCGCCCCAGCATGCCGGACTCTGCCCCCATGGCTGCTCACCCCCCAACGCCCAAGGGGAGGAAAGAGGGCTGCACGGTGAACCTTCGTCTGCTGTCCTGGAGTCATCGGAACAGCGAGAAAAGGAGCTGAAGAGCGCGCTTGTGCCCAGCTGGGACACCGTCTCTCCCTGGTAAAACCCTCCTCCATCCCACAACTTCCCCTGCTCTTTGTGCGCTGTCTCATCTATGACTAATTTAGATCAAAATCTCCCTACTGCCAGCAACTCATCTGCAGCATCTGCACGCCTGTGAGCTGGGGGGAGCACAGGCACGTGCATCCCGCTACCAAGTAGAGTAGGGCTACGTACACATCGCTATCGCTATTAATTGTCATTCATCCTCATCAATGAATCATGGCTGGAGGGCAGCGCTCCCTGGCTGGGACCCGCAGCATTCGCATCCCCTAGCCTACCCTTACCAAAGTACACCCGGCCCAACACCACCGCTTTTCCCCTGAAGGGAGGTACCTCTTCTGGCTCAGGCAGACTTGCTCCCAGTGCCAAGGGGAGGCCGTTAAACCCAAGCTGGCTTCAGTGCCCCAAAGATCAAGGTGTAACACGGCGTGGGAGGAAAGCTTTCTGCAGTGCAAGTTTCAGTGTCCCAGCCCCCGTGGTCCTTTGGGACCTCCTGGGGGAGAAACGGGAGGTCACCCCGAAGGACCGATCCTCCCTGTCCCCAGCCACCCCTTCCACCAGGCAGGACAGGGAGCTGGCACCTACCGTGCTGAGCCAGCCTGGCCCGTGGCGGGCAGTGCCGGCGGCGTGGGGCTGGCACGGTGCAGGGCCGGCACCGGGGGCCGTGCGGGAGGAGCGCGGTGGGGGCACAGCCCAGGCACACAGCTCGTTTTTGAAGGGGCCGCTCCTCCTTCGAGAGGAAGCTGCAAATGGGGAAGATAAGGCTGAGGTTAGATAACAGGAAATGTCTGGATGTGAGTGACAACACATCCAAGTTGTGAAAGCAGCTCTCCCCATCCTGCTGCCAGGGTGCAAAGCCCACGAGTGGGGTGAGAGGCGGCTGGGGGAGGGCAAGCACCGCACACCTTCGCCCAGTGCAACCATGTCACCCCAGCGGGCCCGGGCCACACGGAGCTGGTGGCCGCCCTCCTCCAGCCCCAGCTGAAGGCGGCACAGGGCAGGTCACTGGGGAAGCCGCACCGGTGGTCCCAAGTTGGGCCACTTCACGGCCATCTGGCCCGCAGCAGTCAAGCCTCGTGCCCTCGGCTGCGCAGGACCAGAAGGACCAGAGCCTTGAGGAGTGCTGAAGCAGAGGGCTGTGGAGGCAGAGACCGCCAGAAAGGCTTCGGCTTGGGAGACAGGCTCGTTCCTGTGCTCTGCCCACAGCTGCTCTTACCCCTCCGGCTGTGTAAGGAGCAGGGACCAGGGCTCTGCTAGAAGCGTAAGCCGACTTTCCAGCCCGTGCAGGCAGTTTTGTTCCAAAACATTCCCCACAGGGCTCATCTCTCTTTCGAACGCACGGATGTGGGCAGCAATGCCTCTGTTCCTCTGTCCTCCGGCACTCACGTGGGCAGACGGGCTTCACTGACCCGGTCACAGTGCCTGACGGAAGAGCTGGCGCTGGTCTCCACTCCTGACACTGCCAGTCCCTCCGCACACCCGCAGTGTCAGCCGAGGTCCCCGTCTCTGGAGCAGCTCGACATCCGCAGCGCCCGCGCAGAAAAGTAAACACCAGCGTTTTGTTTAGAGTTATAACCAAAGCAAGTTCCACGGTTTCTCGTCTCCTGTCCTTTCCTGGACCGCCCGCCATACAAGGTGCTCTAAGGTCATCTCTTAGTGCTATTTTCCTCTGACCTGGCTGGGAGCAGGACTAGTCAACGCAGCTCTGGAAACAGAGGCCAACGAGCTGCTTGTGCTCAAGCTAGCAGCACAACTACTGATGCAGAAGGCAAACCAATTCAAGCAAAAGCAGGAATTTTAGAGTGACATTCCTAGTCTCTCTAGGCCAGTATGGTGTATAGCATATTTTGTAAGGCCAGGACTCATTAAAAACAGATCACTCTGTGTCTGCGTTACACCACACGCGTTTGTCATCAGCTAGCCATGCCAGTGCGATAGAGACTTTGGGATCCTTCCCATAGGACCAGTTTTCTCACTCCCAGCACCCAGCTGCTGCCCTTCCTTTCCAATTTTTGTCTCTCAGGTTTTCCTTTCCCAGCCTCCCCACTGCTGCCCGACTCTGCAGCCAAACCGCACGGAGATCTGCTTGCTGCCTGGGCCTGCATTAATCCAGCAGCTTTCAGTTAGGTTATCAGCATGCTTGGGCTGCAGCCACATATTGTATTTATTATGTTCCTGCAGCTTTGTCCAAACCTCTGATCTGGAAAACACTTATCCCTCCGAGTAACTACACACACCGAGCTCCCTGGGAGTGCTTGCAAGTGACTCCTGAGCCTCCATGCAGACACTAGTGAGGCCAACCTTCCTGCTAAAAGCAAAATCTGGCCCTTGAGCCCAAGGGATAGTTAGATAATGAGGAATACAGTTACTGTCCAGTTCCTCTTTCATCTGCCTGTGTTTTAAAATGTACACTAAAAGAGGAATGGAAAGATCTGGGTGGTTTGGTTTTGTTTTTACTTTGGTTTTAATTGGGGGAAAGAAGTAGGCTTGTTCATGTAGTTGGAGTAGGTTTTTTTCTAGGCTTTCTTTTTCACTCTCTCTTTCTCCTACTTGTACCCAAAAGGCTTTGAAATGGGTGAACTTCCAGGTCAAGGTCTATGGGGAAAAAAAAAATTTAAAAAAGGCAGATGCTTTATTTCCTTTCTTTGTGGGGATGCAGCACAAAGAAAGTGCTGAGAAACAAAATGTTTGGTCACTGTCATTGGAACACAAGTCAGTGTTGAATTAAAAAAAAAAAATAAAAAAATCACAAGTGACACCCAAAGCAAATACCACTACATTTTGTAATTTCTAAAAGCCCAGACCTAAATTCGGATCCAAAATCCTCAGTTCACATCCATCTCTAGCAGAGATCTTCCCAATTATCTTCTCAAACAGAAACAGTTAACTATGCATCTCCCTTCATTTTCTGCTATGCAAACAGAAGTTTTGAACTAATCACTCCTTTTTGCTAGTTTCTACACCAAGTTTGCAACATGATTGATAAAATATCGTGGCTTATCTCTGATCTTGCTCACATGCCGTCTACATCTATGGGCCTACCTGCACTTTACTGGGACTAGTGCTGATGCACAACAGTGTGGATCAGGATTGATTCAGGACCCCAGGCAAAGAAACAAACTCAGAACTACAAATATGTGTGCAAAATGTATTGACTATTCAAATGCTTTCATTAGGAGAACAAGAGCAGTGTTGACATATTCCTCCAATAATTAAATTGCCCTGAATGAACTGCAAGATCAGCTTCATCTTCATGGCAAACACTCCCATACTGCTCTAAAGTTAACTGTCAAAATGCACTGCATTTGTTACTCAGGAGGTCAGAGCAGTTAATCAAAATTATCTTTTTTGGCCACCACATCTCAAAAATGAATCGTGAAAAACATCAAACTCAGATGCCCAAATGCAGGGTATTATTACACCTGTGGACAGACTGGTAGATAAAAAGAGCCCTCTGGCAAAGGATGTGGATCCCTGGCCTCCAAACTGCAGACTCCTGCAGATCAGGTCCTTTGGATCTCAGGATCCAAACTTTTGCAAGTTTGGTGATTTTGTCCTGCTCATTTTTGTGTTATCTGCTAGCAAGCCTTGCAAGTCTGGGATCTGAGTCATACGGAAAAATGCTCTTTGTGTATTTCATGCTCCCCTTGGGTGGTGGCACAAATTATTATTGACTTTACATATCCAGGGCAAGAAACAGACTAATAAAAAAAAAAAAAACCAAAACCAGTAATGAAACTGAATCACTGTGAAAAGAGGCAAGACCCTTGCACACTCAACAAAAAGGCCTAAGGGCATGTCTGCAAACCTCCCATTAGAAGCTGAGATTCTTCACTGTCAACCTGCATTGAATTCCTTGCCTGCATCCCATGGCACTACCCAAACCAGCTAGCTTAAAGCCTTTTTATATATACCAGCATGAGCTTCAGTCAACGACAACTTTCAAGCAAACTTGCCACCACAAACCTGCACCTCATTAACTGGGACAGCGGGAGATCAAGTGTCTCCCTCCAGCTAGGACACCCCGCTTTGCACCACACCCAATTGCTGCACAGTCCTATGGGCCAACATTGATGCCCAAGGTGGACATTTCACAGCGAAGCTGATTTCCTCTATAGTTTGCAAATGTCACCACACTACCCCACTCTGTGCAATAGCCTTGTAATTGCACTCCACGTTTCCTAATCAAGCTAGTTTTTACAGTACGTTTGCAGCATGTAGCTCTGTGGCTTGCTCTGGGAAGAGGAAGAGAGGAGGGAGAAAAGCTGGGGGCATTACAGACTGCCAACAAATACTGTCTCAGAGGTTTCTGCATACTGTTCCCCAAACCGCAAAATTTTCTTGGAAAACAACTTGAAAAAAAGTGGCTAAAATGAGGCACACAGCTTATTTGATTAGCATGTAGTGAGTCCTATCGCACTGTAGTTTCAAGTTCCTGTACTTTTTACCTGCCATGGAGTAAGGCATGAAGAATTAGCAGGTTTGTACTGGACACAGACAAATTTGGGCTCATTCTACATCGGTGCTGCTCTGCACTGATTAATCCATACCAGCTTAGCCAAGGCCAGGGGAATGCAGAGTTTGGTCCATTGGTCAGCATACCTTCACGGGATGCCAGGAGATTTTTCATTGAGACAGTTCATTGCAAAATATCTTCAAAGCTAATATACTCCTCTTGATGAAGGAATTAACGCTATGGAGTTAAAACTATATGTTACTGTCAGGCCTGATTCCAGTCATCGGTGACTGTCTTTCATTTCCCTTTGCTCAGTCAACCCAGATCTGCCATCCAGCAGCATCCAGAATTGAGGCCGTCAGTTTTGAAGCCACTGTATGAAGACATGCAAATACAAATTATTCATACATCAAACTCAAAAATACCAAACCGCTCTCCCTCAGGTTCTCCTCCCAGGTGAAGAATACTATTTACTCCTGCATTGGCTAACTGTTTTAACTAGAGTTTTCAAATTATTTTTCGCCATCCTTGGGTCTTGGAGAGCTTTCAGATTAAATCTCAAAGAGCCAATTGCTACCAGACTTTCTCCTGAGCTGTCTCTGTGAACAGCAGTTGCTGACTTGCCTTGCAGCACGGTGTCAGTGCCCCAGGCTCTGAAGAAGCCAGAAGCGAATCCTCCAGCAGTCAGCTCTAAACATCATCCTTGGCAATTTGTCCAGACGTTGCTGAACTCTGACACTTCTCCCCATTGCAAGTGCTGTTTGGACGAAGCAGAGCGGCGCAGTGCGAGCCTAGCGTGAACACACAGAGGGGAAAAACAGTACAAAGAGAGTCTTTCACGTGAGTGACACCATAGCAGAGTGAGGGGAGGAGGAAACAGGAGACCAGGAGCAGTCCTGAGCCCTGCATCTGGAAGCATTCATGGTGCTGGACTCCCGAGGGAGCAAGATGGGGTGAGCGTTGTCACGGTTCCTTCTCTCCAGAAGATGGTTGATTAAGCCACAGCTTAGCTCTAGGCACTAAAAAAACCTACAGCAATGCAGCAAAGAATGACAACTATTCCTTGAAGGCTGAGCTGTGCACGATGGAGTAACTCACTGGGGAGATCCTCCTGCAACCCCGGCCTTTAACCCCTGCAGCTGGGCACTGGGGAGGAATGTCCTCAGCCAGCAAGCTAGCTCAGAGACATCGCGTCCTCACCACCAGTCCGCCTGTGGACATAAGGCGTCATTGCTAGTCTGCCTGCTTGCTACCTCCTTCAGCAAAACACACGCTCTGCTGAACCCGGGCTAACCTGAGTTTTGAGTCGCGTGAACACCTTGTTTCCATTTCCACTCTTTACCTCATTCAGAAAAGAAAAAACAAATCAACACACCACGTGGACCTTCCAGTTTTGCTGTAAGCGGTATCTCTCTCCCTGCCCCCTTTTCAGGCGGGCGCACAGTGGTGAGAGTCAGAGGCTGGACTCCAGCAAACGGAGGATGCTTCTGTTCATGGTTGATTATGCATTTGTCACTTTTATTTTAGACCTCTGGTTAAGAAAAAAAAAGAGCGAGAAAAAAAGACACAAACCAGGAGGTTCAAAGCTGGTTTTCAGATAGACAGTGACAGATAAGAAAACCCCACTAACTGTCACAGTCACCGAATGACCCAAAAGACATCCTGTACAGCATACACTATTAACAATAATAGTACACAATGAATAATAGTAGTGTTAATATTGTAATTCTAAAGAAGCAGAAAAATAGCATCAGCCAGAGGTCAAGTGGGTTCAGGTAGCTTGGGTTCATTCTTATTCCATCTTAATTAGCACATCTAGATTTTTATATGAGTAGAGGAAAACCAGACTTCCTCTTGTTTTCCCCAAGTCTGCCATCCCTGTTCAGTCGAGACCAGTTCACAGGTGCCGAGTAAGAATCACAACCTTGCCTAGAGGTTTTGCCTCAAAATAAGCTCATATTGCAGCCATCTATCTCCTTAATTCCAGCACAACACTGAAAAATAAAACCATATTTTCCTATATTTGCTCCCTCACAGGATGATCTTTTCTCTTGCAGTAATCTTGTTATGTGGCTAGGCAAAGAGTAAAGTCTTATTCTGGGTGTGAAAGATTGATAGACTTTATCTCTCAAAGAAATTAGGAGCTATGGAGCTGCACTTTATTCACTGCCGATGCCAATACAGTTACTACATACACATTATCCCTGAGAACAGAATCCAGCCCTGGAATGCTGGAAAGACAACCATAGATTCACTTGTTACTTTTTAATATCAGAAAGTTTTAACAAGCATTTAAGTTGTCAAAAAGGACCGTGCTGATTCTTTTTCACAGACAACGAAGACCGAGAACGACTGCACTTCTGATGCTAATCGTTGTCTTTTACTGAACATGCTAAATTACTTTTCTCTGCATGTTGCTTTCAGAAACCATGTATTAGCCAAGTTTCTCTGTTGCCAGTTTCTGGAGATCGTATCAAAGAACATCCTGGGTACAAAGCACTGCTGATTACTACATGGCATAGCAAGCAAAGCCCTGTGTTAAACTCACACTTGCTCTGCGACTACGGTCTCCGAACTACACCAGGCTCTGTCCTGCATGGGAATGCATCAGAAAAAGCAGCTTTGCAGAGTGGCCTTCTGCGGTGGTGGTCTCAGACTGCGCCCCGCCGTCGCTCAAGGGGCCATTGCTGGCAAAAGCTATTGGGAAAGTCAGGGAAGAAAAACACATCAGGCCTTTTCAGTTCAGAGGTACCGCTTCTGAACAGCTCCTGAGTCACAGATAACTGGAGACTGAGGCTGCGCTAGAGAGATACCGGTTGCCCTGTTCTTCCATTCTTCCCTTGGCATCTGCTGCTGGTGAACCCCAAGTGATAGTGTGCCGGGTTGGCCGGCCCCTTGTCTGACCCTGGGCAGATGTTCTGCTCTTCGGTTAAGCCTCAGGAACAACATGGGAGCAACAGTACCAGGAATACCTATAATACCAAAATGGTGCGTTTATCAGCCCTGCGCTCCCACAGGCAGACACCGCAGCGTCGCCAAGATGTTAGCATTTGCTGTTCTTGGACCCTTCGCTTTGGGCTTCCGGGAGGAGGCAGATGTGTAGCTTATCGCTCACCCCACTTTTAGCGCACAGAGGGCATTTCAACACTACTGTCTTTGCTTGCAGAGTCATTGTCATAGGGAAGTATGTGACCACTACGCGCAGCTCCCAGCTAGCGTGCTGTGTTGCTCAACAGTGACAGTTGGGTTTACATCAGCCATCACCCGCTGTGGCAACGAAGTGCTTCCCCAAGACCAGAGCTACTCTTCAGCTGCAGAAACCATTGTAACAGAACAAAAGAGGTTTCGCTGTACAACATACATCTGTCTCTCAGTCCATGAGGTATCATGCTGCTGGGCCTCCCTGTGACCACTGCATCAAACCTCTCCTGTTTGGACACAGAAGGTCTTTGCAGCTGTTGTCCCCAGCGACCACCTCTCACAGCAGGATTACCTGCTTCATCAGACCCCTTCACAGTGGGACAAGAAGAGCCCAAACAAAACTGTGTGGGTTGGTACAATTGCCAACAGGCTTTGTAAAAGCGGGAGCCCTGTTTTCCATAAGCATTGCCTTGACTGCCTGCAACGTTTCTCACCCTTCCCAACAGGAAAACTATACTTTGAGAGATCACAGTCCTCATAACCTGAGCAGCCCTTTCTCTTCTGAGACTCTTAAGAGAGCATTCATTAAATCAGATGCCTCCACGCTATAGCTGAACCAGGACAGACCCATCAAACCAACAAGAATATCTCCAACATCCAGTATCTATTTCCAGCACATCTTCCCTCTTGTGATGGAGCTCTTGAGACATTCCAGGGCATTTTCCACTCCAGTGAAATTCCATCAGCATACCTCTTCCCACTGCAATGCTTCACATGATATTGCCTAGAGCAGGGACAGAGGCTGAAATGCCAGCATGTAGTAATTGGGGATTTCTCCCCCTTTCCCGGAGCAGCTGACCTGCTTGACATTCTTTACTCAGTCAGGTATGAATCAGAGACTCCTTCAGGCAAGAGCATGGAAAAATAAGAAAGGGAAGAGGTTTTATTGAACCTGTTGGCTTAATCTTATCCCAGGATGTGAATGCCAATGATCTTTGAAAACCCTCAGACTGCAGAGTTCAAACATATCAACAAACATCTCCTTTCAAAGCAGCTTATGGAACATCGCACAAATCCAACAAGGCGCATAAAAAGTGTATTTTAAGCAGCACCCCAACCTTATCCAGACAGCGAACTTACACTTGGCACAGAGAGAGTCAAGAAATTACCCATCAGAGCGCATCACCTGAGCAAGGTATTAGTGTCAGAGCGCTGATTACCCTGCTGAGCAGGTTAAAACGCCAGCAGCAACCAGACAGGCCTCTATAGGCTGCCCGCAGAGCAGATCAGAGGTCTTGATAGGGTCAGGGCCGTTCTCATGGCTTCCTGTCAAAAGCTGAGTAAATACAAATGTTGAGTCTTAAAATTGGAGCAGACAGGGTAACTTTGTGAGGCAGGGTCATTTTTCTAAGCAGGTACATTTCTAGCCTGATGGGTAGGCTTTGCAGATGTGTTCTCCAGCAAGGACAAAGCTGCTCTTGCAGTGTTGTAGAGGGGAAACCTCTGTGTAGAATTCAGCAGGGCCTAGAGATGGGCACAAATATTTTAAAAGCTCTTCTGCTGTGTATCACTTCTATATGTTATATTAAGGTTTTACCTAAGGATTTGCAACTTTTTAGTAGATACAAAGCCAAGTTTAGGGTGACTGATGAAAGGAAGGGGAGAGAAACACGGCACTTCGCACCAAAAGCCGCTGCTCTGTGTTCACGTTGCTTTCACCTCCTCCAGGATCGCGTTTGCATTATCCTCCACCCCTCTCCAGACCCAAACCAATCTGCTCCTCGCACATCCCAATAACACGGCTGTGAAAACACACAGCGTCCTCAACAGCCCGTCTTCAGCAGTGACCTCGCTCTTAGAGGTGGTCAGTGGAAGCCCTGAGGGAAAAGCACAGACACTTTGGCCAAGACTAGAGGGCACGGAGAGGTGCCCAGATCTGACCAGAGCCCGCAAAGCGGCTAAGGGAGGGGATGTCCAAGGCAGGCACGTTCCTTGAAAGCTGGAGGAAGACTCTGACCCGAGCAGGTCCCCTCCAGGGGCTCGGCCTCCGTGCCCAGCTCCTCCGAGGCTCCGTCTTGCCCAGGCTGCTGCCGCTATATCCCGTGGCCGAGACAAATCGCTGCATCTGGAGCAGGAGCGAGTCCCACCGGGCAGAGAGACGCTCCAGAGGCTGCAGGGGGAAAGGACGGCAGCCAGCAGCAGCTCCCGCCCCCGCAGCGCTGTTCAGCGGCCGGGCCCGCCCCACGGCCCAGCGCGTTTCTCCGCTCCCGGAGGGTGCCAGGGCCCGGGCGGCACCCACAGCCCGACGGAGCGGCCCGCGGCGCTCACCGCCTGCCCCGACGGCCGCCCCGCCCCGACCCCCCCCGCCGCTCCGTCCTGCACCCCCCCGACCCCCCCTCCCTCCCTCCCGCCGCCGGGTGTCGCTGCCGCGCCGCTCCCCGTGCCCGGGGCGGCCGCTCCGCTGCAGCGGTCCCGCCGTCGGTGCGGATGTCCCGGCGCTCGGGCCGGGGAGCGGTAGCGGCTTCCAGGTGTGGAGGAGCCGCTGCCCCGCGGCCGCCGAGGCTGAGGCCGCCGAGGCGGTGCCGGCGCTGGGGTCTGCCTGGGAAGCCTGCCCGAGGGATCCCTGGGCGCCCTCGCTGCTCCGCAGATGGCCGGACGGTTGTTTCCATGACGGGCGGTGCTGTGGAAACTGCATGGGAACATTCTTTGCAATCCTGGGCTTACAATCTCTCCAGGGAAAGAGCTGCTGGTCAGAAAAATATAAGGAGGACTTTTCAGTCTGAGGGCCGGATTTTATTTTTAAAGTCCATGTAAAAATAATGCAAAGAATTATTTGTGCCTGCTTGTGGGCCCAGAAGACGGAGTGGTAGAGCAGCGGCAGAGACATTTTCCCAGGCAGCTTCGAGCATCCCTGATGAATAACTGCAACTGAAGTCAAACCAGCACTACTGAATTCCTTGCCCTGGGAATCGCCTTCCTACCAGCTAAAATGTGACCTTTGGTATCATTACATCAGCTATAGCATTCTGCTAGGACCCGATAAAACAAACACCACCACCCCCCCAAAAAAAAACCCCAGAGAGATTCTGCTTATTACAGTAATCACAAGAACCTGGTTCTTACCAACTCCAACCCAAGCAACGATCAAAACCATCACAGCCACTGCCTGCCTCATCCCGGCCTTTTCCCTAAAGCAGCGTGCTTTCAGAGACCATCAGCAACAGCGTTCCCTGGGAGCAGAGGGAGCATCAGCAGAGGTGCTTGCAGCCGCCCGTGACGGGTCTGATGCCTGGTCACAGGGCACGTTGTGCCTCTCTCGGGATTGCCTTCTTGTTGAGCTGCTGCTGCCTCACTGAGCCGCTGCAGAGAGGCGAGCAGGGGGTGGCTTTCCCAGGCCCACGGGCACTGCTTCCCTCAGCAGAAAAGTAGAGGCACCAAGAAAGCAAACTTGCAGAAGCAAACCGTGTGTTCTTTTTGTGCAAGCACTGTTTCTGGTACGCTTTGGCAGGAGTAATTGATTGCCTTCTTTAGGGGCTGGAGACAGAGAAATTGGGAGGGCAGTAGGGGAGGAAACAAACATTTCTGCTTCTTCCAGAAAGCAGGCAAATACAGGCACTGCATCCAGGGAAAGTAACCGGAGGTGGTCTTGCCTTATCAGCTTCTCACATGAACCCCTCCATGCTGCCGCCTTTGCTGTCTCTTATGGTGTAAGGCCAGTGGCCTTACTTCTCTAGAACTGTCCTTTCAACTTCTCTAGAATTGTACTTTACGTGATGTCCAAAGGTAGTCTATATTCCCCATCACTGCCTTAATGGAAGACACGTGCAGGAATCCCTGTATGATTTTTGCACCCCAGGACCCAGAGATGCACACTCAACCTTCCCAACATACATTAGAGGTCAGAGGCAAGTGACAGCAAATAGACCATCTTCACAAGGACAGGCTCAGCAGCCACTCTGCAGGGACAAAGCAAACTTCCAACACAGAGAGGCAGAGCAGCTTTGACTGTCAAGGCACCGAAATCAGCTCTACCATCTTTCCTCCACTGGCACAGCTTTGCATCCTTCAGCCTGACCCACACAAAGGTCCTTCTCACTTTCTGGCAGTTACGGTCCCACAAGTTTTGCAGGCGTTTCCAGCCGGGATGAGCACTGTAACAAGTTTTATGCTACTAATGCCTCAAGACAGGGGAAACTTGGAGAACAAAAGGGATAGGTGAGCAAAAGACCACACCATGCAGCCAGCGCTGGGCATGCAGATGAGGCGTCAGCTGCGGTGCGAGTGAGTACTCACCACTGGAATGTCCCGCAGGAAAGGGGCTGGGGCCGAGAGGATGTGGAAGGAGGTGAGGAACTGAGCTGACCCACGGGCTGCTCACACCCTGAGGCAGGGGAGCCAGTCCCAGGGAGAGCCGAGGCAGCGTTTGGCTCTATAAGTGCAAAGAGGTGAGTTGGCTGGCCTGGAGAGAGTGATGGCAGCTGCAAATCACAGTGGAGCAGGGGCAAAAAAAGAGACATTATTAAGGACACCCGGGTTGAAGCATCAAGAGTATCTGCACTTCACAGTGGGGATCAGAGTTCCCGTGGGCACATGGGGAGGAGGGTAAAGGGTACTGCAGATGAAATGGCAGTGCCTGTTCTGTAAGCTGCATGGCCATGCCGATGCACCTCGCTCCTCCAGCAGACCTGGAGCTCCCCTGCTGATCTGTGCAGGGCTCTGGGGTCCCACAAGCTTTCCTGCTCACAGCTACCCAGAGGCCATTCATCCCCTCTGAGCAGCTCCCAAGTCACATTGTCAATGCTGCAATTTGTCAATGAAAACATGTTTTGTAATGTCATTTTCTCAGGGACTGAAACACTCTGTTTCTCTATTCAGGGCCACATTTTTTCACTTTAGTCAAGCTTTTGGAGATCAATAAAAATATGCATGCATACTGAATGAGGCATGGTCCTCCCCAAGTTTCCTTTCATTTATTTGATAAAGTGAAGAGGCTCTCTGGTTTCATTCCATATGTAACATTTTTCACTTGCAAAAACATGGGAAGAATAAAATAAATGCATATTTCAGATACTTCTTCCTTTCAGCTATTGGTTCTTAGCCTTTTGCATCATGTTCCCATGAGAAAATTAAAAAACATTTCTTATTTCATGTGACCTGAGAATTTGGGGGTTTTTTTGTCTTTTAAACCTTTTCTTACTTTATACAGACACACGCACAGCGTGACCATAGCTTGAAAGCAAGATTGTCTTCCCCTATTTTTTTTTAGTTCACATAAAAAAGATTGGAGGCATTTAACTTCTGACAAAATCCTGGCTTTGGCATCTCTCTTGAGTTTGCCACATACTGAAAATGTTTGATCGGTTAGATCGCGCCTGCCCTTGACCTGCCACTTTTGGTGGGTACCTGCCAGGCAGAACTGGCCATCGGCCCCTGTGCTAACGCACCGCTCTCCTCTCCCTCCCTCTGTGCAGCGCAGCGGAGACGGATGCAGGGGCTGAAGCAGATGCCGTGTCCGAAAGGGGCTTGAGTCCTCCAGGGCCCAAGAGGCCGGAGACGGGGCAGGAGCTGTGGTGGCCGTGGGACCTGCTGCCGGGGTGGCTGGGGCAGCCCTGCCAGCACTGCCCAGAGCCCAGCCTGGTGCCGCTGCCCACGGGCTGTTCTCTGGCCCATCCGCTTAGAGAAGAGGTCCTGGGGACCACCGTGGTGAAAACTCTTTCTGCTGGGAGAACTTGAAGGAGAAACACCCCTAAAACCTTCCGCGTTTCAGCTGTGGGCTGGATTTAAGTGTATTAGCAATAACATCTTGACAAGTTCAGTAAAGGCTGAAGTGGCACAATGGGACTGCTTCCCATTTTCTTGCATTCCTAGCTGGCCCTTATCAGGCTTTGAAGGAGGGGTTTGCTTCCAAAAGAAAAGCTCCCTCCCTCCTAACCTGCCCATAGCGCTGCGCAGCAGTGCCCTGGGGAGCCCCGGATGGCACAGAGTCGACCAGACAGCCTGGGTGCCCGCAGTCGGACGCGGTCCAGCCGGCGCAGCCCAGCGCTGACGGGCAGGAGGCGATGTGCCGGCCATCCCGCCTCGCAGCCTGGAGGAGAGGAGGGAAGGCAGCACCTCCCCACCCAGCAGTCGCGTGTCTGCAGCACAGGGCTGCCCCACAGAGCGGGCCACGGCACTTCCCATCGCGTTGCTTTCACCAGGACCAAACTCGGTTTTCCATGAGGAGCACTCAGCTCCACTGACAGCACAGGTCATACAACAGGTCATTCCCTGAGCCCTGGGGTCAAACAGCGTGGATTTGGTTGTGCCCACATCACAAAGCTCTTGGTCCTCGGTCTCCAGCATGTGGAGGCCTTGTGGTCCTAAGGCTTAAGCCTTAATTTTTAGTGCTTTTTTTTTTTTCCCAGTTCAAAGCACATGAAAGAACACACATCCTGTGCTGCAATCCTTCAGAGCAGTGTTTTCATAGCACAAAACTGTACGCTTGCCCATGCTGCCTATTGGCAATGGTTCCTGATTTATGATATTGTCCAAACAATGTTCAGGCATCATTTTCGAGAGTATTGTTAGCAAAGGCTAAAATAGTGCCAGGGTGTGAGCTAGTGATTAAGCAGGACAGATGATCGCTGGCCCAGTGCTTAAGCTCTCACACTGACAATGTTTTGCTCAGAGGTGTAGACATATCCTGGGAATCAACTGAGGGACGCAATCTGGGAAGTATGTAGTTTATACACTGTTCTGCCAACTGGGACATCCCAGAGCATCAGGAAACCTTAGGCCTTCCTACACTGCTCTTTGTTTCTTCTTTTTCAGTGACCATCAGCTGCTATACCATGATTCAAGCACTGTAATATTTATATCCTTGTCTAAATCATCACAAAATCTGTTCTACTATGAAGGTTGTTTCAACAGAAAAGAGCAAGAACATGAGTGATGAAGTATTGCACACTGTGTGAGGAGTTCAGGCAGGAATGGGATGTGGTGGACATGCTAGGTCTGTGCAGCAAGCAGAGGATTGCCACCCGGAGAGCAGGAGGAGGCTTTTCACCAAGGAGAGTGACAGCATTCGAGCATCACAGGTAGCATCGGTGGCACCTTGCTCAGGTACTGTGGATACTAAAGCAACAGGGATCAGGGCTGCATGTGATGATGAAATGGCTTTGAAGGGTGGCCTTGGTTGTTCTTCAAATATCCAGTAAGCTACATTGCTCCCACTATTAATAGGGAACACAAATACCATGGGAACACTATTAGGATTGGGAAGGAATCATTGCTGATTATTCCTAAAATCCAGGGTGGTCCACATTGGTGGAAAAGTAGTTAAAAATATTTCAGGGTCATTAAGCAAAAAGAAAAAGCATTTAAGAACAAAGACTTTTTCATGTGTTTTGAAGGACATTAGAATCTTTTAAACAGCTCATTTTCTTCTCTTGAGCACAGCAGGAATTACTCACAGTCAGTAATTCAATACAGTTCACCCTCTGAAAATTTTCTGTTCTGAACCTCCCCTTATTTTCTCTACTTGACTCACTGTTTAAAACTATTTGCTTGTTCCAGTCTGAGAACACATCCTCCACATGCAGTCACTTCGCAGGCAGCTCCCAGCTCAGATGCACTAGTCAGAACCTGACCTCCCTGGTGAATACACCTGGCTCCTACGGGGTGAGTCTGTTCCCAGCGAGATGGCCATTACCAAGGGAGTGCCTTTGCTGCTGCTGTTCTCTAATTTATTATTTGTTCTCAGCAAGCTTTGACATTAGTTCATGTTTTCTTAGATATTTCTACCAGTCCGTTCTTTGAGAGAATGTTCATGGAAAGTGAGGGCACAAGAAAATCAGACTCTGTTTTATTTTCGAAAAGGGAGACTACAAAGAGATGTCTGTCCTCCGTGCATCTGTTTCAAGCCTCACATCTGGGGTGGGAAGATTTGTACAAGTGGAAAGGCACTTTGGCCCAGCATAAGTTGGTTCCCTGCAGCACATTCCCCAGCCGCATACCAAGCCCAGATTAATATGATTTAAGTGGCAGGGCTTCCATCCCCTCACCTTGGGAAATGCTGCCAAGGTTTTACAGATCTTGCTGCTGGGACATTTTTCTAACTGGGTTTCAATCTTAAATGTCCTTTCGCACAGTTTCATCCCATTGGTTTCATATACAAGCTAAAATTAAAAAGAACGACATGAAATGAAGCCAAGGGAAATGCATTGAGTCATGTTTGGAGGGCGCATTGAGAGAACAGGACAAAATGTCCTTGAGAGGACAAAGAAATTGATCGTTAATAATATATCTCATGGTGCAGACACCAAAGAATTTTTACAACTGCTGTGAAGTCAGTGCGTTACGGTGTAGTTACAGTGCAGACCTGCAAAGTGAGCATAGGGATCAAGGTAGCTCAAGGTACGAGATTACAGTGTGTCTACATCCTGTGAAGCACCGAGCAGCCCTGAGTCCTGCAACCACACAGTCAGAAGGTTTTCTCCAGCCCTCGGCACCCACACGGGAATCTTCTGGACCTGCTGGCTTGCTGGATGCATGCAGCAAGTGGGTATCCTTTAGGAGCAGGGCTCAAACTCGAGAAAAGTCCACTAATCTGACTCAGGTATCCTGTGCAACATGCTCTAGGTGTTCCTGCTCTAGCGGGGGGGGGTTGAACTAGATGATCTCTAGAGGTCCCTTCCAACCCCTACCAATCTGTGAATCTGTGACAAACCTTTTCAATTTTATGAGAATTAAACAGTACAGAGGGAATTGTAGTGGTCATGTCTTTGAAAATGGATTACTGTTCTAAACCCTGGGTAGAAGATCTGAGTCCAGCAACCTCTGACAGTAGCTGTGATCGTCCCCCATACATTTGGCAAACAAAAGAGAGTTTTAAACTGTTTTAATCTTTCCTGCTTTTCGTAATAATCAAGTTCAGATGAGACTCATGCTGTGGACAGAAGGAACAGTCCAGGTCAGCATACCCCAATATCCATAAGGAGAGAGATGAGAAGGTGGATACAGAGGAGAGATTTGACCAGGGTGATGAAAGATGATAAAAAAGGGAATACCAAAACTCAACAAAGACAAATTAAACAAAGTGGGAATTTCTCACTGAGTGGAGCAGCAGCAAAGCAAAGTCTAATCACACTGGGACATTGGACCAGTTCCGAACCCCAAACCATCTGAATCACTGCCAGTGGTTTTCCTTTGACAGCTTCAGCTGGCGAGGGGGAAGAATTGGGCAGCAATTGCAGATGAGGAGATCCAGATACCCTTGCAGCAGGTACAGCACAGATGGCTATGAGCTCCATATCTTTTAGGTAACACATTGGAGTCCTAATGGCAGCAACATGTATAACAAATGAGGTCACCAGGACTAATATTATTACAACAAATTCCACAGGAATTAATCATGTTTGAGCCATAATGATAACAGAGTGTTGGTTAACGAATTATCTCCCAAGCCTCCCATCCCTCTGGCACTCGTTCATAGGCCAGTTTCTTGGGATGGGGCATGGACTGTTTTCTTTCAAAAGCAAGCAAGCTATTCTTTCAAAAGAAGCAGGCTCATTTAGTCTGATTGAGGTTTATTCTCAGGTAGGTCAGGCTTTTGTAGTGTAAGCCATTCCAAAACTGCATTATGATATATTTTTGTAAGGTTTTGTGTTGGGCTTTTTTCCTCCTTTCTATGCGAAATACTGTCAGGACCCTGGGAATGTCCCCCTAACAGCCTTCTGGCTTTGAGATAAATGTAATCTCTTTATAAAAACACACACTTACATAGATTACACCAGCCTGGTGCTGGATGTAGTGTTCGCCACAAATCACACCACCTCACTGCTGTACCAAGTCTAAAACACAACAGAAGAAACATCTTGGTCAATGTCCATCTTAATTTTTGTTCTTCAACAGCAGGAAACTCAAGTGAAAGGTTTTAATTAGTCCTTGCACCAAAAAAAGCTTGTGAGATCTCCAGATAAAGGTTTTCCTGAATTAATAGACCACATAGATCAACGTATGTCAATAAACAGAAACCGTTATGACCATGAGAGGGAAAACCTGTGCAGGCGGAGCTGCTCACGTGCCTGTGTGTCTGATCAGTAGGTCTGGTAAGGGCGCTGACCTCCAGCGTGCCCGTCCTCCCTGGTGCTGGATGGCTGTTAGGCTTTTACCAAAGGAATGAGAGAAATAGAAAGAAAGAGAATGAGAACTTTGACCAAGCTCCCGGAAATCAGAGCAGTTGTTAGCTGAATCGTACATCACGATGAAGGTTGAAGTCAGGTTAGTGGCAGTGAGTTATCCATGGGCTATTTTTCTCAATCTGGTCATCCCAGAATAGCTGCTGTGCTTCAGTTTCCAATACAAAAGCTGTCTCTGTTGCTCACATGTAGTAAGCAGGAAACCAGCAGGAAAGAGTGAAGATTCCACAAAAATTCCGCCTCTTCCTGTATTACTGGCTGCGCTGATGCTTTCTCTGCTGAGGTCTTGTTTGACTCCTGGGCACCCATCCAGATTCACCCCCTGGCAGGAGACAAAAAGTGCCGTTCATAGACTGAAAATTGGAGATTCAGTCTTGAGACACCATTTGGCTGACAGATGTTTCTGCTCCTCTGTCTCCATCTTTTTTTTTCTCCTACTAATTCCTATCCCAGGAAGTGCGTGGCACTAGTGCAGACGGGAGGGGAAAAACCCACAAAAAATAAAAACATTTAAAAAGCCTTGGGACATGAATTCTTAATCAAATACCGTAGGTCTGGTTGTGCCTGGAGGGGTGCGCCTGTACCTCTGGGTCTGGGTGGGAGTCTGCCTGCAATGAATATTTCATCCAACTCAAAGGGCAGATGTTGCACAATGTCTCTCAACTCCCATTTCACAGAACAGGGAGCGTCAGCAGTCCAATGGTTCGCACAAATGTCATCTTACAGAATTTGCGAAGCTGTGCCCCAGTCCTGCAATGAGCAGGGACACCTCTGCCTGTGCAGAGCTTGTCGCCGGTGTCAAGGCCTTTGACTTAAGACCAGCAGTCTTAATGAGGGATGTGTTAGAGCAGGTCAGTAAAGTGTTGGGTAAAGCTCAGGAGGAATTCTGCTTTCTTAATTCCTTGAGAGGTTCGGATCTCATCTTATTTTTGCCCCCTTCAGTGGGTCACTGATGAATTAAACTAGCCCATAAAAAGGGAGCACAAAGCTCAGTACGTTTCGTCTTTTGACAAACTGACAGCTCTTTGACTGCTTTTCTACACCAAGTGAGGGATGTTAGCCACCATCCTCTGGCTGACTCTCTCCCCTGTCCTCTGCTGCTTCTACCTGCCTCTAACCGACGACACTCTCCTGGAGGAAAGACTGGCCACGTCGCTGCTGAGATAAAGGGAGCTGCTCACGCGGCATGTGAAATAACTCCTGGAGCAGTGCTCATAAAGAAGCTAAGAAATGAAGGTGATGTGTTGATAGCGAAGGTGCATCCCTTGCAATCCTGTGCTGGGATGAGCATATCAATAGGTGATATTTTACTTTCTCCGGAAGACTTTTAGCTGCAGCTACAGCTTTGATGCAGTCCATCACCTGCTCAAGTCAAACTGAAGCCAGCGTAATCAGCCAATTTCTGCTTGACTGATTACATAAAACAGACGAGTGTTTGTCAGGTCCTCCTCTGCTGCACAGGTATAACCATGTACCTATACTACGGCTAAAGCAGAAACCGTCCACAGTTTGTGGAGACCCTTTTTATCAGCACTAAATACATGCACTGAAGCTAGGCTGTGTCCTAGTCAGCCTTCCCTATCAACATGAAAGAATAGCTGCAGGACACAGCCATACTTCAAAACTTGCTGCTACCATTTACTGGGATGGGTAGTAAAGCAAGAGAGAGTGGCTTAGGAAACAGTCACCTTCATCAAGGGATACTAAAAGCTTGGCAGATAAGCAGGTCCTCTGAGCCTTTGATACTGAGTAAATTCAGGAGCAGGTTAGGTAAGTGCAATTGCTCATCACAGCCAACAGTGAAAACTATTTCATTGTTTAGAATAAAAGATAATTCATGAAGAGCTGTATTATAGCTCTGTCTTCTGCAAGAGATGTATTGGTTTATTTTTTTGTGTATGACTGGCTTCTCTACGTGAGACATGAGGCTAGAGTCTTGACCAGGGCAGAGCGAGGTGTTGAATGTGTTTGGATTGAGCAGGGCATGAAAATGAAGGGCTGTAGTTTGCCAAGCCATGTTTCTAGGCCCTGAGGACCTCCTCCAGATCTCATGGTCCCTCCCATAAGCCCAAAGCTCTGCAAAGGGCACTGGGATATGTAGGGCTTCTCAAGAGAAAGTGAATACTTTGAGCTGTTGTTTTCCTTCTTTCCTCCCCAAACAGCCAGTGGCACAGGATGGGGGTCCTCCAACTTCTGCAAGAATCAAAATAATTTTCAGTGGCATTTCAAAACAATGCCTTTTAAGGAGAAGAAATCCATGGCCAGCAAGCGGTGTACATGCATCAGCCACCCAAGAGCCTGAAATGGTTTCCACTGTCCAGATCTACAAAGCCACTGTGGAGTTATCACAGAAGGTAGTGCTGGTAAGTCTGGAGCAATGAGAGCCAACACCCAGCAGAGCTCACCAACACCTAAGCTCTACCTTAACCCTACACAGATCTATGACTTGGATGTGTGAGTGATGCCACCATCCAGCTTCATGTAATGCACCCGCTACAAAAACCAGACAAGACGTGAGAGGGGCATCTTCACTCTTTTGCAACGGTTTAATGATATAAATAAAAGTGTGAGGAAAGAGGGAAAAGAGACGTCTGCATCTGCAGCACGATGTCGGTGCTGCACTATGCCTGTGACCCAACAAGGTCCCCTCGTCCCTCCAGGTCCCCAACGAGCCTCCCCATCAGGCTGTGACAGGCTTGCACCAATGCAAACAGCACATTTTCTTTGAGACAGTAAAACTGTAGCCCCTCACATGAATGGCCAGAAATGTTGGGGTTTGCCGCAATTCCCAAGGTGAGTGAGGCAATTCAAATGAACAGAGAGGCTGGCAAAGACAGAGGTCACCTCTTCCTCCTGCCGGGGTGCCGGGTGGCCGGCTTCCCCCAGCTCCCCTCTGCCCTTGCAGCAAGCCCCTGGGACGGCCAGACCAGCAAGGCGCTGGGGACCCGGAGAAGGGTCGAAGCAAAGCAAGGAGGGGTTTGTCTCTTGGAGGCCCCCTGAGCACCCCTCTCTGCCTGGATGACGAGAGGAAAGGGAAGAGGAAGGAGGGAGAGGCTAGGACGGCGTACGGTCCCCAGCAGCCCCACGCGGCTTCAGACCGCTCTGCTGCTGGGCTGCACACAGGCTCCATGCCGGGATCCTGCGAGGGGGAAGGAGACGAGCAGTGGAAACAGGAAATACAGCAGCGAATTCCCCTGCTCTGGGACAGGGAAATTGCTCCATTTAGGGCCTGTCATTTATTTTTAACGTGGGCTCTTGGACTCACACACTGTTGTTACTGATCCTGCAAAAGGAGGGCGGAGGGGTTTCCTTGCAGCAAGGCATCTATGTCGCGCTGGGCACAGGATGGGCTTGGGAGGTTTCTGATTCCAGGAATGTGACTTTTTATAGATCTTAATCCAGGAAATAAAATGACGTGGCTGACCTGTACACTAAGATACTCACCGTGCAGCCCTTGCGCACTAGGCAAAGAGTAACCAGAGGAGCACGGAGACGGCACAGGCACACACTCAGAGATACGAAGACTGGGGAGAAATTACATATTTTGGCTGGAAGTCTACAGCTGAGACGAATGTGAAAATTGTGCAAAGGGGACATTAAGCTAACTAGTAACCTAACAAATAAAACATCCTTGTAGTGAGATATAAGCTCCAAAGAGAAATAGCAAAAGCCTTTGTATTTTACCTGTGCATTTTTTTTTTTTTACACCATTGCAATCCCTAATCAATTTCAAATCTGTCTCTCGGGCCCTCTAACCCTATGTCGGGTAAGTCCCTGGAGCATATTCTTAGAGAATACTGTACTTGTACTAAAACTGATTAAAACAACGGAAGCAAAAGGCTCAAAATACACAATTTTTTCAGGATTGGAAATAGTAGCCTTAGAGAAGTGATACATGTTTGTGCTTATACACACACACGTGCCCAGCACAAAGGGAAAACACATAAAAAGACAAAAATAGTGCAAAAGGCTTTAGATTGGTCTGGGATGGCCACACGGCTCCACTCCACCTTCTTTTGAGCTTATATGCAAACTGTTGAAGCAGCTTATCAACTTTAATATGCTCAGGGAGTGTGACAAAATCATTGCCCTCTTTCAGCCTACTTTAATGATGAGTTAATTGCCCGTGATGAGACTTTGATTTTCTTGGAATGCCTTAGCCCTTTGTAATTTTCAGGTTCTGGCTTATTCACAGACATTTTCATGAATAACTGCAGTCCTTCTTGAGTAATAAAGGAGGACAATCCCACAAGGGAAACTGAGCTGCATATTTTCTATGTGTGCATGAGGTGCCTGTCAATTTTCTTCTTTCAGTCTCTAACTACGTTTCATCTGCCCCTGTGGAAGTCAATCCAACAAGGCCAACACCCATTTTCTCTCCAAACTGTACCTCTACATGGGATTTTTTACTCAAGCAATGATGCAGCTGAACGGAAAATAATCGTGGACCCAGCAGTTTTCAACACTGAGCAAAGCCTATGCTGCTAGAGGAATCTAAACTGGACAGCTTGAGGGTCTGGGGCTTTGCAGCAAGGACTCTTTAAATTAGGAATGTGTAAAGACTTTCCTGTGGTTTGGCACATGGGAAGCATTCCATAAACGCATCACAGAAATTAAATATAGAACAGACCTGCTGATAGGTCTAATCCATTTTGCTTGGCTAGCACAGAATTGGTTCCTATGGGACAGTCTGTATTGTTTGCTCGAGAAAAGTTTAACATTTCCTAGGTGATGAAGCTTCCACCAATTCTTTTCAGGAAACAATTAACAGCCTTACACATCTCAGTGTCAAGAATTTTTTTCTGAGATTCTTCCTACTTTTTTTATTTTATTTTATTTTTGCAACATACAGCTGGTAGACATGTCCTAGGGGACTGTTATAAATAATTTCCTTCCCACCTGAGTGCTTACACTTTCCAATTTTTCTGGTGTGCTGCATGAACTAGGCAAAGGACAGGATTATACATATTGTGATCTCCCAGTTCAACCCTTTTTTATTCCTTCACACAAGCTTTTCCCTTAAAATCCCCAAATTTTTCTTTTCTAGATCCTCCCTGGTTAGATCACTGCTTTTTCAGCGAAACGGTGAAATGGATGGATGAAAGTCTTACAAGCACAGGACACAGCATACGCTATTCAGCGTTTAGCCTTCCTTAGAATGAGTGTGCTGTAGGAGTTTTTCATGGGCTGTAATATCCCATATGTTCCTGAGCTGTCAATCATTTTGGCATTTATCTTTGACCACAAGTACAGTTTTCAGTATTGGAAAATATGCCAAGGCTTTAGCAACCGGAGCACAATCTCCTCTTCAGTACTTGTTTTGTTCAAGTTCAATGCATAATGTAGGTCTCATCTGGGTGTTTGTGGAAAGCTTACTCATGGCATTTAGCCACTCTTTAATTTGGCACGGTGGATAAAAGTTAGCTCTGTAGCTCTGGAACCAGGCGTGCTGGCAGAAATGCTGGGTCTGGATCCAGAGGAGGAGCAGCAGTTAAGGGCCACAGCTGGAGAGAGCAGGTGAGCCAGGACCTGAGGTTACCACACTGCTGACCAGGACCACGGTCCTTGGCGGGGCTCACACTGAGGCAGCGTGGCAGCGTTTACACGCGGCTGTGTGAGCCGTCAGGACTGCAGCCAGAGCATGAATGAGTTAAGAACGGTTCTGCTGGAGAAATGCTCTGTTGGGGAGCACTTGGAAATTCTTACCATTCAGGGGAAGACTTTCTGAGACCTCAAAGACACTCTCGTTCATCTTTTTTCTCAAGACAGGGCACTTGTCCAGCTTCTCACTTGTACCATGCAAACTGAGATGTACTCCATTCTTTGTTAAGTGCTGTGATCTGCAAATTAAAAGTGCTATTTAATTTGGAAAATCAAATAATATTTGCATGTATGCAAATAAAATGCAAAAATGCTATTTGTGAGAAAATAATGTTAAGATTAAAAACACCACTAAAGGAAGTCTGTTGTCTTCTGTTCCCTCACCAAACACAAGTGGAACAGTGACAGTGATTATTCAGTTCCACTCAGGTCTGCCGGTGACAAGTGCTAAAATACTGTGCAGTGAAGTTAGATGAATTTGCCTTATGGGGGAAGTTTTTATATCTTCTGAGAATAAACTTTGTCCTCTCCCTAAAAATTCTGCATGTCTGGCATCCCCTTCCATGGACAGTTTGCAGGAAGGAACAAATGAGAATAAAGCAGGACTCACGGGACTGCAGCTCAGTGCAGCCCTGACACCCAAATATTCAGGTGTGTGACAAGTGATAAACAAGCCGAAGACTGACTGCAGCCAAGAACATGTACATTGAGTCTGTTTAACGTTTTCTGTGCCCTCCTTACTGATTTGTTTATATCTTTATTATCTGTACAGGAGAATCTGAGGCTTCTCCAGTAGGATTCATGCCACTTCACTAGAAGTTTATAAACATTTTGACAGTTCTCATACAATTAAGTTTGGTTTTATATTCATATAGTGAATGACACTCGTATGTACTTTCAAGTGCTAAAGATTTATTAATTTTCCTTTGCACTCCCTAGAAATGCAGTAGCAATTCCTAATCTGGCCAGATTGCTTTGGGCTCTGGAACAAAGTTTTTCTCTTTCACACAGATATTAAAACTGGATCAACCCTAAGCTGCAAAACTATATGCTCAACCTCGACCTTGACCTGTCCAAAATCATGGCTGCTATTGCATTCCCTCATTGCTGACGGGTTTTTTTAATTATCCTTTTCTGTTTATTTATGTTTTTGATGAATGGAATCATAGTGGAATATGATTGATTCAACTGGAAAAGAAACTGTACCCTCTGCAGACTGCACCTTTTCCTGTCACTCCTAGCGATGCTCCCTCCATGCTCCAAGCTCAGGAAACCTTGCTGGGGCTTTCATAGAAAAGATCAGCACTGGGTGTTTCCCTGTAGCAAAGTCTGCAGGGTAAAAGGTAATGAATGGGTGTGCTGGCTGCCCACAGGCTGGTGGCCATAGTTCCTTCTTCCAGATGAAGCAGTGTATAACCTCCTCTTTTTTTTTTTTTTTAAAGCAGCAGCTAAGCAGTTGGATTTCATTCATCATTATGTTTTCTTCTGTTTTTTTCTTTTCATTTTCTTCCTTTTCTATTTCAATTTCAGCAACATACTTTTCAATTTCTTCAGGGTTTAGGATCTTCAGCAGCTGTTCTCACCTCATAACTGCCAGCTCAATGTTCTTCCCGCCAGACTGTACGACTTCAAGAGCCTTGATGACAAGTTTAATAGTTAGATCATCTGTTTTGATGGCTTGATGGTTGGACTTGATGATCGTAGAGGTCTTTTCCAACCTTAAAGTTTCTATGATTCTATGATTTTTTTAAGGCTGATATTGATGTGAATCATCTTTCGAGCGAGCAGGTGAGTGCCATTTCCTCCAAGTGGCAGGTGAGGAAATATGCAGACAAATGCATTCCCCAAGGTCAGGTGCAAATCACAGGCAGGAACTGGAGGAGAACCCAGGATGCCTGCCTTTCTCAGGCAATCAGTGAGGACAAGGCAGTGTGATGTGCACCTTGTGCCTTCGCTGCCTGAAGCCTTGCCGTCTCAGGCTGTGTGCCATCGTTAACATAAATGCATCGTTAGCAGGCCCAGGCAGCCTGGAAATGGATGGTTTCTTCAGGAGAGCTTTGCAGAACTGACTCCTGTAAAACATGTTTCTCATGCCTGTTTGGGAGCATGTGAAAAGCTGCTCTCTGTCGCAGAGTGGGTGCCTTGTCCTCAGAGGCATATAGAAGCTGACAGCATAACTGCAGGACGGTTCAGGCGGGATGGGATCCCACTGACCCCCTTGAGAATAAGCTGCTCTGGCAGTTCTCTGCTGGGAGAGGGCCTGGATATGGCCCTCACAGTCTTCCTGGAGGTTGTTGAGAGAGCAAAACCAGGAGGCAGAAAGCTGGGTCCAGCAGCGATGTGCAGTTTCTCACATCCGCTCCCTAACACCATCCTGCTCACATCCTCTCACCACAACCCCCACGTCCGTGTCGTTCCCCAAGTCCGTATTTCCTTCCATTGTTCCCCAGCAACTCCTTGGGCAATACTGTCTCCCCTCCCAGCCTCATAGGCAGTCTTGGCCATCCAGTGTGAAGTGATGGATGGGCTTTAAACAACAGAACAGAATAAACATTTGCTTCTCCTCAGAAGCTTCCCCCTCCCCAGTGCCCCCACACCCATGCACATGATGCAGTCAGACATCTTTCTTCTCACGCCCATTGACGCAGGGGCAGAGGGTGGGAGGGTTTCAGAAAGATTCTCATGTCGTCTTGTCCCTTGAACAAATTGCGCTCCTGCTAGCGCTGCCAGCGCAGCCCGGCTTAGCACTGAGCTCCTGGGCGCTACTTTCCCCCTCCTCACCACTTCTTCCCAAGCATTAGATGTGAGCTGTTTGCCAAGGTGCTGAGCATCTCCAGCCAAAGTCCTAAAGGCCAAGTGGAAGCTGAAGTTCTCAGAGTTTATTTCTCTTTTTCCTCTCTTTTCCTGCTTTATCAGCAAACATCAGTTTGCCAGTGAAGACAGGCAGAAGGAATCAGCAATCCCGACCAAACTAGGAGTGCTTGTTCAAACCAAATGCCCCCAATATTTCCAGCAACCAAAGCCATCTGTATCAAATTTATTTAGCCAGAGAGCCTGAAAAACTGGGAGAAGTCAAAAGATGGTAATTTTTTATTTTTTTAATAGTTTCATTTCAATCTATCTAAGGTTGATCTGAAAAATAATAGAAACATTCAATAGGGTTTTTTGTTTGTTTTTAACTGTAAACAAACCAGAAAAAAAAGAAATTTAATTTGGTTTAATTTCATTTTGTTTCATTTCTGAAATGAATTGGCCTTGGTGCAACAAAGTAAGAAAACAGAAACAAATATGTTACTGTTTTTGTAAATTTGTCATGGGAGCCACAAAAATCCATTGCTGAGATTGTTCTATTCGTAACTAATGTCTATTAACTCTGCAGTGTCCCACAGTGATCCCATAAAAAACTTGGGAATACGGACAGCAGAAGCACTGCTCATTCTGTCCAAATGCTGTTGTGATGAGGCAAGGTGTCAACACGACCACCTTGCCACAAACTCAGCCACGCTGCTCATTAGCCCTGAGGTTCCTACCTGTCCGATAAGCGCTCGCTGTGCCTCACAGTGCCCCAAGACTTGCACAGGAATAGACTTTTATTTCCTAACAGTACAATGGGGCTCACCGTTCAAAGAGGGATGATGGCCACTGTTTACATGTGGGCATTTCTGCATCTTTGCAGACATCTTCTGGGGATTGCTGGCTTCTTGGAGAGCTCCCAAAGCTACTTCACCTTCGGAAGCGTGCAGGACAATGGTGTTAGAGGGTGAGATTAAAATCTTAGAACTCTTCCATGCTCTTTTACAGAGTGAGTGAAGTCACAGGCAAACTCGCGGGTTGTTGGAAGGAGATCAGGACTGTTTCTAAACACCAATCATTTTCCTGCAAGGGGTTTTTACCACCCCAATAAGCGACTGTCCAAGGCAGGAGCAGGTTGCAGGAAACACTTTGATCCTACTTTGGCCAATCCGGTCCCCAGTGATGCTTCTAAGGGTTAGACAGCTTTGCAAAACTCCTCCGCCCAATTCAAAGCCCTGTGACTAACTCTCCTGCATACAGCCCACTTCCTCAAAGCAGCAATCACAGGCTGCAGGCAGCAGACAAAACCTTCCGACAGGAGACTGGTCATGCCCGAGCGATGTCCTCAATACAACCAGTTCAGTGCAGCATGGCGGAAGGAGCGTTAACATGGGTGTGATACCCTGCCCAGGAATTCCAGTGTCACTAAGTAATTATTTGTAATAACTGAGAGTAACAATTTCCATATGTAGGACCCAAAAACAAGAACTACAAGTCAGGAGATGCCTTCTCCAGCTTGTTAGATGAGAGCAGGATTTACATCTCCTCTAAAATAAGATCTAGCCTGTTTTCTATTCTGGTTTCCATCACCCCACCAAAATAAAATCAGCTGAAGACAGATATGTCAGTGAGCAGAGCAGGAATTTTTGCTAGAGGTTTGGGGTGGGGAGGGGTTGGCACGGACTGAACTCTCAACACCATGATCATATTTTACCGATTAAGGAGCCTGGACAGATGCACCTTTCACTTCCAGTTTAGATGAAAACCTTGACTGTCTCCTCCAGGATGGCGAGTTTCACTGGGTGAAACTGGGAGCCCCCTGAGACGAGCCTTCCGCATGGTGGGCAGGCTTTTTCAGGACTGTCCAGAGTGTAGAAATTCAGAAACGGACTGAAACTGGGGGTGGACACAAACTAAGAAAGTGGGACTGAGGGCTTACTAAGAACTTCCATCCAAAGAGGTCTGTGTGCTTCCCTCCACGGAGGATTGGGATTTTCCCTTACCCATCCCTCAGAGAGCTCCTTTGTCCTGCTGGGCAGAAGAAGCCAGGAAGGTGATGGTTAATGCCAAAGAGGTTATTGAGCTGAATGGT